>NC_084736.1:8552374-8567374 GCF_033978785.1 Entelurus aequoreus | reverse complement strand
CAGCGCTTCCTCGTCTGTGTGACTCCTTCTCCACTGCGGGGCATTACAATACTTACAGCAACACAACAAGGACTACTTACCCTGACGCCTAGCCGATGCTTGCCGCCAAACCCACGGATGAAGTCCTTCGTCGTGCCGTTGATCGCTGGAATGCAGGTGAGCACGGCTGTTGATGGGTTTCTATCTTCATTTGAGAACGATGCTACGCGCTAGCTCAGTAGCTAAGTGTGTCACCGATGTATTGTCTTGGAGATAAGTCACTGTGAATGTCCATTTCGCGTGCTCGACTCTCATTTTCAAGAGGATATAGTATCCGAGGTGGTTTAAAATACAAATCCGTGATTCACAATAGAAAAAGGAGAGAGTACATAGTTCTGTGAGGTCTGGTTGCTAAGTTAGCTTCAATGGCGTCGTTAGCACAGCATTGTTAACCTTCGCCAGCCTGGAAAGCATTAACCGTGTATTTACATGTCCACGGTTTAATAGTATTGTTGATTTTCTATCTATCCTTCCATTCAGGGGTTTATTTATTTTGTTTCTATCTTCATTTGAGAATGATGCTATCGCGCTAGCTCAGTAGCTAAGTGTGTCACCGATGTATTGTCTTGGAGATAAAAGTCACTTTGAATGTCCATTTCGCGTGCTCGACTCTCATTTTCAAGAGGATATAGTATCCGAGGTGGTTTAAAATACAAATCCGTGATCCACAATATAAAAAGGAGAATCCAATGAGCCAGCTTGTACCTAAGTTACGGTCAGAGCGAAAAAAGATACGTCCATCACTGCCTCTCAAGTCGTTCACTGTAACGTTCCTCATCTACGAATCTTTCATCCTCGCTCAAATTAATGGGGTAATCATCACTTTCTTGGTCCGAATCTCTCTCGCTCCATTGTAAACAACGGGGAATTGTGAGGAATTCTAGCTCCTGTGACGTCACGCTACTTCCGGTACAGGCAAGGCTTTTTTTTTATCAGCGAGCAAAAGTTGCGAACTTTATCGTCGATTTTCTCTACTAAATCCTTTCAGCAAAAATATGGCAATATCGCGAAATGGTCAAGTATGACACATAGAATGGATCTGCTATCCCCGTTTAAATTTAAAAAAATCATTTCAGTAGGCCTCTAAGCCCTTCTTTAAAAAAAAAAAAACAGCTCAATTTTTTATATGGCAAACACAAAATATGCAACATTTTCCCCAAAAAATATCTCAAAGTGCAATATTTAATGTGACGTAATTGGAGCCTTGGATAGGTCAATAATTCATAATAACATTGATGTTGATTCATTATTATTTTTTAAAGAAAGAAACAGCCTGCATGGCAGCTTTGTGGTATTAGAGTAAACATTGCAACATTTTCTTGTTACATTTCACCTGTTTGCTCTTTCATACCACTTTTTATGTTTTTAATTTTTTTAATCGTATTTTAAAATGGGCCGTGGGGCCGCTAAAAAATGACCTGCGGGCCGTACTTTGGACACCCCTGCTTTAAGGCACGCCCCTAATATTGTTGTCCGGGTGGAAATCGGGAGAAATTCGGGAGAATGGTTTCCCCGGGAGATTTTCGGGAGGGGCACTGAAATTCGGGAGTCTCCCGGGAAAATCGGGAGGGTTGGCAAGTACAAGCCTGAGGTAGTAAGTACAAAAAAAATTGTGACAGGATTCAGAATATACATTAATATTATCAAGTTCTCCATAGCGGGTTCCTCAGTAATGTGACACAGGAGGAAATAGTTACAATCGTGAAAAAATGTAAATCTAAGACTTCAACTGATTGTAACGGAATTGATATGGAAACGATAAAAAAGGTTATTGAAGAGATCTCAGGACCATTAATGTATATTAGTAACCTATCATTTCAAA
The DNA here is from genome assembly GCF_033978785.1 of Entelurus aequoreus. Classification (NCBI taxonomy): domain Eukaryota; kingdom Metazoa; phylum Chordata; class Actinopteri; order Syngnathiformes; family Syngnathidae; genus Entelurus; species Entelurus aequoreus. The sequence continues at coordinate 8,565,513 of NC_084736.1, read as the reverse complement.
CAGGTACATTTCCAAACAAAATGAAAATAGCTAAAGTTGCACCAATTTATAAGACTGGAGACAAACATCAATTTACAAATTATAGACCTGTTTCTCTACTTCCACAATTTTCTAAAATCATTGAAAAACTGTTCAATAACAGATTAGAAAGTTTCATAAATAAAAATAGAATACTCGAAGAGAACCAATATGGATACAGAGCTAATGTTTCAACTTCAATGGCTTTAATTGAAATTACAGAAGAAATTACCAATGCAATAGATAGTAAAAAAATGTGCGGCAGCGGTTTTTATGGATCTAACTAAAGCATTTGACACAATTAATCACAATATTTTAATCAAAAAACTAGAACGATATGGCATCAGAGGGTTAGTCTTAAACTGGATAAGAAGTTATCTAACGAACAGGAAACAATACGTGAAGCTAGGCGAACACACGTCTACAACGCTAAATATATCCTGTGGTGTACCTCAGGGATCAATATTAGGACCTAAATTATTCAATCTCTATATAAATGACATTTGTAAAGTTACAAAAGATTTAAAGTTAGTATTATTTGCACACAGGAGATAATACAAATAATAACAGAAGAAATTAACAAATTAAAAAGATGGTTTGACAAAAACAGACTATCGTTGAATCTTAGTAAAACTAAAATAATGCTATTTGGTAACAGTAGAAGAGAAAGTCAAACACAAATACAAATAGACGGAATAGAAATTGAAAGAGTAAACGAAACCAAATTTGTAGGTATAATGATTGATGATAAATTGAACAGGAAATCTCACGTAAAAAATATACAACATAAAGTTGCAAGAAACACGTCAATAATGAATAAAGCAAAACATGTTCTAGACCAAAAATCCCTTCATATTCTCTACTGCTCACTAGTGTTACCATATCTGAGCTACTGTGTAGAAATATGGGGAAATAATTACAAAAGTACACTTCATTCATTAACGGTGTTACAAAAAAGATCAGTTAGAATAATACATCATGTTGGATATAGAGAACATACAAACCCTTTATTTATTGAATCAAAAATACTGAAATTCCACCACATAGTGAATTTGCAAACAGCTAAAATTATGCACAAAGCAAACTATAACCTGCTACCCAAGAATATACAACAATTCTTCTCAAAAAAAAGAGGAGAAATATAATCTTAGAGAAAAATGTAATTTAAAACATTTGTACGCACGTACAACACTTAAGACCTTCAGTATATCAGTATGTGGAATTAAATTATGGAATGGATTAAGCAAAGCAATCAAACAATGTACTAATATGATCCACTTCAAGAAACTCTTCAAACTTAAAGTGTTTACAAAGTACAAAGAAGAAGAACCATGACAAACATTCTCAATTTATTTCATCCATCCATTCATTCATTCTTAAAGTAATCTTACTTATCTCATCATATGAAATATGACTTTCTTCACCAATTATTATTATTAAATTCTTACTATTATTTATTTATTTATTTTTATTGTGATTACTTATGGAGTTTATTGTGGAAAAAATTGTGAACAGGAAGTGAACAAAAAGTTTTGCAACTGTTATGTAAAGAAAGGGGGTAGGATTAAATAAGCTCTGCTTCTTCCTACTCCTTTTCGAACATGTTGAAAAGAAACTGGAAATTGTGATGTATCATGTTGTATGCTTGCATGTTCGAAATAAACTCAAAACTCAACTCAAACTCAACTCAAGACAAAATCCTGTCTTCCATCGGGGGTCATGACAGAAAATAACGGAGAAGGACGTCAGGTCCGTGGATCGGCGGGGGAAAAGCCGCTTTACCGCGAGTCACGACATGCAATCAGAGTTACGTAAGAGACACAAATGAATTAATTACGCACATTAACATGTCATTTGCATTCACTTGAGTGTGGAAGTCGGCGACGGGCTTCGTGGGAATGCAATGCAACGGGGCTTCTGCAACCCCCGCCCCGTGATGCCTCACCCAAGCCTGAAAAGATGCTTCATCAACCCCCCAGTGGGCAACGCTTCCTCTGCTGTTAACCCACTTAATCTCAGCTCCCCCCTTGTGATGTCAGAATCAGCAAAAGCGAAAGCCAGGCTGGCGAGATGGAGGGAACGCGTCTCTTCTCCCAGGACATTTCGATATGTGTTCCTTCATGCTCTCGTGCATGCGGAGACAGGGGTGAATATTGGAATGTTAATGCGCCGACTGTATGGCAGCCGATGTGAAGCGCATAAAAGAAATCATGAGTTGGGAAGCCATCAGCAAAGCAGGCAGAATGGGGAAAAAAAAAAAAAAGCTCTGCTTCTGGCTTTAAAGAATGGCGGCGTGGAGAAATCGGCGTGGCTGGGCCGCAGGTGCACAAGGCAGGCTGCTGTTAAGTCAGTCAGTGTGTTAAAGATTGATCAAAAAGAGCAGCAGTGACCTGGATGACCTGAAGATCCTCTCCTCTGCCTGGAGATCAACTGTAAACCCAGCGTGGCGACAATGAATTTGTCATTCAAAAATGGTATGTCCGCCTAGCAACAGCCAGAAGGGTAAACAAGCAGAAATGAGGTACTTTCATTTCTTTTAATTGTCTTGTTTTTCCTTTATTCTTTTGTATTATTTTATTTGTTTTCATAAAAAAATATATGTTGTATTTTTTTCCCCATTACGTTTTTCTTGTATCGAAAAAAAAGATCAAAAGTGAAAGAAAAACTAAATGAAACAAGCAGCTTTGATTTAAAAAAAAATTGATAAATACAATTTGCTTAAGATTTTAGGAATATCCTGATTACCTTTCTAATTTAAAATATGTATTTTTTTTAAAGATGCATTTGAAATACAAAAAAATACATACATTCTACAAATATATATATATATTTAAAAAATAATAATTTAAGGATTTTTTTTTAAATGCAATTTTAAGGAAAAAGGAAAAATTCTTAACTATTTTTATAACTGTGTTCTACAAAAAAAAATACTAAATTGTTTCGATTTTATTTCAGTAAAAACTATTTTCATAAATATTTATAATAATAGTATAAAATAATATTTTCAAACAAAAAAATTTGTATACATCAAACGATAAAATACTAGCCTTCTTTGACAGAAAAACCTAGAAATATTTATACACAGAATTTTTGTAGATATATATATATATCAATCAATCAATCAATCAATGTTTATTTATATAGCCCTAAATCACAAGTGTCTCAAATATATATATATATATATATATATATATATATATATATATATATATATATATATATATATATATATATATATATATATATATATATATATACAATTTATAAATTTTATTTATATTTAAAATTATAAAATGACTTTTATTTCTGTCAAATAAGGCCAAATATATATATATATATATATATATATATATATATATATATATATATATATATATATATATATATATATATATATATATATATATATATATATATATATATATATATATTTTTTTTTTTTTTTTTTTTGATAGCCTACTATCAAAATGACTTTAAAAGTCTTAACTAAGTGCTATAATGAAGGGAACACATGATGTACATGTCTATATTAGCTATATTAGCCTACTATCAAAGGCTGATGCAAATATGCGTCGACCGAAATGTTGTATTTAAATTTTTATTCTATACATTTTTATTTTTTTTACCCTAGAGTTTGATAATTTGTCTTTTTATACATATAAACATATAAACATATAAACACATATATATATATATATATATATATATATATATATATATATATATATATATATATATATATATATATATATATATATATATATATATATAATCTTTATATGTATATATATATATATATATATGTATATATACACATGTATAGAAAATATTTAAAATTATAAAATGACTTATATTTTTATTTGTTATATATATATATATATATATATATATATATATATATATATATATATATATATATAGTTAAGACTTTTAAAGTCATTTTGATAGTAGGATAATACAGCTAATATAGACACTTACATCATGTGTTGCCTTCATTATAACACTTAGTTAAGACTTTTATAGTCATTTTGATAGTAGGCTAATACAGCTAATATAGACACTTACATCATGTGTTGTCTTCATTATAACACTTATATCACACTTTTAAATTAATTTTGATAGTAGGCTATTATAGCTAACATAGACACTTACATCATGTGTTGTCTTCATTATAACACTTATATAGGACTTTTAAAGTCATTTTGATAGTTGGCTAATATAGACACTTACATCATGTGTTGCATTCATTATAACATTTATATACGACTTTTAAAGTCATGTTGATAGTAGGCTAATATAGACACTTACATCATGTGTTGCCTTCATTGCACATTTTGGCTTTAAAACATGTTTAAAGTTACAATTTAAGGTTGAAAAATGCCTACAAATGGAGAAAAAGACGGCGTTCTTCTCCATGTTCTTTTTTTTTTTTTTTTTTTTAAATCAGACCCCTAAGATTTATGATGAATGTACCAACATTCTGGTGGATACCAGCTCCAAAGCCCGTGCCCACTAATTAGGAATGTAGCAGTAATCCAAAGGCAGCATGCAGTTGCCCTGAGCAGCAGCTTTGGATAAGCATTGGTGAAGGTCACCCTCTCAGCCCCTTCAATCAGCTCAGCTGGTTATCATGTCAGCGTACAAATCGTGACTCACACACATCTTTCTCTCGCTTTCTCTCAGCAGAACGTGTTCACCTGTGACACGACTCTCCCTTTTTTTCCCTTCGGAAAGAATAAACCGATCACAGGGAGGCAAATTAGAACGATGCGTGAAACGGACTGTCATCATTTTAAAGAAGCAGAAATGTGAAACACTTGAAGGTGGAATAAAATCACTTCATAGTTTTGTAGCACGCTTTTTTCTTCCAATTCCGTACTTTCACACTTTGGGTATTTTTGCTAATTTTCCACTTCAAAGTCCCAGTGGCCAAATAGTCTTCCCCTTGTTTATATGACACCGCGAGTTTGATCATTTGCATGCTAAAAGTTCAGCAGATCATGCATTATTCAGCGAATGAACTAAGGGTGGTGTGTTCTTGTTTGTTGCATCCTCACAACTGCTGTCTCCAACAGGTTCAAATACAATAAAACATATTTTAAACATGTACACTGTATATATGTTTTTTCTCTATTTTTAAATTATGCGTAAATGCATCATTTGTGTTTAATTTCTCATATACCTTAGTGCAGGTATACTCAAAACCAGTGGTCCCCAACCTTTTTGTAGCTGCGGACCGGTCAACGCTTGAAAATTTGTCCCACGGACCGGGGGGGATGATTTTTTTTTTTTTTTTCCATAAGGAAATACAGTCATGTGTGCTTACGAACTGTATCCCTGCAGACTGTATTGATCTATATTGATATATAATGTATATATTGTGTTTTTTATGTTGATTTAATTTAAAAAATAATAATAATAATTTTTATTTTTATTTTTATTTTTATTTTTTTAATTTCTTGTACGGCCAATCGGTCGGTAGTTGGGGACCACTGCTCAAAACCACTGTAATTTGTTTTGTTTTTTTTTCAAATCTGTTTTAATTTATTATATCATATTTATTTCATATTTATATTTAGTTATTTATGTTTTATTTGTAAATATTTTTTTTGGATTATTTTAAGTGGTATTTCATGGTTTTATGTATTTATATCAATTATGTTTAATTTATTTATTGTCATTAATATTTTTAGTATTTTTGGTAAGCAGAAATAACCAGAATTGTTTTTAGTGTTATGTATTCATATTATTTATATGCGATTTATGTCATTCGCTCTCCCTGACCACCTGAGGGCAACATACAGGCTGTGGATGCTTTTAAAAAAGGCTTAAAAACCCTTCTTTAAAAAAAAAAATTAAAAAAAAAGCCTTTTTTTATATATTATATATAATATATATTTATATATGTAATATATATATTTATATATAAAATAACCGTTCAAAAGTTTTGGGTCACCCAAACAATTTGTGGGATAGCCTTCATTTCTAAGAACAAGAATAGACTGTCAAGTTTCAGATGAAAGTTCTCTTTTTCTGGCCATTTTGAGCGTTTAATTGACCCCACAAATGTGATGCTCCAGAAACTCAATCTGCTCAAAGGATGGTCAGTTTTGTAGCTTCTGTAACGAGCCAAACTGTTTTCAGATGTGTGAACATGATTGCACAAGGGTTTTCTAATCATCAATTAGCCTTCTGAGCCAATGAGCAAACACATTGTACCATTAGAACACTGGAGTGATAGTTTCTGGAAATGGGCCTCTATACACCTATGTAGATATTGCACCAAAAGCCAGACATTTGCAGCTAGAATAGTCATTTACCACATTAGCAATGTATAGAGTGTATTTCTTTAAATTTAAGACTAGTTTAAAGTTATCTTCATTGAAAAATAAGGACATTTTAATGTGACCCCAAACTTTTGAACGGTAGTGTATATTATATATATATATATATATATATATATATATATATATATATATATATATATATATATATATATATATATATATATATATATATATATATATATATATATATATTCATATATATAGTATATATCTTATAATATATATATATATATATATATATATATATATATATATATATATATATATATATATATATATATATATATATATATATATATATATATATATATAATATATTTGTTCTCTAATATTATCATTAGATTTTAATATATATATATATATATATATATATATATATATATATATATATATATATATATATATATATATATATATATATATATATATGTGTATATATATATATATATATATATATATATGTATAATAAAAAAGGATTACCCCAAAACTTTCAATGTGTTTTATCCATTATTTCTGCCCCGCACTCTGCCAAGGGCAACACAGAAAGAGCATCAGTGCAATGGCCTATAAAGTCGATACAAAAGTAGATGCATCAATATTTAATACAGCTAATTAAAAGGTGGGGGATAAAGAGGGCACTAACTAGCTTTTTGACCTGAGGGAGCTCATTGTGCTCACAGGGATGCCAGATCGTGTATTTACGGCGCAAACAATCCTTTTGTCATGCTTGTCGCGGCACGTCAAAATTAAACGGGGATGATGAATGGGCTCTTTCAACTTTAAAATGATTGGATGGATGAAGAGGCGAGCACCTCCTGAGCGCCGGGGTCCTGACAACATGATGGAGCTGCTGAGTCAGTGGTGGATGAATAAATGGAGCCATGATTGTGTTTAGGGCAGACGAGTCGCTAACAAGCATCGCCGTACGGGGGAGGATTTATGTTCGTGGGCGCCTCCCTTTTTAGGGATGATGTGCACAGTGGAGTCTAAACTTGTTTAAAAGCTGCTGTGTCTTTGTTTATTTACTCCGCTTTGCCATAGAAAATCATGCTAATAGCAAGAATCAGTTCCAGGGTCAAACTGTGGCCATCATCAAACCCCTATCTACAACATTTATCAACCAGCTGTTGCAAGGAATTTAGGAATTTCACCATCTACGGTCCGTGATATCATCAAAAGGTTCAGAGAATCTGGAGAAATCACTGCACGTTAGCGATGATATTACGGACCTTCGATCCCTCAGGCGGCACTGCATCAAAAAGCGACATCGGCATGTGTGCTTACGGACTGTATCCCTTGCAGACTGTATTGATATATATTGATATATAATGTAGGAACCAGAATATTGATAACAGAAAGAAATGGGGGGAGGGAGGTTTTTTGGGTTGGTGCACTAATTGTAAGTGTGTCTTGTGTTTTTTATGTTGATTTAATAAAAAATAAAAAATCATTTAAAAAAAAAACCGATACAGATAATAAAAAAAAACGATACCGATAATTTCCGATATTACATTTTAACGCATTTATCGGCCGATAATATCGGCAGGCCAATATTATCGGACATCCCTAGTTACTAGCGCTAAAACATTCTCAGATCTATAATCTATCGTCAAAGTATCGGATCAGGACTCAAAATCTGATCTAATCTCAGGCCAAAAAGTCGGATCGGAGGCCAAAAATGTTGATCGGGACAAAACTACAGTTAACATTCTAACTTTGCGTCTTAGCAAAAGTGACTGGTGCGCCTCAGGCAGCTCACCTTTTAATGTTCTTAACTGTCTCGCAAGTGTAAAAAAAAAAGTTAACTCCCTCCCCTCTGTTGCAAGTTTTGTTGATTCTATATAACATGTCTATGTTACGGCTGGGTTTACACAGCTTGCTGCGAGGTTTGTTCCCCCGGGATGCAAACGGATCACTCCGGACAGGACTTGTAGGTAGGAACCACAATTGTTCTATTGGGGCTCCAGTACTATGGGATGCCCTCCCGGTAACAGTTAGAGATGCTACCTCAGTAGAAGCATTTAAGTCCCAACTTAAAACTCATTTGTATACTCTAGCCTTTAAATAGACCCCCCTTTTAGACCAGTTGATCTGCCGTTTCTTTTCTTTTCTGCCCACCTCTGGCTGTCCGGAGTCGGGACCCGGGGTGGACCGATCCCCTGTGCATCGGTTGGGGACATCTCTGCGCTGCTGACCCGTCTCAGCTCTGGATGGTCTCCTGCTGGCCCCACTATGGACTGGACACTCACTATTATGTTAGATCCACTATGGACTGGACTCTCACTATTATGTTAGATCCACTATGGACTGGACTCTCACTATTATGTTAGATCCACTATGGACTGGACTCTCACTATTATGTTAGATCCACTATGGACTAGACTCTCACTATTATGTTAGATCCACTATGGACTGGACTCTCACACTGTTATGTTAGATCCACTATGGACTGGACTCTCACTATTATGTTAGATCCACTATGGACTGGACTCTCACTATTATGTTAGATCCACTATGGACTGGACTCTCACTATTATGTTAGATCCACTATGGACTGGACTCTCACACTATTATGTTAGATCCACTATGGACTGGACTCTCACTATTATGTTAGATCCACTATGGACTGGACTCTCACACTATTATGTTAGATCCACTATGGACTGGACTCTCACTATTATGTTAGATCCACTATGGACTGGACTCTCACACTATTATGTTAGATCCACTATGGACTGGACTCTCACTATTATGTTAGATCCACTATGGACTGGACTCTCTCACTATTATGTTAGATCCACTATAGACTGGACTCTCACACTATTATGTTAGATCCACTATGGACTGGACTTTCATAATATTATGTTAGATCCACTATGGACTGTACTCTCACTATTATGTTAGATCCACTATGGACTGGACTCTCACACTATTATGTTAGATCCACTATGGACTGGACTCTCACTATTATGTTAGATCCACTATAGACTGGACTCTCATACTATTATGTTAGATCCACTATAGACTGGACTCTCACTATTATGTTAGATCCACTATGGACTGAACTTTCACAATATTATGTTAGATCCACTATGGACTGGACTCTCACTATTATGTTAGATCCACCATGGACTGGACTCTCACAATATTATGTTAGATCCACTATGGACTGGACTCTCACTATTATGTTAGATCCACTATAGACTGGACTCTCACACTATTATGTTAGATCCACTATGGACTGGACTCTCACTATTATGTTAGATCCACTATGGACTGGACTCTCACTATTATGTTAGATCCACTATGGACTGGACTCTCACACTATTATGTTAGATCCACTATGGACTGGACTCTCACACTATTATGTTAGATCCACTATGGACTGGACTCTCACTATTATGTTAGATCCACTATAGACTGGACTCTCATACTATTATGTTAGATCCACTATGGACTGGACTCTCACTATTATGTTAGATCCACTATGGACTGAACTTTCACAATATTATGTTAGATCCACTATGGACTGGACTCTCACTATTATGTTAGATCCACCATGGACTGGACTCTCACAATATTATGTTAGATCCACTATGGACTGGACTCTCACTATTATGTTAGATCCACTATAGACTGGACTCTCACACTATTATGTTAGATCCACTATGGACTGGACTCTCACTATTATGTTAGATCCACTATGGACTGGACTCTCACTATTATGTTAGATCCACTATGGACTGGACTCTCACACTATTATGTTAGATCCACTATGGACTGGACTCTCACACTATTATGTTAGATCCACTATGGACTGGACTCTCTCACTATTATGTTAGATCCACTATGGACTGGACTCTCTCACTATTATGTTAGATCCACTATGGACTGGACTCTCACTATTATGTTAGGTCCACTATGGACTGGACTCTCACTATCATGTTAGATCCACTATGGACTGGACTTTCACAAAATTATGTTAGATCCACTATGGACTGGACTCTCACTATTATATTAGATCCACTATGAACTGGACTCTCACTATTATGTTAGATCCACTATGGACTGGACTTTCACAAAATTATGTTGGATCCACTATAGACTGGACTCTCACACTATTATGTTAGATCCACTATGGACTGGACTCTCACTATTATGTTAGATCCACTATGGACTGGACTCTCACAAAATTATGTTAGATCCACTATGGACTGGACTCTCACTATTATGTTAGGTCCACTATGGACTGGACTCTCACTATTATGTTAGATCCACTATGGACTGGACTCTCACACTATTATGTTAGATCCATTATGGACTGGACTTTCACAATAATATGTTAGATCCACTATGGACTGGACTCTCACTATTATGTTAGATCCACTATGGACTGGACTCTCACACTATTATGTTAGATCCACTATGGACTGGACTCTCCCTATATTGTTAGATCCACTATGGACTGGACTCTCACTATTATGTTAGATCCACTATGGACTGGACTCTCACTATTATGTTAGATCCACTATGGACTGGACTCTCACTATTATGTTAGATCCACTATGGACTGGACTCTCACTCTTATGTTAGATCCACTATGGACTGGACTCTCACTATTATGTTAGATCCACTATGGACTGGACTCTCACTATTATGTTAGATCCACTATGGACTGTACTCTCACTATTATGTTAGATCCACTATGGACTGGACTCTCACTATTATGTTAGATCCACTATGGACTGGACTCTCACTATTATGTTAGATCCACTATGGACTGGACTCTCACTATTATGTTAGATCCACTATGGACTGGACTCTCACTATTATGTTAGATCCACTATGGACTGGACTCTCACACTATTATGTTAGATCCACTATGGACTGGACTCTCACTATTATGTTAGATCCTCTATGGACTAGACTCTCACTATTATGTTAGATCCTCTATGGACTGGACTCTCACTATTATGTTAGATCCACTATGGACTGGACTCTCACTATTATGTTAGATCCACTATGGACTAGACTCTCACTATTATGTTAGATCCACTATGGACTGGACTCTCACTATTATGTTAGATCCACTATGGACTGGACTTTCACAAAATTGTGTTAGATCCACTATGGACTGGACTCTCACACTGTTATGTTAGATCCACTATGGACTGGACTCTCACACTATTACGTTAGATCCACTATGGACTGGACTCTCTCACTATTATGTTAGATCCACTATGGACTGGACTCTCACTATTATGGTAAATCCACTATGGACTGGACTCTCACTATTATGTTAGATCCACTATGGACTGGACTCTCACTATTATGTTAGATCCACTATGGACTGGACTTTCACTATTATGTTAGATCCACTATGGACTGGACTCTCACTATTATGTTACATCCACTATGGACTGGACTCTCACTATTATGTTACATCCACTATGGACTGGACTCTCACTACTATGTTAGATCCACTATGGACTGGACTCTCACTATTATGTTAGATCCACTATGGACTGGACTCTCACACTATTACGTTAGATCCACTATGGACTGGACTCTCTCACTATTATGTTAGATCCACTATGGACTGGACTCTCACTATTATGGTAAATCCACTATGGACTGGACTCTCACTATTATGTTGGATCCACTATGGACTGGACTCTCACTATTATGTTAGATCCACTATGGACTGGACTTTCACTATTATGTTAGATCCACTATGGACTGGACTCTCACTATTATGTTAGATCCACTATGGACTGGACTCTCACTACTATGTTACATCCACTATGGACTGGACTCTCACTACTATGTTAGATCCACTATGGACTGGACTCTCACTATTATGTTAGATCCACTATGGACTGGACTCTCACTATTATGTTAGATCCACTATGGACTGGACTCTCTCACTATTATGTTAGATCCACTATGGACTGGACTCTCTCACTATCATGTTAGATCCACTATGGACTGGACTCTCACTATTATGTTAAATCCACTATGGACTGGACTCTGGTTGTTGTTTATCTTTATGGACCACATACCCCCCGACCACAGAAGACTGTGGGATTACAGGAAGCCGAGATATTTACAGAGAAATGGTCTGCCATGTATCACACGGGCGTGCAGTAGTCGGATATTGTCTGGCTATAAAGCGTGTGAAATGTGTCTTCATCCTCGCGAGTCCTCCATTGTTACGTCTTCATCACGTCCTCTAATCGCCCAGATAGCACGCCAGCTGAGAAGAATGCGCGCTAATGCCGCCGCCGAGTTTAATTGGCGGCGCCATAAAAGACGCAATTATCATTGTCATGTCGCTCATTTGGCTTTATTGTCGCCTCTTAACGGAGCGTGTCGGACGCTGATATCTGCGCCGCACCTTTGTCCTAATTACCCGCAGAATAATAGCCTGCTGACATGCGGGGAAGTGCGGCCTTGCGGGAGCCCGGGTGCTAAAACATCATCTTCAACGTCTTTCATTATGATGGGCGTGTGTAGGCTCTAATCTGCCACCATGACACACTCGCTGACTTTTGGGACACACACACACACACACACACAAACACACACACACACAAAACTAACCATATTTTTTCTAATTTTGACACACAACTTACCATACTTTTTTATATTTTTAGTTGAAAAAAAATCTACTCCATATACATACATATACATATATATATATATATATATATATATATATATATATATATATATATATATATATATATATATATATATATATATATATATAT
>NC_084736.1:8534874-8544874 GCF_033978785.1 Entelurus aequoreus | reverse complement strand
CTATATATACATATATACATATATATACACTCACATACACACACACACACAAACACACACACACACACAAATTACCATATTTTTTTCACATTTTGACACACAACTTATCGTATTTTTTTTTATTTTAGTTAAAAAAAATCTACCTATATATACATATATATATATATATACACTCACATGCACACACACACACACACACACACACACACACACACACACACACACATAGACACGTACACACACACACACAACTTATCATGTTTTTTTGAATTTTAGTTAGAAAAAATCTACCCCATATACATACATATATAAATATACACTCACTTATAAACTCTCTCACACACACACACACACAAACACACACAACTTATCATATGTTTTCACATTTTGACACACAACTTATCATATTTTTTTAAATTTTAGTTAAAAAAAAATCTACCCCATATACATACATATACACTCACATATACATACACACACACACACAAACACACACACACAAACACACACAATTTACCATATTTTTTCACATTTTGACACACAACTTATCATATTTTTTTAAATTTTAGTTTAAAAAAAATCTACCCCATATACATACATATACACTCACATATACATACACACACAAACACACACACACACAAACACACACAATTTACCATATTTTTTCACATTTTGACACACAACTTATCATATTTTTTTAAATTTTAGTTAAAAAAAATCTACCCCATATACATACATATACACTCACATATACATACACACACACACACAAACACACACACACACAAACACACACAATTTACCATATTTTTTCACATTTTGACACAAAACTTATCATATTTTTTTTTAATTTTAGTTGAAAAAATCTACTCACATACACACACACACACACACAACAATTTTTGAGCGCCGTGTGTAATGTTCTATATTTTCAATGGAACATTTAAAATGTTGGTGTTCTTTACTTGAGTCATATTGCAGTCTACACGTATCTCTTATGTGTGACTGCCATCTACTGGTCACACTTATCATTACACCACGCACCAAATAAAATAGCTTCGAGGTCGGTAAGCGCAACCAAAATTATTCCTTACATTAGGCGCACCGAGCTATAAGGCGCACTGTCGAGGTTTGAGAAAATGAAAGGATTTTAAGTGCGCCTTATAGTCCGAAAAATACAGTTTATTTGCCGTAATGGAGGTGACTATAATCAGTTTTAGGGGAGTATGGAGACACATTATAAACTATATATATATATATATATATATATACACTCACATTCACACACACACACACACACACAACTTACCATAATTTTTCACATTTTGACACACAACTTATCATATTTTTTAAAAATTGTATTTAAAAAAAATCTACCCCATACACATACATACACACACACTCACATTTATACACACACACACAAACACACAGACACACACACACACACACGCACACAACATACCATATTTTTTCACATTTTGACACACAACTTATCGTATTTTTTTTATTTTAGTTAAAAAAAATCTACCTATATATACATATATACATATATATACACTCACATACACACACACACACACACACACACACAAACACACACACACACACAAATTACCATATTTTTTTCACATTTTGACACACAACTTATCGTATTTTTTTTTATTTTAGTTAAAAAAAATCTACCTATATATACATATATACATATATATACACTCACATACACACACACACACACACACACACACAAACACACACACACACACAAATTACCATATTTTTTTCACATTTTGACACACAACTTATCGTATTTTTTTTTATTTTAGTTAAAAAAAATCTACCTATATATACATATATATATATACACTCACATGCACACACACACACACACACACACATAGACACGTACACACACACACACAACTTATCATGTTTTTTTGAATTTTAGTTAGAAAAAATCTACCCCATATACATACATATATAAATATACACTCACATATAAACTCTCTCACACACACACACACACAAACACACACAACTTATCATATGTTTTCACATTTTGAAACACAACTTATCATATTTTTTTAAATTTTAGTTAAAAAAAAATCTACCCCATATACATACATATACACTCACATATACATACACACACACACACAAACACACACACACACAAACACACACAATTTACCATATTTTTTCACATTTTGACACACAACTTATCATATTTTTTTAAATTTTAGTTTAAAAAAAATCTACCCCATATACATACATATACACTCACATATACATACACACACACACAAACACACACACACACAAACACACACAATTTACCATATTTTTTCACATTTTGACACACAACTTAAAATATTTTTTTAAATTTTAGTTAAAAAAAAATCTACCCCATATACATACATATACACTCACATATACATACACACACACACAAACACACACACACACAAACACACACAATTTACCATATTTTTTCACATTTTGACACACAACTTATCATATTTTTTTAAATTTTAGTTTAAAAAAAATCTACCCCATATACATACATATACACTCACATATACATACACACACACACACAAACACACACACACACAAACACACACAATTTACCATATTTTTTCACATTTTGACACACAACTTATCATATTTTTTTAAATTTTAGTTAAAAAAAAATCTACCCCATATACATACATATACACTCACATATACATACACACACACACACAAACACACACACACACAAACACACACAATTTACCATATTTTTTCACATTTTGACACACAACTTATCATATTTTTTTAAATTTTAGTTAAAAAAAAATCTACCCCATATACATACATATACACTCACATATACATACACACACACACACAAACACACACACACACAAACACACACAATTTACCATATTTTTTCACATTTTGACACAAAACTTATCATATTTTTTTTTTAAATTTTAGTTAAAAAAATCTACTCACACACACACACACACACACAACAATTTTTGAGCGCCGTGTGTAATGTTCTATATTTTCAATGGAACATTTAAAATGTTGGTGTTGTTTACTTGAGTCATATTGCAGTCTACACGTATCTCTTATGTGTGACTGCCATCTACTGGTCACACTTATCATTACACCACGCACCAAATAAAACAGCTTCGAGGTCGGTAAGCACAACCAGAATTATTCCTTACATTAGGCTATAAGGCGCACTGTCGAGGTTTGAGAAAATTAAAGGATTTTAAGTGCGCCTTATAGTCTGAAAAATACAGTTTATTTGCCGTAATGGAGGTGACTATAATCCGTTTTAGGGGAGTATGGAGACACATTATAAACTAAGGGACTAAAAAAAATCCCTAAATTAGAGATTATTACAAAGTTACATAAAATAACTTAAAATGCCTGCACGGTTAATACAACTAATTGGCGATGGACCACCTACCTGAAAATTTAAATTAATTATATTAACTATCTAAAATACACTTTTGAACTAATCCCTCTGTATCTATGCAACATTGGTATCCTTTTGTTTTTTTTCCAGTGGATTTCCGAGAACCCTTGTTGGTAGACACACACAAAAAAAGCGGAATCGTCAGTTGTGCATCATCAAGGTGCCTTTGAGCATCTCACAGATCTCAAGCTGCTTCGTGGCCAACAAGACACGGCTGTGCTGATGCTGATAACGAGGCAAATTCACAAATTAGGGAAGGATTGCCTGCAATTTTGAGTTGAAGGCCAATGTTTGGTCGAAAAAGGGCATGCACATCAGTGACCTCTGACCTCACAATTATGACAGATGCCGTCAAAAAACATGCAGAAGGTGGACGTGGACCCACTCTAAATTGTCTTTCATTTTAGAGCAGAGGTGTCCAAAGTACAGCCCGGGGGCCTTTTGCGGCCCACAGTTTGTTTTTTTATTGGCTTGCGATACATTCTAAAAACAAAATAAAAACATTCCGCATTATTATTATTATTATTATTTATTTTTATTTTTTTTATTTTATTTTTTTTTAATAACATTACACACAAAAAATATAATATGCAATTTTGGGGGAAATTGCCTGTGAATGCTGAAAAGTGCAAGTTAGCATGCTAACAGTTAGAATGTGTCTAGTACCAAGTCATATGACTAGGAGGTGAAAAATTAGCTAAAAAAAAGTTAGCATGCATCAGATAGTTAATTGATCGACCTATATTGTGTTGATATCAATTTATCAAAAAAGTGTCCCCCCGTATCCTCAATTAGTTCATTTAGCCATTTTCATTGTTGAAAATGCTGAATTTAGGGGAAAATGATAACTGATAATGATTACTGATAACACAAGACTAAGATATGGATGTTGTGTCCAGATAGTTAATTGATTGACCTATATTGTGTTGATATCAATTTATCAAAAAAGTGTGCCCCCGTATCCTCAATTAGTTCATTTAGCCATTTTCATTGTTGAAAATGCTGAATTTAGGGGAAATTTATAACTGATAATGATTTCTGATAACACAAAACTAAGATATGGATGTTGTGTTCAGATAGTTCATTGATCGACCTATATTGTGTTGATATCAATGTATCAAAAAAGTGTGCCCCCGTATCCTCAATTAGTTCATTTAGCCATTTTCATTGTTGAAAATGCTGAATTTAGGGGAAAATGATAACTGACAATGGTAACTGATAACACAAGACTAAGATATGGATGTTGTGTTCAGATAGTTAATTGATTTACCTATATTGTGTTGATATCAATTTATCAAAAAAGTGTCCCCCCGTATCCTCAATTAGTTCATTTAGCCATTTTCATTGTTGAAAATGCTGAATTTAGGGGAAAATTATAACTGATAATGATTTCTGATAACACAAAACTAAGATATGGATGTTGTGTTCAGATAGTTCATTGATCGACCTATATTGTGTTAAAATCAATTTATCAAAAAAGTGTCCCCCCGTATCCTCAATAGTTCATTTAGTCATTTTCATTGTTGAAAATGCTGAATTTAGGGGAAAATGATAACTGATTATGGTAACTGATAACAAAAACTAAGATATGGATGTTGTGTTCAGAGAGTTCATTGATCGGCCTATATTGTGTTGATATCAATTTATCAAAAAAGTGTCCCCCCGTATCCTCAGTTAGTTCATTTAGCCATTTTCATTGTTGAAAATGCTGAATTTAGGGGAAAATGATAACTGCTAATGATTACTGATAACACAAAACTAAGAAATTGATGTTGTGTTCAGATAGTTAATTGATCGACCTATATTGTGTTAATATCAATGTATCAAAAAAGTGTCCCCCCGTATCCTCAATTAGTTCATTTAGTCATTTTCATTGTTGAAAATGCTGAATTTAGGGGAAAATGATAACTGATAATGATTACTAAAAACACAAAACTAAATATGGATGTTGTGTTCAGATAGTTAATTGATCGACCTATATTGTGTTGATATCAATTTATCAAAAAAGTGTCCTCCCGTATCCTCAATTAGTTCATTTAGCCATTTTCATTGTTGAAAATGCTGAATTTAGGGGGAAATTATAACTGATAATGATTACTGATAACACAAAACTAAGACATGGATGTTGTGTTCAGATAATTAATTGATTGATTGTGTTAATATCAACGTATCAGAAAAGTGTCCCCCCGTATCCTCAATTTTTATTTATCTCTTGCTGGAAAAAGTTTGACCACTTGTGTTAAGATGCACTCATCTTGTCCCAATCGTTGCCGCCATCGCACTCCAGCGGGTGGTTCCGGGGCTGAATGAGCCGTATCATCCCTCCGGCATGTTCCGTCTGAGTTGGCGGTGACCAGCGGCGCCCAGCAGGCGTCCGCATCAGATACTCCCACCTCCGCCAACTCCACGGACTGACAGTAAACATGTCACAGATCTATTTTAAGCCCTTTAGACGCCATCATCTGTTAATCACGTTTCTGTGGCTTTATTGAATAATTGAGACGAGTTATGACAGGTGTACCCGTGATGGACTCAGAGGGCTTTGACGTCCCGCTTCATCGCGCTCGTCGAGGCTCATAACACAAGGTCGATACTCCCGGCAAACGCGGAACTTTTGCGATCCGTATAAAGTTACTTGTAACTATTAAATGTCTTTTAAAAGAGAACTTTATCACTTTGAGCAAGAGCTGTGTGAAGCTAATTTCAGGGTGTAATGTACATTATACCAGGCATTCTGTCAGGTTCAAACACTGATGACATCTATTAAACAAGACAAGAAGCAAAGAATCAAACAGAGACAGAATTCAACTCAACTCAGTGAGGAGAAACGTGTACATCTGTACCCTTGCACAGTGTCATCACGCTCTGCCAAAAGATTGCACGGCTTCTTCTTTTATTTGGACCTTCCCTGACCACATGGCAACAGCTGCTTCCAAAGGGACGGGGGGTTGTAAACAGCCATCGAAAAGGTCGGTTCAAAAAAGAGGTCGTAAAAGCGGTCGTAAAAGAGTTCGAGAAAGAGGTTGCAAAAGAGTTCGGAAAACGGTCGTAAAAGAGTTCAAAAAAGTGGTGCCTGGAGGGGAGTCAGGCCCTGCTTCCTCTCCGCTTTGTAGTTCTTGGGTCACGACAATGTCTTTCTGTTGATTACAATACATGAAGGAAACAGAACACCTTCATGTTGCTTCCCATCCTGGAGTTTTACAAGCCTTCTTCTTGGTAGGTTCAAAGACATCTTTCGGTCTTCTCGCCGGTAACTCGTTTCAACATAAAGTTTTTGTGATAACTTAGATCAAATTATTCTAACACATTCTTTTAGCAGTGCATTTATTATATCGTTGTTCAGGTTTTCTGAGTTGTAAAAAAGGGGGGTTGTCGATATCGGTCTGATATCAGCAACAAAATGGATGATCTGAGCTCGCAGGAAAAATGGCCGACTTGCAGATCGTTAACCGTATTTTTCCGGACTATAAGGCGCACTTCAAATCCTTTCATTTTTTAACATTTTCGCCTTATAACCCGATGCGTCGAATGTACGGCATGATTCCGGTTGTGCTTACCGACCTCGAAGCCATTTTATTTGGTGCATGGTGAAATGGTAAGTGGGACCAGTAGATGGCAGTCAAACATAAGAGATACCTGTAGACTGCGATATGACTCAAATAAACAACATCAACATTTTTATATGTTCCATTGAAAATATAGAACATTACACACGGCGCTCAAAAATCCGTCAAAATGTTTTAGTAGGACTTTGGTAAGCTATGAAGCCGCACCGCTTGATGGATTGTACTGTGCTTCAACATAGGAGTATTATTATGGTGTGTGTATAAGGTAAGACATATTATCTGGCGTTTTGTTTCGCAATTTTATGCAAAAGCAACTTTTCTTACCTTCTGGTACCTGCTGATCTTTATTTGGGATCTGCATAAGTGCTGAAAATGTGTAGTCCATGCCAATAAGCTTCTTCTTTTTCTCTATCTTCTTGTTATGGGACATTCATCCTCCGCCGCTGCCATTTCTAATATAAAGTAGTGTAAAGTTCTTACTTATATCTGTCAGTGAACTCGCCATGAATGCGTTAAAACATACCGGTGTAGTGAGTTTACATTATTCACCCAAGGAACTTTAGTTATTAGAGAGTTCCGGTCGGACGGTTTTTCACGGGACACATTTCCGGCGTTGTTGTTGTTGTTTCCGGATGAGGAGATGCTGCTCCATTGTTGATTGAAGTAAAATCTAAATGTCATTAAAACAGTTAGCGCCATCTTATAGCGGAGCCACGTAAATAAGACCCGCCCACAAAACGGCGCATCCTGAAGCGACTGTCGGAAAGCGGCTTGAAGATGGTCTGTAAAACATCATCTATGCAACATTTTGACCAAAGAACCACCATTACATGTTATGTAGACCACAAGGAAGTCTTTTACATTTAGATAAAAATAATAATAATATGACCCGTTTAATATTTCTTCAAAATAGCCACCCTTTGCTCTGATTACTGCTTTGCACACTCTTGGCATTCTGTCGATGAGCTTCAAGCACACCTGTGAAGTGAAAACCATTTCAGGTGACTACCTCTTGAAGCTCATCGAGAGAATGCCAAGAGTGTGCAAAGCAGTAATCAGAGCAAAGGGTGGCTATTTTGAAGAAACCAGAATATAACACATGTTTTCAGTTATTTCACCTTTTTTTGTAATAATACTACCACCACCATGCTTGACGGTAGGCATGGTGTTCCTGGGATTAGAGGCCTTTTCTCCTCCAAACATATTACTGGGTAATATTTTGTTTCATCTGACATCACATGGAGGAAAGTTCCGTGGTCAGATGAAACAAAAATGGAGCTGTTTGGCCACAATACCCAGCAATATGTTGGGAGGACAAAAGGTGAGGCCTTTAATCCCAGGAACACCATCCCTACCGTCAAGCATGGTGGTGGTAGTATTATGCTCTGGGCCTGTTTTGCTGCCAATGGAACTGGTCTTTTAAATGGGACAATGAAAAAAGAAGGATTACCTCCAAATTCTTCAGGACAAGCTAGAATCATCAGCCCGGAGGTTGGGTCTTGGGCGCGGTTGGGTGTTCCAACAGGACAATGACCCCAAACACACGTCAAAAGTGGTAAAGGAATGGCTAAATCAGGCTAGAATGAAGGTTTTAGAATGGCCTTCCCAAATTCCTGACTTAACAAGACGTGTGGACAATGCTGAAGAAACAAGTCCACACATTTAGCTGAACTGCGCCAATTTTGTCAAGAGGAGTGGTCAAAAATTCAAGCAGAAGCTTGTGGATGGCTACCAAAAGCGCCTTATTGCAGGTAAACTTGCCAAGGGACATGTAAGCACATATTAACATTGCTGTATGTATACTTTTGACCCTCACATTTTCAGTAGACCCATAATAAATTCATAAAAGAAGCAAACTTCATGAATGTTTTTTTGTGACCAACAAGTATGTGCTCCAATCACTACATCACAGAAACATTAGAGTTGTAGAAATAATTGAAAACTCAAGACAGCCATGACATTATGTTCTTTACAAGTGTATGTAAACTTTTGACCAGGACTGTATACATCATACATAGTGTCAAAATATTAGGAACAGCGGAGTAGGAAGCAGTATATTTGTACACCAATGCACACGACAACCATAATAATAGGTACTTAAAGGCCTACTGAAATGAAATGTTTTTATTTAAACGGGGATAGCAGATCCATTCTATGTGTCATACTTGATCATTTCGCGATATTGCCATATTCTTGCTGAAAGGATTTAGTAGAGAACATCGACGATAAAGTTCGCAACTTTTGGTTGCTGATAAAAAAAGCCTTGCCTGTACCGGAAGTAGCGTGACGACACCGGAAGAAGGACCGCTCACATTTCCCCGTTGTTTACACCAGCAGCGAGAGCGATTCGGACCGAGAAAGCGACGATTACCCCATTAATTTGAGCGAGGATGAAAGATTCGTGGATGAGGAACGTGAGAGTGAAGGACTAGCGTGCAGTGCAGGACGCATATTTTTTCGCTCTGACCGTAACTTAGGTACAAGCTGGCCTCATTGGATTCCACACTCTCTCCTTTTTCTATTGTGGATCACGGATTTGTATTTTAAACCACCTCGGATACTATATCCTCTTGAAAATGAGAGTCGAGAACGCGAAATGCACATTCACAGTGACTTTTATCTCCACGACAATACATCGGCGAAGCACTTTAGCTACGGAGCTAACGTGATAGCATCGGGCTTAACTGCAGATAGAAACAAAAGAAAGAAACCCCTGACTGGAAGGATAGACAGAAAATCAACAATACTATTAAACCATGGACATGTAACTACACGGTTAATGCTTTCCAGCCTGGCGAAGCTTAAAAATGCTGTTGCTAACGACGCCATTGAAGCTAACTTAGCAACGGGACCTCACAGAGCTATGCTAAAAACATTAGCTATCTACCTACGCCAGCCAGCCCTCATCTGCTCATCAACACCCGTGCTCACCTGCGTTCCAGCGATCGACGGAGCG
>NC_084736.1:8342374-8529874 GCF_033978785.1 Entelurus aequoreus | reverse complement strand
CAGCCTACTATCAAAATTACTTTAAAAATGTTGTATACGTGTTATAATGAAGTCAACACATAATGTCAGTGTCTATATTAGCTATATTGGCCTACTATCAAAATGACTTGAAAAGTCTTATAAAAGTGATATAATGAAGACAACACATGATATGTCTGTATTAGCCTACTATCAAAATGACTGTAAAAGTCTTATATAAGTGTTATAATGAAGACAACACATGACGTAAGTGTCCATATAAGCTATAATAGCCTACTATCAAAATGACTTTAAAAGTTTTTTATAAGTGTTATAATGAAGTCAACACATGATGTAAGTGTCTATATTAGCAAATTAGCCTACTATCAAAATGACTTGAAAAGTCTTATATAAGTGATATAATGAAGACAACACATGATGTAAGTGTCTATATTAGGCTAGTATCAAAATGACTTTAAAAGTCTTATATAAGTGTTATAATAAAGACAACACATGATTTAAGTGTCTATATTAGCAAATTAGCCTACTATCAAAATGACTTGAAAAGTCTTATATAAGTGTTATTATGAAGACAGCACATGATGTAAGTGTCTATATTAGGCTGGTATAAAAATGACTTTAAAAGTCTTCTATAAGTGTTATAATAAAGACAACACATGATTTAAGTGTCTATATTAGCTATATCAGCCTACTATCAAAATTACTTTAAAATTTTTATATACGTGTTATAATGAAGTCAACACATAATGTCAGTGTCTATATTAGCTATATTGGCCTACTATCAAAATGACTTTAAAAGTCTTATATAAGTGTTATAAGGAAGACAACACATGACGTAAGTGTCTATATTAGCTATAATAGCCTGCCATCAAAATGACTGTATGTCTTATATACAGTAAGTGTTATAATGAAGGCAACACATGATGTAAGTGTCTATATTAGCTATATTAGCCTACTATCATAATGACTTTAAAAGTCTTATATAAGTGTTATTATGAAGGCAACACATGATGTAAGTGTCTATATTAGCTATATTAGCCTACTATCATAATGACTTTAAAAGTCTTATATAAGTGTTATAGTGAAGGCAACACATGATGTAAGTGTCTATATTAGCTATATTAGCCTACTATCAAAATGACTTTAAAAGTCTTAAATAAGTGTTATTGTGAAGGCAACACATGATGTAAGTGTCTATATTAGCTATATTAGCCTACTATCAAAATGACTTTAAAAGTCTTAAATAAGTGTTATTGTGAAGGCAACACATGATGTAAGTGTCTATATTAGCTACATTAGCCTACTATCAAAATGACTTTAAAAGTCTTATATAAGTGTTATAATGAAGACAACACATGATGTAAGTGTCTATATTAGCTATATTAGCCTACTATCAAAATGACTTTAAAAGTCTTATATAAGTGTTATAATGTGTCCAGGCGTTTCTCCTCATGAGTCCAAATTGAATTTTGTCTCTGTTTGATTCTTTGCCTCTTGTCTTGTCTAATAGATGTCATCAGTGTTTGAACCTGACATTCTGCTCGCCGGGAACTCATTGCAACACAAAGTTTTGTGATAACTGGCGTACAATTATTCTGACAAAAATATTTGAATAAATCTAATCAACCCAAAAAAATCCCAATCCCCCCTGCAGGACCCCCAGTTAGAGACCACTGAAGTAAAAGGTTGATAAAATGTCTCCTCCTGGACCCCTAAAACCTGCCATAATTGCCCTACTTTTGTCCCATTAAAGACACATTAGTCCAAAGTTCTATTTTTTGTTGTGCTTCAATCATCCAAGGTAAGGTAACTTTACATCTTTTCCTAACTATTATATGACACAGGGGAGAAATATAAAGCATATGAGGATTCTGGACATACCAAAAAAAAAAGCCCAGCCTCAGTCTTCACCACAAAGGTCATCTGGTCGTTACGTTGACCCTCCAAACTGTCAGGTTCAAACACTGATGACATCTGATAATCAGACAAGAAGCAAGGAATCATGCAGAGACAGAATTCAATTTAGCTCGAGGAGATACGTGTTTTGGGCTGTATTCTAGTTACAGATCCAAACTACGTTCTAAAAGTCAAGCCCGTGCGCCTCCTTTATTTATTTGGAAGGGCCCTATTACAGTGGTCCCAAAACTTTTTGTAGCTGCGGACGCTTAAAAATTTGTCCCACCGACCGGGGTTTTTTTTTTTTTTTTTTTTTTTTTATATAAAGAAATACAATCATGCGTGCTTACGGAATGTATCCCTGCAGACTGTATTGATCTATATCAGGGGTCACCAACGCGGTGCCCGCGGGCACCAGGTAGCCCGTAAGGACCAGATGAGTAGCCCGCTGGCCTGTCCTAAAAATAGCTCAAATAGCAGCACTTACCAGTGAGCTGCCTCTATTTTTTAAATTGTATTTATTTACTAGCAAGCTGGTCTCGCTTTGCCCGACATTTTTAATTCTAAGAGAGACAAAACTCAAATAGAATTTGAAAATCCAAGAAAATATTTTAAAGACTTGGTCTTCACTTGTTTGAATAAATTCATTATTTTTTTTACTTTGCTTCTTATAACTTTCAGAAAGACAATTTTAGAGAAAAAAAAATACAACCTTAAAAATGATTTTAGGATTTTTAAACACATATACCTTTTTACCTTTTAAATTCCTTCCTCTTCTTTCCTGACAATTTAAATCAATGTTCAAGTATTTTTTTTTTTTATTGTAAAGAATAATAAATACATTTTAATTTAATTCTTAATTTTAGCTTCTGTTTTTTCGACGAAGAATATTTGTGAAATATTTCTTCAAACTCATTATGATTAAAATTCAAAAAAATTATTCTGGCAAATTTAGAATATCTGTAGAATCAAATTTAAATCTTATTTGAAAGTCTTTTAAATTTCTTTTAAAATTTTTGTTCTGTAAAATCTAGAAGAAATAATGATTTGTCTTTGTTAGAAATATAGCTCGGTCCAATTTGTTATATATAATTTGTTATATATTCTAACAAAGTGCAGATTGGATTTGAACCTATTTAAAACATGTCATCAAAATTCTAAAATTAATCTTAATCGGGAAAAATTATTAATGATGTTCCATAAATTCTTTTTTACATTTTTTCAAAAAGTTTCGACTTAGCTAGTTTTTCTCTTCTTTTTTTTGGTTGAATTTTGAATTTTAAAGAGTCGAAATTGAAGATAAACTATGTTTCAAAATGTAATTGTCATTTTTTTTCGTGTTTTCTCCTCTTTTAAACCGTTCAATTAAGTGTAAATATCATTAATTATTAATAATAACATAGAGTTAAAGGTCAATTGAGCAAATTGGCTATTTCTGGCCATTTATTTAAGTGTGTATCAAACTGGTAGCCCTTCGCTTTAATCAGTACCCAAGAAGTAGCTCTTGGTTTCAAAAAGGTTGGTGACCCCTGATCTATATTGATATATAATGTATATATTGTGTTTTTTATGTTGATTTAATAATTTTATTTTTATTTATTTATTGGGGACCACTGCCCTATTACATCACTGAAGCTGTCGCTTCTAACAACTCCAGTTAGACACAATATATGATTATAAAATTTTAAAAAATTAGTTGACGCCGGTCATATCGCCTTGTCTCTGCTCTGTCTGCGTCACGGCGGTGTTCGGCCTTGGCAGCCAGCAGGCCAAGTCTGGACACAACATTGATAAAGTCCTTGCACGGATACAAAAATACCACTTCAGCACAATTGACAATAATTTATAGCAATCGCCCTTAAGCATAAATTATTCTAACACAAACCCCAAAGAACCCACACTGCATTGGATACAACTTTCACTTTCACATTTTTTGAAGCCTGCCACTCAGGGAATTATTACTCAAACTTGGCTTGCTTAGATGTTTTATTTCATCTCCTGGGTTTGCTGTTACCTGTAGCCACATCGCCCACACCGGCACGGCCCTTTGCATTTATTCCAGGCTATTTTAGGCCCGCAACGCCCACTGAAAGGTGGGTTCTGTGTTGTGCCAGTCGAGAGAACATGTGGACCCTAACGCTGAAAACAAGCCTTCTAAATATGCGGGGATAATGCGCGGAAGAGGTCACATGGTTTCAAAAATAACCGGCCAAACTTTGGCAGAGATTTATCTGACAGCCTGGGTCTCGGCTCGCCAGTTGATTGGGAACTCCCTGGGGGCTGCCAGTCTCCACACGCTGTCAGTCGGCACCAGGGCCGCCGGCCCCCGGGACTCCGGGGATGGTGAGTGATCTGTCAGAAGCAACCCACACTAGCTTTCTTGCAAAGGAAGTTTTAAACAGTAATGTTTTATTGGAAGCAATTGTGCTATAGGGTCAAGCTGTCACCATTGTTATACATTTATTATCTTTAGTGGCGGTGTGTAGAAAATACCGTACAATAAAGTAAAACTACAGTATTTTCCGGACCATAGGGCACACCGGATTATAAGGGTGCATTAAAGGAAAACACTTCGTTGTGGTCTACATCAGTGTTTTTCAACCACTGTGCACACCGTGAGATACAGTCTGGTGTGCCGTGGGAGATGATCTAATTTCGCCTATTCGGGTTAAAAATATTCTTTGCAAACCAGTAATTATAGTCTGTCAACGACACCTGGAGTCGAACTTTTGCTTGCATGCAGAATGGCCCCAGTCGATGAACATTACATCATCACACCCAAGACAATGGGCACATACACACACACACACACACCCTCCCGAACCCCACGCCTTCACCACCGCTTATTTCCCCTCGGGGTGATGGACTGCTGGCAGCGCTTCATGGCAGCAGTCGACCTCCAGGGACCCAACTCCCCCCCACCCCTCTGTTGCGAGTTGTCGTGATTAAATGTAACATGTTTATGTGTGCATGGCATGGAGGTTTTTTCCCACTCCAGACTAGGACCCCTTAGGAGCCCAGTCTAGATTGTATTTTTTTACTCATCTTCTTCCCCAGCGTTTTACCTTTTTCTACCCTTCTACCCTTTGTTTGTCTAATCTTGAACGGGTTTGTGCTGAAAACATAGTTTTGTTGTACTTGTGCAATGAAAATAAAGTCCTATCCTATCCTATCCTATCCAAATGATGTGTTGTTGTTGAGTGTCGGTGCTGTCTAGAGCTCGGCAGAGTAACCGTGTAATACTCTTCCATATCAGTAGGTGGCAGCCGGTAGCTAATTGCTTTGTAGATGTCAGGAACAGCGGGAGGCAGCGTGCAGGTAAAAAGGTGTCTAATGCTTAAACCAAAAATAAACAAAAGGTGGGTGCCCCTTAGAAAAGGCATTGATGCTTAGGCGGCATAGCTTGGTTGGTAGAGTGGCCGTGCCAGCAACTTGAGGGTTCCAGGTTCGATTCCCTCTTCCGTCATCCTACTCACTGCCGTTGTGTCCTTGGGCAATACACTTTACCCACCTGCTCCCAGTGCCAGCCACACTGCTTTAAATGTAACTTAGATATTGGGTTTCACTATGTAAAGCGCTTTGAGTCACTAGAGAAAGGCGCTATATAAATATAATTCACTCACTCACTATGCAGAACGAAACTAAAACTGAACTGGCTACAAAGCACACAAAAACAGAATGCTGGACGACAGCAAAGACTTACTGTGGAGCAGTAAATGTAACATAAGTAAACACAACAACAACATTTTTATGAAGATTATCTTATTAAATGTAAAATTTGCTAGTATTGTTGTAAATCAGACGTGGTATTAAAAGCTACATACCGATTTTTTGAACAAAATAACTAATAACTATACAAAAACAAAAACTACCGTATTTTTGGACTATATAGGCACACTTAAAATCCTTTAATTTTCTCAAAAATCGACAGTATGCCTTATAACCCGGTGTGACTAGTTTGTAGATTAATTCTGGACCTCAAAGCAATTTTATTTGATACATGTTGTAACAATGGTAGTCACACAAAGTAGATATGCGTGGACTGCGGGTTGACGCCGGTTCAATAAATGACGCTCGCAAGTATCTGGAAGCAAGCAACACCAAAATGTGATGTTTCATTGAGAATATAAAACAATACACAGCGCTCAAAAATCTGTTAAAATGTTTTAGTACGACTTTGGTAAGCTACTCGGGGCGGTATGGCGTAAGGGACGGTATGGGGTAGTGGTTAGAGCGGCCGTGCCAGAAACCTGACATCTTGACATCCAAAATCGCTGCCGTTGTGTCCTTGGGCAGGACACTTCACCCTTGCCCCCGGTGCCGCTCACACTGGTGAATGAATGATGAATGAATGATAGGTGGTGGTCGGAGGGACCGTATGCGCAAACTGGCAGCCTCGCTTCCGTCAGTCTACCCCAGGGCAGCTGTGGCTACAAATGTACACTACCGTTCAAAAGTTTGGGGTCACCCAAACAATTTTGTGGAATATCCTTCATTTCTAAGAACAAGAATAGACTGTCGCGTTTCAGATGAAAGTTCTCTTTTTCTGGCCATTTTGAGCGTTTAATTGACCCCACAAATGTGATGCTCCAGAAACTCAATCAGCTCAAAGGAAGGTCAGTTTTGTAGCTTCTGTAACGAGCTAAACTGTTTTCAGATGTGTGAACATGATTGCACAAGGGTTTTCTAATCATCAATTAGCCTTCTGAGCCAATGAGCAAACACATTGTACCATTAGAACACTGGAGTGATAGTTGCTGGAAATGGGCCTCTATACACCTATGTAGATATTGCACCAAAAACCAGACATTTGCAGCTAGGATAGTCATTTACCACATTAGCAATGTATAGAGTGTATTTCTTTAAAGTTAAGACTAGTTTAAAGTTATCTTCATTGGAAAATAAGGACATTTTAATGTGACCCCAAACTTTTGAACGGTAGTGTAGCTTACCACCACCAGGTGTGAATGAATGATGGGTTCCCACTTCTCTGTGAGCGCTTTGAGTATATAATAATAGAAAAGCGCGATATAAAATGTAATCCATTATTATTATTATTATTACTCGGCTACCATAGTCAGACGTACTGTGCTTCAACATTTGGGTATTATTATTGTTATTATGTACCCCAAAATGGCACCTATTAGGAGACAATATCTAGCGTTTTGCTTGGAGGAAAATCTAATTTAAACATTTGTATGCGCGTACAACACTTAAAACCTTTAGCACATCTGTATGTGGAATTGAATTATGGGATGGTTTAAGCACAAAGCAGCAATATGATTCAGTTTTAGAGACTGTTCAAACTGCAAGTGTTCACAAAGTACACAGAAGGACAATTATGATGAACATATTGAACCTTTTTCTTATTTTATTTTTTTCAGATAATGATTATTTATGTATTTAATATTTGTTTACTCACTATGGTATATTAATTATTAATTATTATTATTATTACTCGGCTACCATAGTCAGACGTACTGTGCTTCAACATTTGGGTATTATTATTGTTATTATGTACCCCAACATGGCACCTATTAGGAGACAATATCTAGCGTTTTGCTTGGAGGAAAATCTAATTTAAACATTTGTATGCGCGTACAACACTTAAAACCTTTAGCACATCTATATGTGGAATTGAATTATGGGATGGTTTAAGCACAAAGCACCAATATGATTCAGTTTTAGAGACTGTTCAAACTGCAAGTGTTCACAAAGTACACAGAAGGACAATTATGATGAACATATTGAACCTTTTTCTTATTTTTTTTTTTTTCAGATAATGATTATTTATGTATTTAATATTTGTTTACTCACTATGGTATATTAATTATTAATTATTATTATTATTACTCGGCTACCATAGTCAGACGTACTGTGCTTCAACATTTGGGTATTATTATTGTTATTATGTACCCCAAAATGGCACCTATTGGGAGACAATATCTGACGTTTTGCTTGGAGGAAAATCTAATTTAAACATTTATATGCCTGTACAACACTTAAAACCTTTAGCATATCTGTATGTGGAATTAAATTATGGGATGGTTTAAGCAAAGAAATCAAACAAAGCACCGTTATGATTCAGTTTCAAACTACAAGTGTTCACAAAGTACACAGAAGAACAATAATGATGAACATATTGAACCTTTTTCTTATTTTATTTTTTTAGATTATTTATGTAATTAATATTTGTTTACTTAATTATTAATTAATTATTAATTATTATAATTTATAATTTATTTATTATTTATTATTTATTATTAATTATTTATAATTTATAATTTATTTATTATAATAATAAATAATTATTAATAATAATTATTTATTATTTAGTCATTCACTGTTCTGTTACAGAGAACAAGGAAATGGGATAAAATTGCAATGGTATGAGAAGGGGTAGGATTAAATAAGCTCAGCTTCTTCCTACTCCTTTTCGGACGTGCTGTAATGAAACGACCGGAAATATGTGATGCATGACATTGTATCGTATGCATGTTCCAAATAAACTGAAACTGAACTGAACAGTTGTGGCCGGAGGCAACATCCTGACATCTCACAAGACTCGCAACGCTTTGATTTTGTGCTCAAAAAATGTTGGTTTGAACCCCAAATTGCACCGCATTCCACTTTGAATGTGCTTATAAACTAAGCAAGAGTTTCTGTTTTAGTGCGGGGGGGGGGGGGGGCGGGGACCCATTAAAAAGGATTTCATTGGAACTCTCCGGAAATTAGGCATAATAGCGTGACGCTCTGCCTTTATCAGATGAGCTTGTGCAGATTTACATTTAACAGGCAGCACTCTTTTTATTCTTTTATTGGCGTGCAAAGATATTAAAATTAAACCACAGTGGAATTGCAAAAATTAGAGTTGGTGAAAAAAGCCCCTGAAGCCCCTTCTTGCTCTCACCTAGGGGCCAATTAGTGGAGCTGTAGTGACAAGTCAAGCATTACCGGGGCTCTGCAGGCCAAACT
Source organism: Entelurus aequoreus (assembly GCF_033978785.1). NCBI lineage: Eukaryota > Metazoa > Chordata > Actinopteri > Syngnathiformes > Syngnathidae > Entelurus > Entelurus aequoreus. Next base: position 8,521,024 of record NC_084736.1, on the reverse strand, counting down.
AGATCTGCACACTTGTTTATCTCCTATTTCAATTGCAGAAATGGCATTAGCATTCTCCCTCAGCATGCTAAAAAATAAGGCGCCAAAGAAACAACGTAAGCCGCATGGACAATATGCTCCATTAGGATTAACCACGGACAAAATGCATCGGACGTAGAAAGTCCGAGAGAAAATTGACGGACGTGCAAACTTGGGGCGAGGCTTTGAGGGAGTTTGCAATTAACTCACAGCGAGGGTTGGAGGGAAGAATGCACCTTCTACCGGTCGTCGGCAGCCTTTTCCATTAGTCTAACAAGCAAAACAACCTATTGCATGTTAATAGAGTTCCCTGTCTTCATGATACACATGGGAACAATTACAATTCCACATCAATATTCCAGATACACTGCATTTATATTGGACTCTTTTTTTTTTTTTTTTTTTTTAGCGCGAAAGCCGCTATCTGACCCAACGTCATTGTGGTGTTAATGTGAGACGTGAGTAGTGCTCAAATATCGCCTTTAGCCTCCTGGGACGCTTCACAAATACTAATGAGCAACAGATGATTAGTATTTCATAAGCATTGGTCAAAGGAGAGGTTGTTGCTTTTCGGCTGCATACTCTAGTCTGGACCACAAACTTTTAAATATATATATGTATATATATATATATATATATATATATATATATATATATATATATATATATATATATATATATATATATATATATATATATATATATATATATATATATATATATATATATATATATATATATATATATATATATATATATATATATATATTTATATATATATATATATATATATATATATATATATATATATATGTATATATATATATATATATATATATATATATATATATATATATAAATTTATATATATATCTATATATATATTTATATATATATATATATATATATATATATATATATATATATATATATATATATATATATATATATATATATATATATATATATATATATATATATATATATATATATATATATATTAGGGATTTCCGATAATAACGGCCTGCCGATATTATCGGCTGATAAATGCGTTAAAATGTAATATCGGAAATTATCGGTATCGTTTTTTTTATTATCGGTATCATTTTTTTGTTTGTTTGTTTTGTTTTGGGTTTTTTAAAATTAAATCAACATAAAAAACACAAGATACACTTACAATTAATGCACCAACCCAAAAAACCTCCCTCCTCATTCACACAAAAGGGTTGTTTCTTTCTGTTATTAATATTCTGGTTCCTACATTATATATCAATATATACCAATACAGTCTGCAAGGGATACAGTCCGTAAGCACACATGATTGTGCGTGCTGCTGGTCCACTAATAGTACTAACCTTTAACAGTTAATGTTACTCATTTTCATTAATTACTAGTTTCTATGTAACTGTTTTTATATTGTTTTACTTTCTTTTTTATTCAATAAAATTGTTTTAATTTATTTATCTTATTTCATTTTATTTATTTTTTTTTAAAAGTACCTTATCTCCACCATACCTGGTTGTCCAAATTAGACATAATAATGTGTTAATTCCACGACTGTATATATCGGTTGATATCGGTATCGGTGGATATCGGTATCGGTAATTGAAGAGTTGGACAATATCGGAATATCGGATATCGGCAAAAAGCCATTATCGGACATCCCTAATATACATATATACACAGTATATACACAGTATATACACGTACATATACAGTATATACACATACATATATATGCATACATATATACATACATATGTATATACATGTACATATATATACACATACGTACACACATATATATATATATATATATATATATATATATATACATATATATACATATATAAACATATATATATGCATACATACATATATATAGATATATTTATGTTTGCGTATTCAATATGTTGGCTCTGCCCTCCTTTGAACGGCAGACCATTTCGAGATGTCGATATGAAAGGGCAATTGGACTGGTCTCCTAAAGCTTTAGTAAAACTTGATAATATTCCTATTCTGTCTTGATGGTCCTTTTTACTCAGCATATATGTCATCTAAAGAACTTGGGATTGACCAGTGACTTTATTTCCCTGAGAGGGAAGACTGGTCAGACGCAACAACATGCATCAAATTAAATTCAAGTTCGAAAAAAATGGGCTCTGTACCGAGGATGTCGTTGTGGCTTGTGCAGCCCTTTGAGACACTTGTGATTTAGGGCTATATAAATAAACGTTGATTGATTGCATTGATTGAAAAAAGTCAAATACAAATAAGGCAACAAGAGAAGTATCCTACACTTTTCTTTTGTAAAGTAAATCTGAACAGCCGATATGGGCATCTACATCAACTATATGATTTGGACAGGACAAAAAAAATAAAAATAAAATAAAAAAATAAAATAAAATAAAATATATTTTTTTAAATAAAATAAAAATAAAAATTTAAATTCGATTAAAAAAAATATATAAAAAATTGCATAAATATAAAATTGGGTCACATGCAGAATGAGTCAAATAAGCTCTGCTTCTTGCTACTCCCTTTTGCACCCGTTGAATTGCACAGGCATAACCAGGTGAAGTTCCTTGTCTAAAACACTATTTTTGACGCGTGAAAAGACAAACGCTGCAGCAGCGGCGTTGCGCAGCGCTTAAAAAGGCGGTGAAGGAGCGGCGGAAGTGCTTCTCGTATTTTTTTTATTTTTTTCTCGTGGAAGCAGTGGGGCCATTGCCACTACCTGAAGCAGCCACTTCGTGGAGGGCGATAACGACGTCTGCTCCTCCACAAGTCGCATCCTCCAAAATTGTCTGACGCCGTGAATAATCTCTTCGCAGTCTGACGATCCGTCGGAGGGCACCTGACAAGTTCATGCCGCACTTGATATTCTGTGTTGTTCTGTCTCGGAACATGTGGCATGGTGACGCCATTTCAATGAGGCGGAGCGTTACGATGAGCACGGAGGGCATTAAAGAGAATGAAAGGAGAAGTACGACATGGAAGTATGGACGAAACTCATTAAGACTTGATTTCCTCAGACAGTACGACTCAGGGGGGCAGGAACCGGAACAAGAACAGGAGCTACAGTGACAACAAGCACGACTATCATGGACTAAGTTTACACACAGTGGCCCAAATCGGATTTTTTCTTTAGATCTGACTTTTTTTTCTCCAGCTGATTGTTTACACTGCAAGTAAAATGTGATTTTTACCAGTGTGGAGGGGGGCGTGGTCCGCGGGCCTGCCGCGGAGTGGGGTGTGTAAGGCATACTTGCCAACCCTCCCGGGTTTTCCCGGGAGACTCATGAATTTCAGTGGCCCTCCCGAAAAATCTCCCGGGGCAACCATTCTCCCGAATTTCTCCCGATTTCCGCCCGGACAACAATAATGGGGGCGGGCCCTAAAGGTACTGCCTTTAGCATCCTCCACAACCTGTCATCACGCCCGCTTTTCCTTCATACAAACAGCGTGCCGGCCCAGTCACACAATATACGCGGCTCTTACACGCACACAAGTGAATGCAAGGCATACTTGATCAAGTCAAGTCAAGTCAAGTCAACTTTATTTATATAGCACATTTTCAACAACTTTTTAGATTGCACCAAAGTGCTTTACAGGTTAAAAAAGCATGGAGCAAACAAAAAACAAACAAACAAAAAAAAAACAACAACAAAAAAAAAAACAACTAAGCAAAACAAAAAAATCAACACCCATACAGGTCACACTGAGGGTAACCATATAAACAACTTTAACACTGTTACAAATATGCGCCACACTGTGAACCCACACTAAACAAGAATGACAAACACATTTCGGGACAACATCCGCACCGTAACACAACATAAACACAACAGAACAAATACCCAGAACCCTTTGCAGCACTAACTCTTCCGGGACGCTACATAAGGACCGACCTCGAAGCCAGCGGCAGGTGAGTGGATTGCCCAGCCGGGGCCGGTTATCTAATCACCTGTCGCCCTTATTAGCAGCAGAAGGACCGAGACACGTGGTTGGAGTTGGAGACAGAGAGAGAGAGAGAGAGCACGAACAGAAACACGCCGGACTGAAAAGTCTTAAATATATATTGCTGGAAAGCACACCATACTTGTGTATGAGGAATAAGAGACCTCCTCCAACCTGTCTACCGGGCTCACGAAAGATCTGTCGGCACCAGGAGAACCCTCCCACACTCAGAGACGTCCACAATCAGACTCCAGTGTAAACGTCCAGAGGCCCCAATGTGGCCCCAATGTGGCCTTTGACGTCACTCGCACGCTCACTTTGATGAAGTGAAAACAGAGGAAGTTGACCAAGAGTAAGTGGCTACTACTACAAAATAAAATAAAAGCTGCAACGTCTTAAAAATTAGTCGTTTTTTTTTTTTTTATGTGAAAGTAAATTAAAGTACCCTATTTTCCGGACTATAAGGCGCACTTAAAATCCTTTTTTCTTTTCCCTCAAAACTCGACAGTGCGCCTCATAAGCTGGTGCGCCTAATGTACGGAATAATTCTGGTTTTGTTAACCGACCTCGAAGCAATTTTATTTGGTACATGGTGTAATGATAAGGGTGACCAGTAGATGGTTAGATATCATGGTTAGAGTGTCCGCCCTGAGATCGGTAGGTTGTGAGTTCAAACCCCGGCCGAGTCATACCAAAGACTATAAAAATGGGACCCATTACCTCCCTGCCTGGCACTCGGCATCAAGGGTTGGAATTGGGGGTTAAATCACCAAAAATTATTCCCGGGCGCTACCACCGCTGCTGCTCACTGCTCCCCTCACCTCCCAGGGGGTGAACATGGGGATGGGTCAAATGCAGAGGACAAATGTCACCACACCTAGTGTGTGTGTGACAATCATTGGTACTTTAACTTTAACAAACTAGTTTGTCACTCTCATTTCGGACATTCCGGAAATTGATAGTAGTCCAACGACCACCGAGGGTGAAGTGAAGTGAATTATATTTACATAGCGCTTTTCTCTAGTGACTCAAAGCGCTTTTTACATAGTGCATACTTGCCAACCCTCCCGGATTTTCCGGGTGACTCCCGGAATTCAGCGCCTCTCCGGAAAACCTCCCGGAAGAAATTTTCTCCCGGAATTCAGACGGAGCTGGAGGCCACGCCCCCTCCAGCTCCATGCGGACCTGAGTGGGGACAGCGGCGACAGTCTGTTTTCCCGTCCGCTTTCCCACGATATAAACAGCGTGCCTGCCCAATCACGCTATAACTGTAGAATGATCGAGGGCGAGATCTTGGTTTCTTATGTGGGTTTATTGTTAGGCAGTTTCATTAACGTCCTCCCAGCGCGGTAACAACACACAACAACAGCAACCACGTTTTTCGTCTACCGTAAAGCAGTTCGTCTGCCGTAAACAGCAATGTTGTGACACTCTTAAACAGGACAATACTGCCATCTACTGGATAGCCTCCGGCACACAGAAATTCAAGTATTTCTTTTATTTATATGTATAATAAAATAAATATATGTATATATATATATATATATATATATATATATATATATATATATATATATATATATATATATATATATATATATATAGCTAGAATTCACTGAAAGTCAAGTATTTCATATATATATATATATATATATATATATATATATATATATATATATATATATATATATATATATATATATATATATATATATATATATATATATATATATATATATATATTTATATATATATATATATATATACTACCGTTCAAAAGTTTGGGGTCACATTGAAATGTCCTTATTTTTGAAGGAAAAGCACTGTACTTTTCAATGAAGATAACTTTAAACTAGTCTTAACTTTAAATAGATACACTCTATACATTGCTAATGTGGTAAATGACTATTGTAGCTGCAAATGTCTGGTTTTTGGTGCAATGTCTAGATAGGTGTATAGAGGCCCATTTCCAGCAACTATCACTCCAGTGTTCTAATGGTACAATGTGTTTGCTCATTGGCTCAGAAGGCTAATTGATGATTAGAAAACCCTTGTGCAATCATGTACACACATCTGAAAACAGTTTAGCTCGTTACAGAAGCTACAAAACGGACCTTCCTTTGAGCAGATTGAGTTTCTGGAGCATCACATTTGTGGGGTCAATTAAACGCTCAAAATGGCCAGAAAAAGAGAACTTTCATCTGAAACTCGACAGTCTATTCTTGTTCTTAGAAATGAAGGCTATTCCACAAAATTGTTTGGGTGACCCCAAACTTTTGAACCGTAGTGTATATATATATATATATATATATATATATATATATATATATATATATATATATATATATATATATATATATATATATATATATATATATATATATATATATATATATATATATATATATATATATGAAATACCCGAGTTGGTGAATTCTAGCTGTAAATATACTCCTCCCCTCTTAACCACGCCCCCGACCACGCCCCCCGCCCCACCCCCGACCACGCCCCACCCCACCCCCCGGAATCGGAGGTCTCAAGGTTGGCAAGTATGATAGTGAAACCCAATATCTAAGTTACATTTAAACCAGTGTGGGTGGCACTGGGAGCAGGTGGGTAAAGTGTCTTGCCCAAGGACACAACGGCAGTGACTAGGACGACGAAAGCGGGGATCGAACCTGGAACCCTCAAGTTGCTAGCACGGCCACTCTACCAACCGAGCTGTCCCGCCCCCCCCGAGGGTGTATTTACATAATGTACTCCCAGTTCAATTAAGAGCCGTGATGGACATTAAGCATGCATAGGCTATCACAGGCGATGATGGCGGCGTTTATCCCTTTTTCCGCCACCCGACCGTCCAGCTGTCCTTTTTACCGCACCTGCAGCTTCCATCTTTTGCAAATTGCTCTCACCGCGCAGTAAATGCCGAAATTAGTCCGATTCATTTGCATCCCCGAGTCCCGATATCAGGACCGGTTGGATGAGGTGTCCGAGAACTGCGTCTTACCCCCCTCCCCTCCCCTCAATCCTGCTTGTTTTGCCTTATAGCCACAACATCTTCAGGCCAGAGAGGAGATACGAGACAAGACTTAATTCCGGGCGCTCCTTTTATGGATCGAAGCAGGAGCAAACTTCGCTTTGATGTCGGCGTTTCTCGCCAGCGTCTCAATAGCAATCCCATCAAGAGCTACAGCGACAGCAAACAGCCTCCAGAGATTACCCAGGATTCTCGGCCCGTTCAGGGACGCCCGGGAGATGTTTTTTTTATTTTATTTTATTTATTTTTTTCACCCGCCCACACATCTGTGTTGCTCGAACAGCTGCACGCTAAATTACAACAAACCTCGGAAGGATGAAGGAGAAAAAAAATAATAATAAAACAGCCTGGAAGTGGAAATGAATTTTTAAATGTCACACAACAGGTGGTCTCCATCCACCTCCACCTGTGTTTGTCATTGATCCACAGGGGGAACAATGATATTGCATAATAGCGTACGAACACAATGACGCGGAAAGCTTTTTTCGCAGAAAGGACACGAGGCCTAAACATGAACGAGAGGCAAGCTTCCATTCCATGCACTGCAAAAAAGTCAGTGTTCAAAAACAAGGGGAAATTAAAGCTGCAAGCAGCATTGGTCGGGTCCGCCTTTTGGCAGGTGCTAGTCCTAGGTGTCCCAATACTTTTGTCCAGTGGTAGTCCTGAGTGAGACCTACATAGAGGTTTTTGTTTCGTGTCTCTACGATATTCGTACTGGGAGTTAGAGGAAGTTGTGTCTGAGTTCACATTGTCATTATAGGGTATTGTGTGTATTGAGGACAAAGAAGGAGTAATCGCATTTTCGTTGTCATTTTTGGCACCGGAGCAGCATCAGTGCTGCGGGTCTTTGAAGGCTCATAAAATCAAAACCGTAGCACGTATCAAAACGCCGTCGTCAACTTTTAATCAGAAGGGTTCAATCTCTCTCCTGTAGTAGTTTGAAGCCAAAACGACAAACGCGCTCAGAGGAGACAACGTTTGATGTTTGGTGACCGTTTGTAACAAAAATTTTGTTTTGAAGGAGGAATAGCAAACTTCCTGTTGATTTTCGCTGAAGGATGTCAATCTATGAAATGTAGGTCTAGGTGACACCTACATAGAGGTATTTGTTTCATGTCTCTAAGACGTTCCTACCGGAAGTTATAAGCAGTTTTGTCTGAGTGTTCCTCTAAAAAGCAGTTTTTTCTCTGTTTTATTTAAAAATTGCTCTAGAGCACAATTTTGAGTTTCGGGGTTCGGTTATTTTTTGAGATCGCAATTTCTACCATCTCACACACACCTTGATGTGTGTGAGAAGTTTGGTGAGTTTTGAAGTACTTTAAGGGGGTCAAATTACAGCTCAAAGAGGCAAAAGCGAGTTTTTTTAGTACAAATGTGTCTTGAAGGGGAAATTGCCAACTTCCTGTTGGTTTTTGCCCGAGGATGTAAAATTATGAAATGTAGGTCTAACCTACATACAGGTTTTTGTTTCATGTCTCTACGACCTTCCTAGTGGGAGTTACAGGCAGTTTGTTTTTATTTTTTCCTAGGGGGCGCTAGAGCTAAATTTTTATTTTTGGGGTTTGGTTTTGTAATTTTGTTGAAATTTTCGCAGGTCCTGATTTGTGTGTCAAATTTGGTGAGTTTTGGAGCATGTTAAGTGGGTCAAATTAGCGTTCTTTGTGGGGTCGGTAAAATAATAATAATAAAAAACCTTACAAAAACAATAGGTTCCTTTGTAACCAGTACAAAGGACTCAGTACAAAGGACTCCCTGGGGGAGTCCTTTGTACAGGGTACAGGGCGGACCCTAAAAAATACAAAAATTAGGGGTATTTTACTTGAACTAAGCAAAATTATCTGCCAATAGAACAAGAAAATGCCTTCCAAAACAAGTCAAATTAGCTAACCTCAATGAACCCCAAAATACCTTAAAATAAGTATATTCTCTGTCAAGTTCAAACACTGATGACATTTATTAAACAAGACAAGAGGCAAAGAATTAAGCAGAGACAGAATTCAATTTGGACTCAATGGACAGAATTTCTAGGCGCAGTCAAGGCGTTGAGGGGATCCGGTTTGGTGGCTGCAGGATTAGGTCTCTGCTATTTGCAAATGATCTGGTCCTGATGGCTTCATCTGGCCAAGATCTTCAGCTCTCACTGGATCGGTTCGCAGCCGAGTGTGAAGCGACTGGGATGAGAATCAGCACCTCCAAGTCCGAGTCCATGGTTCTCGCCCGGAAAAGGGTGGAGTGCCATCTCCGGGTTGGGGAGGAGACTATGCCCCAAGTGGAGGAGTTCAAGTACCTCGGAGTCTTGTTCACGAGTGGGGGAAGAGTGGATCGTGAGATCGACAGGCGGATCGGTGCGGCGTCTTCAGTAATGCGGACGCTGTATCGATCCGTTGTGGTGAAGAAGGAGCTGAGCCGGAAGGCAAAGCTCTCAATTTACCGGTCGATCTACTTTCCCATCCTCACCTATGGTCATGAGCTTTGGGTCATGACCGAAAGGACAAGATCACGGGCACAACCGGCCGAAATGAGGGTCTCTCCCTTAGAGATAGGGTGAGAAGCTCTGCCATCCGGGAGGAGCTCAAAGTAAAGCCGCTGCTCCTCCACATGGAGAGGAGCCAGATGAGGTGGTTCGGGCATCTGGTCAGGATGCCACCCGAACGCCTCCGTAGGAGACCACGGGGAAGACCCAGGACACGTTGGGAAGACTGTCTCTCCCGGCTGGTCTGGGAACGCCTCGGGATCCCCCGGGAGGAGCTGGACGAAGTGGCTGGGGAGAGGGAAGTCTGGGCTTCCCTGCTTAGGCTGCTGCCCCCGCGACTCGACCTCGGATAAGCGGATGAAGGTGGATGGATGGATGGATGGATGGACTCAATTGAGGAGAAATGATTGCACTCCTCCTTCTTTATTTGACTTTCTCCTCCCACCTGACAACCGCTTCCACTTCCAGAGGGAAGTGGGTCGTAAACAGCGTTGCCTTTGGTTACAGAATAGTTCAAAAAGAGTTTGTAAAATACTTCAAAAAGAGGTCGTCTGGAAATTGGGCAGATCCTCAGTTCTCTCCGCTTTGAAGTCCTTGGGTTAGAACAATATATTTCTGTTGATTACCATACATGAAAGAACACTGGAACACCTTCATCTTGCTTCCCCCCTTACACAGTGGAGTTTTACGAGCCTTACTCTTGGTAGGTTTCAAAGACAGCATTTGTGTACTTGCCTGGAACTCATTTCAACACAAAGTTTTTTGTGATAACTTACAAACAATTTATCTAACATTCTCACTAATAACAAGTGCACTTTTCTTGGTAGAAAAAACAAATATGAGACCTTTTTCCTCAGAATGTTGAAAAATATTCTTAAATTAAGTAAATGCTCATGCGGCATTACATTTCTTGAAACCAGCAAACTTATACTAAAAACGAGTTTATTTTTCTTAATGGAAAGGCAACAATATGGTCTAAAAATGCATTTTTCCATTGACAACATGACATCATCGCGTCAAATGCGTGCTCTTTTAGTCAATTAGTGTGCAAGGAAAATATATATATATATATGTGTATATATATATATATATATATATATATATATATATATATATATATATATATATATATATATATATATATATATATATATATATATATATATACCTGCTCATTTAATTTCCTTTACTTTGATCCTCTTTGTATATAATTTAGTTTTGCATGTAGTATGTAATTGTGGAGGGGGGCGTGGCCTGCGGGCCTGCCGCGGAGCGGGGTGTGCAAGGACCGGCCTCGAAGACAGCGACAGGTGAGTAGATGACCCCGGCCGGGCCTTGCTATCTATTCACCTGTCGCCTTTATTAGCAGCAGCCGGCACGAGACAAGTTGTCGGAGTTGGGAGTTGGAGCCAGGGAGAGACACGCATATAGAGACACGCACGCAGAGACAGACGGACATTGCTGGAAAGCAAGCCACCCCCCGGGTGTTCATGCCAAATAAAAAGACTGTATTCAAACTGTCTACCGGGCCCACGAAGATCTGTCGGGCAGGAGAACCCACAACAAGAGGGAAACTTCCACATTAAAAGTGGCTGCATTTCAGATGGTTGTGTGTCATGTCGTTCCAGACCAGAGCAAACATTACCTAGCTTGCCAAAGATTGTAATAAATCACACTTATATAAGACTTTTAAAGTCATTTTGATAGTAGGCTAATATAGACACTTACATCATGTGTTGCCTTCATTATAACACTTATATAAGACTTTTAAAGTCATTTTGATAGTAGGCTAATATAGACACTTACATCATGTGTTGCCTTCATTATAACACTTATATAAGACTTGTAAAGTCATTTTGATAGTAGGCCAATATAGCTAATACAAACACTTACATCATACGTTGCATTCATTATAACACGTATATAAGACTTTTAAAGTCATTTTGATAGTAGGCTAATAGAGCTAATATAGACACTTACATCATGTGTTGCCTTCATTATAACACTTATATAAGACTTGTAAAGTCATTTTGATAGTAGGCTAATATAGCTAATATAAACACTTACATCATGCATTGCATTCATTATAACACGTATATAAGACTTTTAAAGTCATTTTGATAGTAGGCTAATATAGCTAATATAGACACTTACATCATGTGTTGTTTTCATTATAACACTTATATAGAAACATTTTTAAAGTCATTTTGATAGTAGGCCAATATAGACACATCATGTGTTGCCTTCATTATAACAATTATACAAGACTTTTAAAGTCATTTTGATAGTAGGCTATTATAGCTAATATAGACACTTACATCATGTGTTGTCTTCATTATAACACCTATATAAGATTTTTAAAGTCATTTTGATAGTAGGCTAATATAGACACTTACATTATGTGTTGTCTTCATTATAACACCTATATAAGATTTTTAAAGTCATTTTGATAGTAGGCTAATATAGACACTTACATTATGTGTTGTCTTCATTACAACACCTATATAAGATTTTTAAAGTCATTTTGATAGTAGGCTAATATAGACACTTACATCATGTGTTGTCTTCATTATAACACCTATATAAGATTTTTAAAGTCATTTTGATAGTAGGCTAATATAGACACTTACATTATGTGTTGCCTTCATTATAACACTTATATAAGACATTTAAAGTCATTTTGATAGTAGGCTATTATAGCTAATATAGACACTTACATCATGTGTTGCCTTCATTATAACACTTATATAAGACTTTTAAAGTCATTTTGATAGTAGGCTAATATAGACACTTTCATTATGTGTTGTCTTCATTATAACACTTATATAAGACTTTTAAAGTCGTTTTGATAGTAGGCTAATATAGACACTTTCATTATGTGTTGCCTTCATTATAACACTTATATAAGACTTTTAAAGTCCTTTTGATAGTAGGCTAATATAGACACTTTCATTATGTGTTGTCTTCATTATAATACTTATATAAGACTTTTAATGTCATTTTGATAGTAGGCTAATATAGACACTTTCATCATGTGTTGTCTTCATTATAACACTTATATAAGACTTTTAAAGTCATTTTGATAGTAGGCTAATATAGACACTTTCATTATGTGTTGTCTTCATTATAATACTTATATAAGACTTTTAAAGTCATTTTGATAGTAGGCTAATATAACTAATATAGACACTTACATCATGTGTTGTCTTCATTATAACACTTATATAAGACTTTTAAAGTCATTTTGATAGTAGGCTAATATAGACACTTTCATTATGTGTTGTCTTCATTATAATACTTACATAAGACTTTTAAAGTCATTTTGATAGTAGGCTAATATAGACACTTTCATTATGTGTTGTCTTCATTATAATACTTATGCAAGACTTTTAAAGTCATTTTGATAGTAGGCTAATACAGCTAATATAGACACTTACATCATGTGTTGCCTTCATAATAACACTTATATAAGACTTTTAAAGTCATTTTGATAGTAGGCTATCATAGCTAATATAGACACTTACATCATGTGTTGCCTTCATAATAAGACTCATATACAGCTTTTAATGTTTTGCGGCTCCAGACAGGTTCGTTTTCGGTATTTTTGGTCCAATACGGCTCTTTCTACGGGAGCCTATACACTCCCTATCGAGACATCCATAGGATATCACATGATTACATGAATCTGTGCTCTCGCTGCGTGTTCATTAAGTGCCATCCACAGCCAATTAGTGGGTTAGTGCAAGTGGGCTATCGAACCCTTCAAGGCCGGGCTACGCTGATGGCTGAAAGTGCTCTCTAGGAACCTATTTAAAGGAAAACTCCACATGCAAAACCATGCAAACATTCACTCATGCAGAAATGTAACATAAAGAATGCAAAAAGAGTGACTATTAGGAATTAATTATACACAACCATACACTTTAAACACTGGAGTTGACACAAGGCACATACATACACACACACACCGCCTTGAACTGTTTTAAGCTCCAGGGCTCCCCCTACAGTGGTGAAGTGCAATTGCACTTCTAAAAAGGCAGTGATTAACATGCATTATAAAGGCCAATACTGTACATTTATCTCTCTTAATTGTAGCCGGGTTGTTTATTTGCCTAAACCGCAAAGAAGGCAGAGTGTTAATTAGGAGTCGGCGATAATTGGAGCGGTAAATGTTTACTAAACTTTTTTGGAGAAACGTAGCTCTCTTTGACCACATGGTAGTTTATAAATAAGTACATCGCACAACACAGCACAACGATTGTTGTGTAATTTAATTGATTAATTACTAACTACTAATATGCACAGGGAATACATTTTGGTTTTGATTTTTTTTTTTTAGACACAATTAGAGATGTCCGATAATGGCTTTTTTTACAGATATCCGATATTCCGATATTGTCCAACTCTTAATTACCGATACTAGAGATGTCCGATAATATCGGTCTGCTGATATTATCGGCCGATAAATGCGTTAAAATGTAATATCGGAAATTATCGGTATCGGTTTTTTTATTATCAGTATCGGTTTTTTTGTTTTTGTTTTTTTTTTGTTTTTTTTTTTATCAAATCCACATAAAAAACACAAGATACACTTACAATTAGTGCACCAACCCAAAAAACCTCCCTCCCCCATTTACACTCATTCACACAAAAGGGTTGTTTCTTTCTGTTATTAGTATTCTGGTTCCTACATTATATATCAATATATATCAATACAGTCTGCAAGGGATACAGTCCGTAAGCACACATGCGTCCATTAATAATACTAACCTTTAACAGTTAATTTTACAAATTTTCATTAATTACTAGTTTCTATGTAACTGTTTTTATATTGTTTTACTTTCTTTTTTATTCAAGAAAATGTTTTTAATTTATTTATCTTATTTGATTTGATTCATTTTTTTAAAAAGTACCTTATCTTCACCATACCTGGTTGTCCAAATTAGGCATAATAATGTGTTAATTCCACGACTGTATATATCGGTTGATATCGGTATCGGTAATTAAAGAGTTGGACAATATCGGCATATCGGGTATCGGCAAAAAGCCATTATCGAACATCCCTAACCGATACCGATATCAACATACAGTCGTGGAATGAACACATTATTATGCCTAATTTTGTTGTGATGCCCCGCTGGATGCATTAAACAATGTAACAAGGTTTTCCAAAAAAAATCAACTCAAGTTATGGATTGTAGCGTCCCGGAAGAATTAGTACTGCAAGGGATTCTGGGTATTTGTTCTATTGTGTTAATGTTGTGCTACGGTGCGGATGTTCTCCCGAAATGTGTTTGTCATTATTGTTTGGTGTGGGTTCACAGTGTGCCGCCTATTTGTAACAGTGTTAAAGTTGTTTATACGTTCACCCTCAGTGTGACCTGTATGGCTGTTGACCAAGTATGCCTTGCATTAATTTGTGATGGGAACAGCCGGTAGATATTATGTGACTCGGACGGCACGCACGCAAAGGAAATGCCTTTAAGGTTTATTGGCGCTCTCCCTACCTCCGTGTACACGGCGGCATTTTAAAACGTCATACATTTTACTTGTAGAAACCGATACCGATGATTATGAAACCGATACCGATAATTTCCGATATTACATTTTAAAGCATTTATTGGCCGATACTATCGGCAGCCCGATATTATCGGACATCCCTAGACACAATTGATAAAGAAATTGGAAAGATTTTTTTTTGTGAAGTTGGCACGTCGTGTAAATGGTAAATAAAAACAGAATACGATGATTTGCTAACCCTTTTCAACTTATATTCAATTGAGTAGACTGCAAAGACGAGATACTTAACGTTCGAACTGGTAAACGTTGTTATTTTTTGCAAAATATTGGAATTTGATGCCTGCGACATGTTTCAAAGAAGCTGGCACAAGTGGCAAAAAAGACGGAGAAAGTTGAAGAATGCTCATCAAAATCTTATTAGGAACATCCCACAGGTGAACGGGCTAATTGGGAACAGGTGGGTGCCATGATTGGGTGTAAAAGCAGCTTCCGTGAAATGCTCAAGGACGGGGCGAGGGTCACCACTTTGTCAACAAATGCGTGAGCAAATTGTCGAACAGTTTAAGAACAACATTTCTCAACCAGCTATTGCAAGGAATTCAGGGATTTCACCACCTACGCTCCGTAATATCATCAAAAGGTTCAGAGAATCTGGAGAAATCACTGCACGTAAGCGGCAAGGCCGAAAACCAACATTGAATGCACGTGACCTTCGATCCCTCAGGCACTACGGCATCAAAAAGCGACATCAGTGTGTAAAGGATATCACCACATGGGCTCAGGAACACTTCAGAACACCACTGTCAGTAACTACAGTTGGTCGCTACATCGGTAAGTGCAAGTTAAAACTCCACTATGCTAAGCGAAAGCTATTTATCAACAACACCCAGAAACGCCGCCGGCTTCGCTGGGCCGGAGGTCATCTAAGATGGGCTGACGCAAAGTGGAAAAGTGTTCTGTGGTCTGACGAGTCCACATTTTGAATGTGGACGTCTTGGCATTCGGACCATTATCGTGGCCACTGATTGGCTAAGCCCTAGACAGCATTACTACACTGGATATAAATAGTGTAAAGGGAACTGAAGGGTGTTATTTCATATAGAGAGGGCTCTTGTTATGTTAAACAAATGTATTTAGAAGGTTATAAACTGTGTTTTATGCTCTAGCTATGAAAATATTTTATGATTTATAATTACTGACTGCTACTTCTAAGATAGTAATTTATGCCGGTCATGCCAAAAAACCAATTAACAGCGATTTATGACGACTGTGTAGGAAAAACGCCTACAGTTTGTACAGATAAGTCAAGACAAACTAGAATATATTCATACATTACTTGTGGTGTCCCACAGGGGTCAATCACAGGTCCCAAACTGTTTATCATGTACATTCTAAACCACAAGCTGTGCTGGTAACACTTAACTAAAATATATATATATCCATTCATTTTTCTACCTTTCGGGGTCGCGAGGGGGGGGGGGGCTGAGGCCTAAAATAGCTTCGAGGTCGGTAAGGGCAACCAGAATTATTCCGTACATTAGGCGCACCGGGTTATAAGGCGCATTGTCGAGTTTTGAGAAAATTAAAGGATTTTAAGTGCGCCTTATAGTCCGAAATATACGGTATATTAAGTAATCACAGTTTAGATGATATATCTGAGCAATGGGGCATGACATTGTAAGCCAGGGGTCCCCAAACTACGGCCCGCGGGCCAGATACGGCCCGCCAGCGTCCAAAATCCGGCCCGCGGGTAGTACCAAGTAAAAAAAAAATAAAATAAAATAAAAAAAAATTATTTTTTTTTCTTTTTTTCTTATTATATTTTTAATCTGTTCTTTTTCACCCATCCATCAATCCATTTTCCACCGCTTCTTACTGAGTCTCCTAGGCAGATACGGCACGCCATCGTCCAAAATCCGGCCCGCGAGTAGTCCTGGCTAAAAAGTAAATAAAAATTGTATTTATTTATTTTTTGATTATAATTTTTTTTAATCCGTCCTTTTTCGCCCGTCCTACAATCCATTCTCTACCGCTCGTTACTGGGTCTCCTAGGCAGATACGGCACGCCAGCGTCCAAAATCCAGCCCGCGGGTAATACCAAGTAAAAAAAATATATATATATATTTTTTTTTATTTTTTTTTAATTATTATTTGTTTTAATCTGTCCCTTTTCGCCCATCCATCAATCCATTTTCTACCGCTTGTTACTGGGTCTCCTAGGCAGATACGGCATGCCAGCGTCCAAAATCCAGCCCGCGGGTAGTCCCGACTAAAAAAAAAAAAAAGGTATATATACATTTTTTTTAATTTGTCCTTTTTCACCCATTCATCAATCCATTTTCCACCGCTTGTTATTGGGTCTCCTAGCCGCTCAAGCAAATCATATTGTCTAAAAATGCATTTTCTCAGCGGTAACGGGACGTCATCACGCTTGCGCCACAAAGGCGAACGTTTCTTTTTTTAATTTTATTTTAATAATACGAATGTTTTTAGGGGTTGTTTTTTTTTTTACAATTATTGTCATGCCCTGCCTTTCAGAGGTCAGACTTTGTGCGTCGTTTCTTGTGTTTTTTGGTTGGTCTTGGCGCTCATTCCTCCGTTTCCTCCACTTCCTGTGCGCTTTCTCCCTGCCTCGTCACCGTCCGTGTGGAGCACTGATTGACACACCTGCCTCCGCTCGGTAATTAGGACATGCAGCTGTTCTCAATCACCGTGGGAGGGCTTTATTTGCCAGCACTGCAGTGTCACGCCGTGCCTTTTTCAAGCGGTTTTAACTTAGTTCTCTGGGTTTTTTTTCCACCCACGGGACTCCGGTTTTTAGCCACGTCAGTGTTGCTACTTGTGTTCCTGCCTGGTCGTCAATAAAGGGGCCCTCCGTTGGCTCACACCTGCTAATTTTCTGCATCTTTGGAATCACGTCGCCGCCACTAACTATGCCAAGATGTAACAGACGGGTTTTTTTCTCTTTTAAACATGTAGAAGCTGAGTACTTTTTGTCAGGTTCAAACACTGATGACATTTATCAAACAAGACAAGAGGCAAAGAATTAAACAGAGACAGAATTCAATTTGGACTCAATTGAGGAGAAACGTGTCACCCACGTTCTAGCGAAAGATTGTGCTCCTCCTTTATTTTACTTTCTCCGACCACATGACCACAGCTGTTTCCAAAGGGAAGTGGGTCGTAAACAGCGTTGCCTTTGGTTACGGAACAGTTAAAAAGAAAAGGACGTAAACAGTTCACAGAAAAGGTCGTAAACAAGTTCAAAAAGAGTCTTTGCAGTCTATTCAATTGAATATAAGTTGAAAAGGATTTGCAAATCATTGTATTCTGTTTTTATTTATCACTTACACAACGTGCCAACTTCACTGGTTTTGGGTTTCGTATAAACTCTAGAGTTTTACACAAACAGCCCATATTTCAAAGCGGATGCAGATCGATACCTACCATGGCGCCATGTTAGGTCCTAACTTTGAAACCTAGTTGGCCATACTCTCTCTGCCACTAGTAGTACACAGGCTCCATTTAGTGCCTATGTGTCAAAGTCAAGGCCCGCAGGCCAGATCCAGCCTGCCAATGAATGATCTATGGCTCCCGGGATGATATTTGATTAGTATTAGAACCGGCCCGCAGGCCACAGCCGCCTGCACCAATACTCCATCAGTGTTTTGGTGCTAGAATTTTAAGGGGACCCCATCAAGTCATAAAAATGGGGTCCCACAGTAAAATGTGGGGGTTGTTTTGAAAACAAATGATAAATGTATGCATTATCTTGTTATATCTCACATTCTATATTGTGTTTTGGAAAAAGGTTGTCATAAACGTTAAATAATAATAATACAAAAGAAAACACATTTTTATGCATAAGTAAATGTATTCAGTTATAAACATTCATTCCACGACTGTATATATCGGTATCGGTCGATATCGGAATCGGTAATTAAGAGTTGGACAACATCGGGATATCGGATATAAGCAAAAAAGCCATTTTATCTCTAATTGCATGTGTTGCTTCACCTGTGTTGCTTCACCTGTGGAATATAGTGGCATTATCTGTTACCTGTACAGGTAATATTTTGTATTATTAGGGACCGAGTCCCTTTGGGACAGAGGACCCTATTTAATTTCTAGCGTTTTATTATTATACCGCCGCCTCTCTGAGCTGTAATTTGACCCCCTTAACGTGCTTCAAAACTCACCAAATTGGACACACACATCAGGACTGGCGAAAATTGCGATCTAATCAAAAAAACCAAACCCCAAAACTCAAAATTGCGCTCTAGCGCCCCCTAGGAAGAAAACACAGACAAAACTGCCTGTAACTCCCAGTAGGAATGTCGTAGAGACATGAAACAAAAACCTCTATGTAGGTCTCACTTAGACCTAGATTTCATATACTGACAACCCCCGGCAAAAATCAACAGGAAGTTTGCAATCCCCCCTTCAAAACAAAAGTTGAGTAAAAACAGTCACTTTTTTTCAAACATTATCTCCTCTGAGCGCGTTTGTCGTGTCGGCTTCAAATTAGCACAGGAGAGAGATTGAACCCTTCTGATTAAAAGTTGATGAAAGAGTTTTAATTACTGCTCCGGTTTGGATTTTATGAGCCCCCAAATTCGGTCCCATCCATCGCTGCTTGCAGCTTTAATTAGGGACCGAGTCCCTTTGGGACAGAGGACCCTATTGAATTTCTAGCGTTTTATTATTATACCGTCGCCTCTTTGAGCTGTAATTTGACCCCCTTAACATGCTTCAAAACTCACCAAATTGGACACACACATCAGGACTGGCGAAAATTGCGATCTATTTAAAAAAAACTAACCCCAAAACTCAAAATTGCGCTCTAGTGCCCCCTAGGAAGAAAACACAGACAAAACTGCCTGTAACTCCCAGTAAGAATGTCGTAGAGACATGAAACAAAAACCTCTATGTAGGTCTCACTTAGACCTAGATATTGATACACTGACAACCACCAGCAAAAATCAACAGGAAGTTCTGCAATTCCCCCTTCAAAACAAAAGTTGAGTAAAAACAGTCACCTTTTTTCAAACATTATCTCCTTTGAGCGCGTTTGTCGTGTCGGCTTCAAATTAGCACAGGAGAGAGATTGAACCCTTCTGATTAAAAGTTGAGGAAAGAGTTTTAATTACTGCTCCGGTTTGGATTTTATGAGCCCTGAAAGTCGGTCCCATCCATCGCTGCTTGCAGCTTTAATTGTATTTATTTCTCTTCAGTTTAGTTATGCACTTTTTGTTTAGGGATAAAACTTTGACAAAGTATTTTTTTCAATATTGCATAAAAAAATACAACGATACCAATTTGTCTGAGTACTAACCAGAGGTGGGACCAAGTCATTGTTTTGCAAGTCACAAGTAAGTCTCAAGTCTTTGCCCTCAAGTCTCGAGTCAAGTCCCGAGTCAAGACAGGCAAGTCCCAAGTCAAGTCCAAAGTCAAGACTGGAAAGTCTCAAGTCAAGTCCCAAGTCCTGCATTTTAAGTTTCGAGTCCTTTCAAGTCCTTTTAACCACAGACTAATATATTTACACAGATTGTGTATGCTTTTAAAACGCTGTATTTATTTATTAAAACAAGTGCATTTAAAATTGCAGGGACTGTATCCCTTGCAGACTGTATTGATCCATATTGATATATAATGTAGGAACCAAAAATATTAATAACAGAAAGAAACAACCCTTTTGTGCGAATGAGTGTGAATGGGGGAGGGAGGTTTTTTGGGTTGGTGCACTAATTGTAAGTGTATCTTGTGTTTTTTATGTTGATTTAATTTTAAAAAATAGTAATAATAATTTTTTGTATTTTTTTATTTCTTGTGCGGCCCGGTACCAATCGATCCACGGACTGGTACCGGACCGCAGCCCGGTGGTTGGGGACCACTGTGTTAAAGTATTTGGCAGAGGCTTTTCTCCAAAGCGACATACATAAAAAATACATACAAAACAATCACTGTAAACATGATCATTTAAGGGAAGAATGTAATACAAAATATCAATACAAAGTGTCAAGACATAATAAACTCTGCTGCTGCAGCAACAGAGATACAGTCTATAAGATATATAGATATCTAATGTATTCATACATTGTTTATGTAGAATATACACATGTTTAGATAACCTAATCATATTGTTTCTTCAATTTAAAAATAGCTGACCATTTTTCCCCCCCTTCTCTGGGATTATATTCCCAGTTTTGATCTCGGATTTATAGCAGTTATAGCATATAAGAATATTTTATTACTGTTAAACAAACTATTAATAATAAAACACGCCAAAACATGTGTCCTTACGTATGACAAAAAGCGCGTGAAAATGAGTGGTATTCAGTGAGGTAAAATGAATTAAATGCGCTGACAGTTCCTTGCTCCTGCCAAATGAATTGCACTGAGTGGAGAGGATCACCACTCCAAGATGGCGGCCCCGCGTCTCGTCCGAGCCAGTAGGCAGTAGCGCTCCATGCTGCGTACCCTTATAAGATGTCTATGGTTATGACGTTAGCAGTGAGTTTACAGCCTCACTGATTTAACTACACAGCAAATAAAAGTCACGGTACTTAGCCAATAAACGTTAGCTTACATTCAAAACTTACCCTTCTTTGTGCAACTTCAAATGTCGAACGAAGTTGGAAGTTGTTGCAATTCGTTTTTTGTTGACCAAGTCGTAGTTTTAAAGGCCTACTGAAATGATTTTTTTTTATTTAAACAGGGATAGCAGATCTATTCTATGTGTCATACTTGATCATTTCGCGATATTGCCATATTTTTGCTGAAAGGATTTAGTATAGAACAACGACGATAAAGATTGCAACTTTTGGTATCTGATAAAAAAAAAAGGCTTGCCCCTACCGGAAGTAGCGTGACGTAGTCAGTTGAACATATATGCAAAGTTCCCTATTGTTTACAATGATGGCCGCATGAAGTGAGAGAGATTCGGACCGAGAAAGCGACAATTTCCCCATTAATTTGAGCGAGGATGAAAGATTTGTGGATGAGGAAAGTGCAAGTGAAGGACTAGTGGGGAGTTGAAGCTATTCAGATAGGGAAGATGCTGTGAGAGCCGGGGGTGACCTGATATTCAGCTGGGAATGACTACAACAGTAAATAAACACAAGACATATATATACTCTATTAGCCACAACACAACCAGGCTTATATTTAATATGCCACAAATTAATCCTGCATAAAAACACCTGCGTGTTTGTTATGCTAGCTCCTAGCTCCTATGCTAGCTCCTAGCTCCATAGAACACGCCAATACAATTCAAACACCTGATCAACACACACAATCACTCAGCCCAAAAGACCGTTCACCTAACCCAAGGTTCATAAAGCTTATATATTTTAAAAAAGTTACGTACATACGCAAAAAAAAGTTGCGCACATACGGTCAAGCGATCAAATGTTTAGAAGCCAAAGCTGCATACTCACAGTAGCATGTCTGCGTCTTTGTCATCCAAATCAAAGTAATCCTGGTAAGAGTCTGTGTTGTCCCAGTTCTCTACAGGCGTCTGTGTATCGAAGTCAAAAGTCCTCCTGGTTAGAGTCTCTGTTATCCGAGTTCTTCCATCTTGACTGCATCTTTCGGGAATGTAAACAAAGAAGCCCCGGCTGTGTACTGTTGTTGCTGACTACGTTCGAAAAATACGTCCATTTCGCACCGACAACTTTCTTCTTTGCTTGCTCAGCTTCCTTCTCCATAATGCAATGAACACGATTGCAACAGATTCACGAACACAGATGTCCAGAATACTGTGGAATTATGAAATGAAAACAGAGCTTTTTCGTATTGGCTTCAATGTGGAAGGCATACCCGTGTTCGCCGGGCTACGTCACGCGCATACGTCATCCTCAGAGGCGTTTCGAACCGGAAGTTTAGCGGCAAATTTAAAATGTCACTTCATAAGTTAACCCGGCCGTATTGGCATGTGTTATAATGTTAAGATTTCATCATTGATATATAAACTATCAGACTGCGTGGTCGGTAGTAGTGGCTTTCAGTAGGCCTTTAATACCCGAATGAAACTATATTTGACGTAATTTTTCCCCACTGGCGCGTTGTTTGAGAGCTATTCTTCGTTGGTTGTTCTGCAATTTGATTGGATGAATGCCGTGGGATGAAAACAATGTGGATCTAATTTGATTGGCTGTTGTACTGACAGACACACACGCTGAGAGAGCGCACACTCCCTGACAGACACTCACACAAACACTTTGGAAGATACGGAGCGCTCCCGAATAACTTTTTAATCGTCGGGTTTTGGGGAAAGTAGCAAGTCTTGTCAAGTCAAAAGGCTCAAGTCCAAGTGAAGTCACAAGTCATCGATGTTCGAGTCCAAGTCGAGTTGCAAGTCTCTTTACATTTTGTCAAGTCGAGTCTAAAGTCATCAAATTCATGACTCGAGTCCAAGTCATGTGACTCGAGTCCACACCTCTGGTACTAACACAATAAAGATAGTCGCATATAACTATTGAAACTATTTTCTAACAAATGTTTACCCTCCAGAAAAAAATGACACCATCGAGGCTGCAATCCCGAGGAGAGCGGCCACCGCTCCTGCTGAGGCGGAGGAACGCCGCTCTTTTAGTCAGCTCGTTAATTTTGTGGCAGTTAAGGCAACAAATCCCTCAGGCTGCCTCTCTTTGCGCCACGGCTGTACCTTATAAATCGCTCTGTTTCATTAGCGATAGTCTCTTTAGTCCGGCTATAAATTAAAAGAGCGGGCCGTTTATTATATCACTGCGGCCGCCCTGACTCTCACCGTGCACTTAAACCATTTTTTTTTTTTTTTTTGCCCAAACATTCCCTCATAAACCCAGCGGGGGGAATCTTTCGCCACTCCTTTGTAATAAATTGTATCTAAATGTAGGCCCTTTCTATATGAGCATGACAAGGCCGATAAAGGAAGGTGGATAGTTTGGTTATGTGCTCAATTTATTCTTTGTGGTGTGCACTTAAAGGCCTACTGAAAGCCACTACTACCGACCACGCAGTCTGATAGTTTATATATCAATGATGAAATCTTAACATTATAACACATGCCAATACGGCCGGGTGAACTTATAAAGTGACATTTTAAATTTGCCGCTAAACTTCCGGTTCGAAACGCCTCTGAGGATGACGTATGCGCGTGACGTAGCCCGGCGAACACGGGTATGCCTTCCACATTGAAGCCAATACGAAAAAGCTCTGTTTTCATTTCATAATTCCACAGTATTCTGGACATCTGT
This sequence comes from Entelurus aequoreus, assembly GCF_033978785.1. Classification (NCBI taxonomy): domain Eukaryota; kingdom Metazoa; phylum Chordata; class Actinopteri; order Syngnathiformes; family Syngnathidae; genus Entelurus; species Entelurus aequoreus. Next base: position 8,496,777 of record NC_084736.1, on the reverse strand, counting down.
GTTCGTGAATCTGTTGCAATCATGTTCATTGCATTATGGAGAAGGAAGCTGAGCAAGCAAAGAAGAAAGTTGTCGGTGCGAAATGGACGTATTTTTCGAACGTAGTCAGCCACAACAGTACACAGCCGGCGCTTCTTTGTTTACATTCCCGAAAGATGCAGTCAAGATGGAAGAACTCGGATAACAGAGACTCTAACCAGGAGGACTTTTGACTTGGATACACAGACGCCTGTAGAGAACTGGGACAACACAGACTCTTACCAGGATTACTTTGATTTGGATGACAAAGACGCAGACGTGCTACTGTGAGTATGCAGCTTTGGCTTCTAAACATTTGATCGCTTGACCGTATGTGCGCAACTTTTTTTTGCGTATGTACGTAACTTTTTAAAAATATATAAGCTTTATGAACCTTGGGTTAGGTGAACGGTCTTTTGGGCTGAGTGATTGTGTGTGTTGATCAGGTGTTTGAATTGTATTGGCGTGTTCTATGGAGCTAGGAGCTAGCAGAGGAGCTAGGAGCTAGCGTAACAAACACGCAGGTGTTTTTATGCAGGATTAATTTGTGGCATATTAAATATAAGCCTGGTTGTGTTGTGGCTAATAGAGTAAATATATGTCTTGTGTTTATTTACTGTTGTAGTCATTCCCAGCTGAATATCAGGTACCGTGAGTATGCAGCTTTGGCTGCTAAACATTCGATAACTTGACCGTATGTGCGCGTCACGTACGTAACTTTTTAAAAATATATAAGCTTTATGAACCTTGGGTTAGGTAAACGGTCTTTTGGGCTGAGTGATTGTGTGTGTTGATCAGGTGTTTGAATTGTATTGGCGTGTTCTATGGAGCTAGGAGCTAGCAGAGGAGCTAGGAGCTAGCGTAACAAACACGCAGGTGTTTTTATGCAGGATTAATTTGTGGCATATTAAATATAAGCCTGGTTGTGTTGTGGCTAATAGAGTATATATATGTCTTGTGTTTATTTACTGTTGTAGTCATTCCCAGCTGAATATCAGGTCACCCCCGGCTCTCACAGCATCTTCCCTATCTGAATAGCTTCAACTCCCCACTAGTCCTTCACTTGCACTTTACTCATCCACAAATCTTTCATCCTCGCTCAAATTAATGGGGAAATTGTCGCTTTCTCGGTCCGAATCTCTCTCACTTCATGCGGCCATCATTGTAAACAATAGGGAACTTTGCGTATATGTTCAACTGACTACGTCACGCTACTTCCGGTAGGTGCAAGCCTTTTTTTTTTATCAGATACCAAAAGTTGCAATCTTTATCGTCGTTGTTCTATACTAAATCCTTTCAGCAAAAATATGGCAATATCGCGAAATGATCAAGTATGACACATAGAATAGATCTGCTATCCCCGTTTAAATCAAAAAAATTCATTTCAGTAGGCCTTTAAACACCATCTACCTCCAGGTAAACGCTACAAATGCATGAATAGCACGCCGAGTTTTGCAAATCACATTACTAGCAATAATATTATTACAGTTGACCCTCGCCAAATTGTGGTTCAAATATTGCAGCTTCACTATGCACAGACTGTTTTTAAAGTATATTTTACATACAAAACCCAAAACCAGTGAAGTTGGCACGTTGTGTAAATGGTAAATAAAAACAGAATACAATGATTTGCAAATCATTTTCAACTTATATTCAATTAAACAGACTGCAAAGACAATATATTTATTGTTCGAACCAGCGATGCCGGCGGCGTTTCTGGGTGTTGTTGATAAATGGCTTTCGCATTGCATAGTAGAGTTTTAACTTGCACTTACAGATGTAGCGACGGACTGTAGTTACTTCACAGATGTGTAAGTTACCCACTAATACACCCCCATACCATCACAGATGCTGGCTTTTGAACTTTGAGCCTAGAACAAGCCGGATGGTTCTTTTCCTCTTTGTTCCGGAGGACACGATGTCCACAGTTTTCCAAAAACAATTTGAAATGTGGACTCGTCAGACCACAGAACACTTTTCCTCTTTGCGTCAGTCCATCTTAGATGAGCTCGAGCCCAGCGAAGCCGGCGGAGTTTCTGGGTGAAGTGGATAAATGGCTTTCGCGTTGCATATTGGAGTTTTAACTTGCACTTACAGATGTAGCGACCAACTGTAGTTACTGACGGTGGTTTTCTGAAGTGTTCCTGAGCCAATGTGGTGATATCCTTTACACACTGATGTCAATTTTTTTAAATGGAGGGATCGAAGGTCCGTAATATCATCGCTTACGTGCAGTGATTTCTCCAGATTATCGGAACCTTTTGATGATATTACAGATAGAGATGTCCGATAATGGCTTTTTAATGGCGAGGAGTGTATATTGTAGCGTCCCGGAAGAGTCAATGCTGCAAGGGGTTCTGGGTATTTGTTCTGTTGTGTTTATGTTGTGTTACGGTGTGGATGTTCTCCCGAAATGTGTTTGTCATTCTTGTTTGGTGTGGTTTCACAGTGTGGCGCATATTTGTAACAGTGTTAAAGGTGTTTATACGGTCACCCTCAATGTGACCTGTATGGCTGTTGACCAAGTATGCCTTGCATTCACTTGTGTGTGAAAAGCCGTAGATATTATGTGATTGGGCCGGCACGCAAAGGCAGTGCCTTTGAGGTTTATTGGCGCTCTGTACTTCTCCCTACGTCCGTGTACATAGCGGCGTTTTAAAAAGTCATACATTTTACTTTTTGAAACCGATACCGATAATTTTGAAACCGATACCGATAATTTCCGATATTATATTTTAAAGCATTTATCGGCCGATAATATCGGCAGTCCGATATTATCGGACATCCCTAATTACTGACTGTAGATGGTGAAATCCCTAAATTCCTTGCAATAGCTGGTTGAGAAATGTTGTTCTTAAACTATTTGTTGACAAAGTGGTGACCCTCGCCCCGTCCTTGTCGGTGAATGACTGAGCATTTCACGGAAGCTGCTTTTATACCCAATCATGGCACCCACCTGTTCCCAATTAGCCTGTTCACCTGTGGGATTTTCGAAATAAGTGTTTGATGAGCATTCCTCAACTTTCTCAGTCTTTTTTGCCACTTGTGCTAGCTTTTTTTTTGCAGGCATCAAATTCCAAATGAGTTTTCCAGTTTGAATGTTAAATATCTTGTCTTTGCAGTCCATTCAATTGAATATAAGTTGAAAAGGATTTGCAAATCATTGTATTCTGTTTTTATTTACCATTTACACAACGTGACAGCTTCACTGATTTTGGGTTTTGTACATATTTTGAGGCAAAATTGGGTGTTAAATTAAGTCTTATATTGTATTACAGTGCAGTATTTGTCTTTTTTTTTTAAATTTTTTTAAATTTTGTCAGGTTCAAACACTGATGACATTTATCAAACAGGACAAGAGGCAAAGAATTAAACAGAGACAGAATTCAATTTGGACTCAATTGAGGAGAAACGTGTCACAGTGTCACCCACGTTCTAGCGAAAGATTGTGCTCCTCCTTCTTTATTTTACTTTCTCCAACCACATGACCACAGCTGTTTCCAAAGGGAAGTGGGTCGTAAACAGCGTTGCCTTTGGTTACGGAACAGTTAAAAAGAAAAGGACGTAAACCGTTCACAGAAAAGGTCGTAAACAAGTTCAAAAAGAGTCTTTGCAGTCTATTCAATTGAATATAAGTTGAAAAGGATTTGCAAATCATTGTATTCTGTTTTTATTTACCATTTACACAACGTGACAGCTTCACTGATTTTAGGTTTTGTACATATTTTGAGGCAAAATTGGGTGTTAAATTAAGTCTTATATTGTATTACAGTGCAGTATTTGTCTTTTTTTTTTTAATTATTATTATGTTGTGGCGATCATCAATTATATTCTCCAAGAAGGACTTAAGGGTGAACAATGCTAACAACAACGCAAGGGTCTAATTAAGTCCATCTTTAATGCCTGCCTTGTCAATAACACATCTCTACATTGGTGAGGCTTTGGCGCGAGTAGGGATGTACAGTACAGGCCAAAAGTTTGGACACGCCTTCTCATTCAATGCGTTTTCTTTATTTTCATGACTATTTACATTGTAGATTGTCACTGAAGGCATCAAAACTATGAATGAACACATGTGGAGTTATGTACTTAACAAAAAAAGGTGAAATAACCTAAAAACGTGTTTTATATTCTAGTTTCTTCAAAATAGCCACCATTTGCTCCGATTACGGCTTTGCACACTCTTGGCATTCTCTCGATGAGCTTATGTTTTGGTTCAAACACTGATGACATTTATTAAACAAGACAAGAAGCAAAGAATCAAACAGAGACAGAATTAAATTTGGACTCAATTGACCTTTAACCTCTTACAGTGTCTTAGCACGCTCTGAAGAAAAAAGGTTTACGTCTCCTCCTTTATTTAGATATTCAATGTTTACACAACAACACATGTCTCAACAGGAATGGGGGGTATGTAAACAGCTCTTGTTTTTGGTCACATTGAAGACAAAAGAAGAAGATGCCTCGGGCTTGGGCTGGTCCTGGATTCGGCTTGAGCAGGTCTTCAATGACAATAGATAACCCCCTCCCGTCTCCTCCCATCGTACACAATGGAATTTTCCAAGCCTTTGACTTGGTGCAACAAAGACAGCCTCTTGTCTGTTCACTGGAACTCAGAACGGAAAGTTTTTTTGGATAATTTACATACAATTTTTCTCACAGCTTCAAGCACACCTGTGAAGTGAAAGCCATTTTCAGGTGACTACCTCTTGAAGCTCATCGAGAGAATGCCAAGAGCGTACAAAAAAAGTAATCGGACCAAAGGGCGGCTATTTTGAAGAAACTAGAATATAAAACATGTTTTCAGTTATTTCACCTTTTTTTGTTAAGTACATAACTCCACATTCATAGTTTTGATGTGACAATCTACAATGTAAATAGTACTGAAAATAAAGAAAACGCATTGAATGAGGAGAAGGTGCGTCCAAACTTTTGGCCTGTACTGTATATGGTTAGGATTTATTGATACCAATGTCAATATTCCTTATCGATACCGGTATTCATCAGTACTCACATTCAGTCAATGTCAAAAGATTAGATGCAAGACGTACCAGGACTCAGTGGGACTTGATGAGCCACCTAAAATGAATCTGGCAGTCATTCCCAAAAATATCGATTAGTTTTTGAGCAATGGATAGATAACTACCGTATTTTTCGGACTATAAGTCACCATTTTTTTCATAGTTTGGCCGGGCTCCAGTGCGACTTATATATGTTTTTTTCCTTCTTTATTATGCATTTTCGATTCGACGTATACTCTGGTGCGACTTATACTCCGAACGGAACGTCCATTTTCCCTTGGCTGAGCGGATATACCGCCCAATCTTGGTGTGACGTCATTTACAGAACTGGGGCCTTTTTCCCTGCATAAACAGTGTCAAATTAGAGATGATCGATAATATCGGGCTGCCGATATTATCGGCCGATAAATGCTTTAAAATGTAATATCCGAAATTATTGGTATCGGTTTCAAAATTATCGGTATCGGTTTCAAAAAGTAAAATGTATGACTTTTTAAAACGCCGCTGTGTACACGGACGTAGGGAGAAGTACAGAGCGCCAATAAACCTTAAAGGCACTGCCCAGTCACATAATATCTACGGCTTTTCACACACAAGTGAATGCGAAGCATACTTGATCAACAGCCATACAGGTCACACTGAGGGTGGACGTATAAACAACTTTAACACTGCTACAAATATGCGCCACACTGTGAACCCACAGCAAACAAGAATGACAAACACATTTCGGGAGAACATCCGCACCGTAACACAACATAAACACAACAGAACAAATACCCAGAACCCCTTGCAGCACTAACTCTTCCGGGACGCTACAATATACACCCCCTGCCACCCCCCTAGCCCTAACCCCCCCCAACCTCAACCTCCAAATTCCAAGCTGCTGTTTTGAGGCATGTTAAAAAAAAATAATGCACTTTGTGACTTCAATAATAAATATGGCAGTGCCATGTTGGCATTTTTTTTTCCATAACTTGAGTTGATTTATTTTGGAAAACCTTTTTACATTGTTTAATGCATCCAGCGGGGCATCACAACAAAATTAGGCATAATAATGTGTTCATTCCACGACTGTATATATCGGTATCGGTTGATATCGGTATCTGTAATTAAGAGTTGGACAATATCGGATATCGGCAAAAAAGCCCTTATCGGACATCTCTAGTGTAAATGTAACTATTATTATGATCACTTATGTTTTTCTTTTCCGACCCGGTCCATAATTACTTCAAAACTGTGTTCAACATCAAGAGTAAAAAAAAATATATATAAAAACCGCATCAGAGCCAATTATGCAACTAAGACGATAACGTCGTTAACAACCACATCCCTTTGGGAGACGCTGAACATCACAGCATACTTCTCTCATTTGGAGATAACTCGCACATTACACGGCACTTATTCAAACATCCATTTGTAGTGTGAGCTCAGCGTCTCACTCCCACTCCCACTCATGCAAATCCCGCGGAAATGTCACACGGCGGGAAGAGAAGGAGTCTTTGAATGCACCGTAATGGAAGCTGGGGCGCGGCAGATGACTTACACCAGGGGTGTCCAAAGTGTGGCCCCGGGGGCCATTTGCAGTGCAGTCAATTCAATTGAATATAAGTTGAAAAAGATTTGCAAATCACTGTCTTCTGTTTTTATTTAACATTTACACAACGTGCCAACTTCACTGCTTTTGGGTTTTGTACATATTTGATCATAAAAAAAACTAAAATCGTGATTAATCAAATTTCAAAACCTTGATTTTTCTGTAAGCCATATTAATCAAAACAAATGACAATACATTTAATCAGATGTATTAATTTTGTCATATTATATTTCTGCAGGGCTCTCATGCCCCCCTGACACCTCACCAGGACCCCCAGAAATAGCTTAAATTTAGACGCTAAAGACAGGTTGTTGGTTTTTTTTGTTTTGTTTTTTTGCCTGCTTGGACCGACTCCCTGGTGCTAACTTTGATAATGATGAAAATGTGATGCGTGACTTGTCTGCAACTGCCTGCAGAACAACAAAACATTTGAAGGAAGAAGACACACAATTCATCACTGATGTGGTGTGTATGTATGTATATATTTATATATAATTGTTTATTTTTTTAAATGAGCATCATAATTGCTGAGTCAAGCTCGCCACCCACCAGCGCACATTTTGGCTGCATCATTTAAAAGCCTCGTCTTCTACTTGTCCTACTGGGTTTTTTTATATAAAACTTCACTTTTGTGCAGTCGTGGGTGTGTTTGTTTAAATGCAGTGATGTGAGACGACTAGCAGCGATATGACTCACACACACACACACACACACACACACACACACACACACACATGACGCACAGTCCGGCTGCAATGTCCGCTGTGGAGAATAGCTTTGTAAACACACTGGGAATAATGATGGACTCTTTGTGTTTACAACATGGCTACAAGGGCTAGGGAAAAAAACACTGTCCGCGTGCTTGACTTGTTGCTAGGGAGAATATTACTAAAAGGTCCGTTATTTGGGGTGTGGGTACGGGGATGGTTACGTTTATTTCGAACATGCGTAATTGGCTCTGTGGCGCAGTTCTCGGTCAAACACACCATTAGCAGCTTCGACATTTTCTCATGGAAAAATGTCCGCGGTTCAAATATTATTTTAACATCCTTGTCTGCACTGTAAACTCGGACTGTAGACTATAGACTGTATTTATATCATTCACATGTGAATAATGCTGTATAATAGACTGTATTTATATTATTCACATGTGAATAATGCTGTATAATAGACTGTATTTATGTTATTCACATGTGAATAATGCTGTATAATACACTGCATTTATATTATTCACATGTGAATAATGCTGTATAATAGACTGTATTTATGTTATTCACATGTAAATAATGCTGTATAATAGACTGTATTTATGTTATTCACACTTGAATAATGCTGTATAATACACTGCATTTATATTATTCACGTGTGAATAAGGCTGTATAATAGACTGTATTTATATTATTCACATGTGAATAATGCTGTATAATAGACTGTATTTATGTTATTCACATGTGAATAATTCTGTATAATAGACTGTATTTATATTGTTCACATGTGAATAATGCTGTATAATAGACTGTATTTATATTATTCACATGTGAATAATGCTGTATAATAGACTGTATTTATGTTATTCACATGTGAATAATGCTGTATAATAGACTGTATTTATGTTATTCACATGTGAATTATGCTGCATAATAGACTGTATTTATATTATTCACATGTGAATAATGCTGTATAATAGACTGTATTTATGTTATTCACATGTGAATAATGCTGTATAATAGACTGTATTCATGTTATTCACATGTGAATAATTCTGTATAATAGACTGTATTTATATTATTCACATGTGAATAATGCTGTATAATAGACTGTATTTATGTTATTCACGTGTGAATAATGCTGTATAATAGACTGTATTTATGTTATTCACATGTGAATAATGCTGTATAACAGACTGTATTTATGTTATTCACATGTGAATAATGCTGTATAATAGACTGTATTTATATTGTTCACATGTGAATAATTCTGTATAATAGACTGTATTTATATTGTTCACATGTGAATAATGCTGTATAATAGACTGTATTTATGTTATTCACATGTGAATAATGCTGTATAATAGACTGCATTTATGTTATTCACATGTGAATAATGCTGTATAATAGACTGTATTTATTTTTTTCACATGTGAATAATGCTGTATAATAGACTGTATTTATGTTATTCACATGTGAATAATGCTGTATAATAGACTGTATTTATATTATTCACATGTGAATAATGCTGTATAATAGACTGTATTTATATTGTTCACATGTGAATAATGCTGTATAATAGACTGTATTTATATTATTCACATGTGAATAATGCTGTATAATAGACTGTATTTATGTTATTCACATGTGAATAATGCTGTATAATAGACTGTATTTATGTTATTCACATGTGAATAATGCTGTATAACAGACTGTATTTATATTATTCACATGTGAATAATGCTGTATAATAGACTGTATTTATGTTATTCACATGTGAATAATGCTGTATAATAGACTGTATTTGTCACAAAGTGTTGGTGACGAACCCCAAGATGCAGAGATGGCAGGCTTGGTGCAGGAAAACATGATTTAGTGTCCAAAATTAAAGACGCACAAACACAAACCAGATACCAGGAACAGGCAAACTGGAAACAGGGAATAGGAACCAGCAAACGAGGAACCAGAAGACAGCAAGTTGCATACAGGATACAGCAAACATTGCACAGCATACAGCTTACAGCTACAGCGACAACGACAATACTCCAGCCTACACTGGAGGGCAAGGCAGGTCTAAATAGCAGCCGGCTGATTGACACCAGGTGTGGCCAGGTGCCAATCAGCCGCAGCTGAGGGGAAACAGCGCTCAGGGAGACAAGCAGGAAACTGAATCAAAATAAGAGCAATGACAGGAAATAAAACAAACAGAGGAAAAACTAAAACATAACCAAACTGTCAGGGACAAACCAGCAATGACTCGACGTGACGACGACGTGGGCGCAGGGGCGGGTGGTGGTGGTGGACCGGTACATTTCAGAGGCGGTATAGTACGGAAAATGATTCATTAGTGTAGAGGTTGCCCTCTAGTGGGTTCCTCGGACCACCACACACTGCCACGAGAGCCCGGATCAGGGGTTCATAAAATAGTGCAAGTGTTTTGCTTTCCAGCAAAATGTATTTTCTGCGTCTGTCTCTCTCTCTCTCTCTCTCTCTCTCTCTCTCTCTCTCTCTCTCTCTCTCTCTCTCTCTCACTCCAGCTCCTACGACTGCTAATAAAGGCGACAGGTGATTAGATAACAAAGGCCCACCTGGGCCATCTACTCACCTGTCGCTGTCTTCGAAGGCCGGTCCTGGCACACCCCGTTCCGCGGCAGGCCCGCAGGCCACGCCCCCCTCCACAATTAGTATCGCGGTACTATACTAATACCGGTATACCGTACAACCCTATTAAGGACTATGTAAGGAAACGTTGATTGATTGATTGATTGATTGATTGATTGATTGATTGATTGATTGATTGATTGATTGATTGATTGACAGGAAGTGGACAAACTACCAATAACTGACATGGAGAAGAGACAGGATTAATTAAGCTCTGCTTCTTCCTACTCCTTTTCAGACATGTTGAGTTGTGGAAGTATAAACATGTGGTGTTCTTGCTGAGCATTTTCCAATGAACTAAAGCCTTACCAATATGGAACGGTGCAACCTTCTGCTTGGTCCTATTAGGAGTCAGAATGAGGAGCCAACAATGCTGTCTCTCCCCCAGCCCGACTTTGCATTCTGTCGCTGACAAAAGCTCCGTTCAATCCCTCATTCAAAGCGGCTCCCCTTTGTAGTCTTTGTCGGGGACTCATTGTTAGTGGCTAGAAACAAATGCTGCAGCACAACAAAACCGGACAACAACAGCCTGGCTAATTTGAAGCTTAGGAAACTCCAGTTACTTTTTTTTTTTTTTTTTTTTTTTTTTTTTTTCCTCGGTTCCCTTCTGCAGCGTGTGGAGATGAGACTCACATTCATTCGAGGAGAGCAACACAATGTGTTTGTCTGTGACCATTAAACTTTGCATGCAAGGAGTCTTGTATTGACACTGTTAAGCACGTCTGTTATGAACCCTTTTTAGCTAAAATGTATTCCCAGGGAAAAAAAAATCTCCAACTATTGAACAAACTAAAAGTTCCGCCTTGACAACAGATAATAATGCTCAGTGTTGATTGGGAGGAAATAATAATAATAATAATAATAATAATAATAATAATAATAATAATAGATTTTATTTGTAAAAAGCACTTTACATTGAGTAAACAACCTCAAAGTGCTACAGTGTATTAAAAAATATATAATAATAATAATATAATAAAAAAAAAAAAAAAAAAAAAAATAGAACAGCCAAATAGCTAGAACTAGTATGCATTTATCTTTAAAAAAAAAAAAAAAAGGCCTTTTTAAAAAGAAGGGTTTTTAAGCCTTTTTTTAAAAGCATCCACCGTCTGTGGTGCCCTCAGGTGGTCAGGGAGAGCGTTCCACACCGGTCTCCCATTGCACGTAGCTTTGTCCTCTGAGGTTGGAGGTGGTTAGTCTGCCAGGAGCGGAGGAGAGGGGGGGGGGGGGCGGGGGGGGGGAGTCGGCAACCCGCGGCTCTAGAGCCATGGAGCTTTTTCAAAAATGTATGGAAATGGGGGGAAAAAACTGGTGAAAAATATGATTTTTGTTGTAATATGGTTCCTGTACACCAGTGCTTTTCAACCTTTTTTGAGCCAGGGCACATTTTTTGTGTGTTGAAAAAACCCGGAGGCACACCACCAGCAGAAATCATTTAAAAACGAAACTCCGTTGACAGTAAAAAGTCGTTGTCGCAATTGTTGGAAATGACTTTAAATCATAACCAAGCATGCATCACTATAGCTCTTGTCTCAAAGTAGGTGTACTGTCACCACCTGTCACATCACACCCTGACTTATTTGGAGTTGTTTTGCTGTTTTCCTGTGTGTAGTGTTTTAGTTCTTGTCTTGCGCTCCTATTTTGGTGGCTTTTCCTCTTCTTTTGGTATTTTCCTGTAACAGTTTTATGTCTTCCTCTGATCGATATTTTCCGCATCTACTTTGTTTTAGAGATCAAGAATATTTCAGTTTATCCTTCTTTGTGGGGACATTGTCGATTGTCACGTCATGTTCGGATGTACATTGTGGACGCCCGTCTTTGCTCCACAGTAAGTCTTTGCTGTCGTCCAGCATTCTTCTTTTTGTTTACTTTGTAGCCAGTTCAGTTTTAGTTTCGTTCTGCATAGCCTTCCCTAAGCTTCAATGCCTTTTCTTAGGGGCACTCACCTTTTGTTTATTTTTTGGTTTAAGCATTAGACACCTTTTTTTACCTGCACACTGCCTCCCGCTGTTCCCGACATCTACAAAGCAATTAGCTACCGGCTGCCACCTACTGATATGGAAGAGTATTACACGGTTACTCTGCCGAGCTCTAGACAGCACCGACACTCAACAATAACACATAATTTATAGACCATAATTAGAGGTTTGCAAAAAATATTTTTAACCCAAATAGGTGAAATTAGATCATCTCCCAGGGCACACCAGACTGTATCTCACGGCGGCCCTTGAACTCACCATTGTGTGGACTGTGATTCGACAGCTTGTTTACATGTACAACTTTTTCCGACGCTGCCACAGAAAGACGTGTTTTCATGCCACTCCTTCGTTGTCTCGTTTTGTCCACCAAACGTTTTATACTGTGCGTGAATGCACAAAGGTGAGCTTTGTCGATGTTATTGACTTGTTATGGAGTGCTAATCAGGCATATTTGGTCACTGCATGACTGCAAGCTAATCGATGCTAACAAGCTATTTAGGCTAGCTGCATGTACATTTTGCGAGCTGTATTTTGCTCAGGTCTGTTCTAGAAGGTTCTTTCAGGTAATGTGATGATCTCTGGATGATGGCTAGTCTGCTCTCTGATGGTCTTCAAAGCAGCGGTATAGTTTGTTTCCTCAAAACAGCATTAGCAGCATTAAACGCTATATATTTGGACTCCGTGCTGGAGGCTCATGGTAACTAGAAGCCTTGGCGTGGGTAAAATACACGCCTCATATTTACGGGAGGTCAATAATATGGATGTTCTGTCTGCAACTTGCTCTGTTGATTAACTCACTTCATTCAGATCTTCCCTCGGGGGCTTGTTTTCCGTCCCGACTCCAATCGATGGCCTCTCTGTTTGTTAAGCAGTCACGTGACCTTCGCTTCTTTCTGGCGGCTGCATCATCATCATCATTCCGGGCTGCATCGCCGCGCTCAGTCGACATTATGGAGAGAAGATTGCATCAAGGTAAGGGATTTTTATTTCACAACAAAAACACCCTGTAACTAAAGTTTCTCCATAAAACTCGGCCTCAATGCTGGGTACGAGTTAACTATTTTATGTTTTATATTATGTCCCCTTTTTCTTTAGAAAATGAGCTGTTAATCCAAATTATATAATACAATTTAAAAAAATATCAAAACGAATGTACAATATAATTGTGATGGGTGAAATCAGCGAATGTTTGGCACACTCACCAGCTGTATTGACGCTGCACTGATACTGTGTTATTGTTTCATAATAGTCATCAAAATACAGGAAAAACACGAACTCTCCAAAAAAAACCGTAACAAAACAAAAATAAGGAGGTGCACGGCAAAAAGTGTACTTAAAGAAAAAACTAGGCCAGCAACACTTGTGTCCTTCTTATAATTTGAATATAAACTGCACAGGCGCTACCAAAACGCCAGACCGGTTTCGACGAGGTCTTCGTCGGTTTGCAAGTTTTTTAACAGGAAGTGATGCACTTAAAAAGTCACAGCTGTAGTCAGTCAATTGATATAATAAATCAAGAACAACTTCAAAAATGAAAATGCACAAATAATAGACTATATGGAAAATTGTACAAAATAAATCAAAGACTCAGCACAGTATCAGAGGAAAATAAAGTAATTAAAAAAATAAAAACAAAAAGTAATACACATTTTTTTTATAGTAATAAAAAAATGTGTGGACAACCATTATAATAAAGTATATATATATATATATATATATATATATATATATATATATATATATATATATATATATATATATATATATATATATATATATATATATATATATATATATATATATATATATATATAATAAATGGTCATCCACCATGTTCTGGATTAAAAAAGGCATTACTTAGAACTAATAGTTAACAAATATTATATATATATGTATATGTATATGTATATATATATATATATATATATATAATATTTTTATTACTTGAAAAAAAAAGTGTATTACTTTTTAATTTTTTATTTTGATTACTTTATTTTCCTATGATACTGTGCTGAGACTTTGATTTATTTTGTACAATTTTCCATTTTGTCTATTATTTGTGCATTTTAATTTTTGAAGTTGTTCTTGATTTATTATATTGATTGATTGACTACAGCTGTGACTATTAAAGTAATAAAAAAAAATAAAGTAATAAAAAAAAGGTGGGGACAACCATTATAATAAAGTATATATATAATAAATGGTCATCCACCATGTTCTGGATTAAAAAAGGCATTACATAGAACTAATAGTTAACAAATACTATATATATATATATATATATATATATATATATATATATATATATATATATATATATATATATATATATATATATATATATATATATATATATATATATATATATATATATATATATATATATATATACCTTCTACCGCTTGTCCCTATACATACTTGCCAAATAAAACCTCTGCCGTGTTTTAATGAATACTTAGGCCTACTACGCTACTGTATTGTAGAGTTGGTCATTGTGGTGTTTTCTGAGGTGGTACTTGGTGTAAAAAGTTTGAGAACCACTGTCATAAAGCATTGATGCTTCAGTGTTGTTAAACCATCGCAACAATGTAATAAATGGAATAAAATAAAAACATAAAACCTTAATCAAATAAAAATATTTAAAATATACCGTAGTAAAAAAAAAAAATTGGAACCACAATAATGCTTAGTTTTGATTGAGGATTGCAACATTTAGTATATTTAAATTATGTCTATTTTAATTGATCTATTATTGTTAGAGTTGCAAAAATTACCGTTTTTCGGCTGAATCAATTTATTTAATTAGAAGAAAGCTTTGATTTATATTCTTTTGCTTCGATTATTTAATTATCAATTGTTTGAGTATAACTAAAAAAAATATACAATATGCGGACACAGTTTCTGCACAGCTGTTAAAATAGAGACCACAAAATACAAAGTGATATTTTATACATTATTTTTACATTTCTGTTATATTCCACATGAGTTTTAAGTGCAATTTTAATGGGATTTAGGGCTATATAAATAAACATTGATTGATTGATTGTATTCTGGTCTTATTAATTGAGCTGTTAAACTGAATAAGAGACAACTTGCTACCGGAGACTGCGCCTCCGGTAGCAAAAACTGAGACATGCTATATTCCCGTGACTTTAAGACGCGTTATAATTATGCTGTTCTTCATCCTGACTGGCCCTAACCAACATGCCGGAACTAGCGGCTCTCTAGAGGCCTGCAGTATTGACGGTGATTGTCAGGTACACTTAACTTGAAAGATGGACGGCGGAAGAAAGGCGCACCGGCAATCGCTCGGCAAACCGGCAGTTACCTCCGTTTGATTTGGACCCCAGAAAATAAACACGTAATAACTCGGTCCCAAAATGTGAGCCTGGATGGCTTCAAGAGTGGTGGGAATACCAAGTACAAAAAGATAAAGACAAATTAGACCCCACGTGTCAACAAAAGACGGAATCGCACAGGCCTAGAAATTGGATTCAACTTTTTATAATCCTTAGTAGACTTCGACGTCCAGTGCGGCTGGATCAAAAGAGATGTCGGGGACGCTTTACTGAACCAAAGGTTGCTTTATTACAAGCAAGTGTCATTATACAGGGACTGCAGTACCTGGAGGAGGACAGGTCAAAAATTAAGGACTCCTAACTTCATATTCTTTTTGAAACTTTGATTGATTGATACTTTAATTAGTAGATTGCACAGTACAGTACATATTCCGTACAATTGACCACTAAATGGTAACACCCCAATAAGTTTTTCAACTTGTTTAAGTCCACGTAAATCAATTCATGGTACAAATATATACTATCATCATAATACAGTCATCACACAAGTTAATCATCAGAGTATATACATTGAATTATTTACATTATTTAAAATATTCCTCCTTCCTGTCTCTGGGTGTGTGCTAAGTCAGGAGAGCACATCCTGACCACCTGCTCAGTGGCCTTGTGATTAGAGTGTCCGCCCTGAGATCAGTAGGTCGTGAGTTCAAACGCCGGCCGAGTCATACCAAAGACTATAAAAATGGGACCCATTACTTCCCTGCTTGGTACTCCGCATCAAGGGTTGGAATTGGGGGTTAAATCACCAAAAATGATTCCCGGGTGAACAAGGGGAAGGGTCAAATGCAGAGGACAAATTTCACTACACGTAGTTTGTGTGTGACAATCATTGGTACTTTAACTTAAAGAAAAGGAGATGTTCATGTGTAGGTGTCAGGTTCAAACACTGATGACATCTATTAATCAGGCAAGAAGCAAGGAATCATGCAGAGACAGAGTTCAATTTAGCTCATGAGGAGAACGCATGGAGCTGCACACTTAGTCACAGTCTCGCCCTACGCTCTAAGGCAGTGGTCCCCAACCTTTTTGTAGCTGCGGACCGGTCAACGCTAGAAAATTTGTCCCACGGACCGGGGGGGGGGATTAAATTTTTTTTTTTTTTTTTTTTTTTTTTTTTTCACAAAGAAATACAATCATGTGTGCTTACGGACTGTATCCCTGCAGACTGTAATGATCTATATTGATATATAATGTATATATTGTGTTTTTTATGTTGATTTAATTTTTTTTTTTTTTAAATAAATAAATAAATAAAAATTAATTAATTTTTTTTAATTTCTTGTGCGGCCCGGTACCAATCGGTCCGCGGACCGGTACCGGGCCGCGGCCCGGTGGTTGGGGACCACTGCTCTAAGGTACAGCCCCCTCTATTTATTCAGGAGTTCCCCAGTCAACATCACTGAGGCCGCCTGGTCACATATATCATGCAAAGCAGGTCTTGTACGCACAATACGTGACGGCGTGTGCTGGGGCCTTGTGATTTCGCCTTGTCTCTGCTTCGTCTGTGTGCTGTCGTCTTATCTTCGTTGAGGTCCTTGAAGTCCTTGGCTGTTAGCGGGCTAAAACAAAGATAACATCTGCGGCTGAGGCCACCCCTCAGACAAGAAGTTTTGTCCTTGCACAGATGGGAAAAATACAGCTTGAGCACAATAGCTAATAACTATAGCAACAGACTTTAAGCATACTAAAGTTGTGTGATAATATATATACATCCATCCATCCATCCATCTTCAACCGCTTATCCGGAATCGGGTCGCGGGGACAGCAGCTCCAGCAGAGACCCCCAGACTTCCCTCTCCAGAGCAACATTTGCGACTTCCTCCTGGGGAATCCCGAAGCGTTCCCAGGCCAGAGAGGAGATGTAATCCCCCCATCTGGTCCTTGGCCTGCCGCGGGGCCTCCTCCCAGTGGGACGTGCAACGAGGACCTCCCTAGGGAGACGCTCGTGAGGCATCCGCACGAGATGCCCGAACCACCTAAGCTGGCTCCTTTCCAAGCGAAGGAGCAGCGGCTCTACTCCGAGTCTCTCTCGGGTGACTGCACTTCTCACCCTATCTCTAAGGGAGATGCCAGCCACCCTTCTGAGGAAACTCATTTCGGCCGCTTGTATCCGCGATCTTATTCTTTCGGTCATTACCCACACTTCATGACCATAGGTGAGAGTAGGAATGTAGATAGCTCGGTAGACCGAGAGCTTTGCCTTCTGGCTCAGCTCCCGTTTCGTCACAACAGTGCGGCAGAGAGACTGCAATACTGCCCCAGCTGCTCCGATTCTCCGGCTGATTTCCTTCTCCATCTTTCCCTCACTCGTGAACAAGACCCCGAGATACTTAAACTCCTCCACCTGGGACAGAGTCCTGTCCCCTACCCGGACTGTACAAACCATCGGTTTCCTGCTGAGAACCATGGCCTCAGATTTGGAGATGCTGATCCTCATTCCAGCCGCTGAACACTCGGCTGCGAACCGATCCAGTGAGAGCTGAAGGTCACGAACCGAAGGTGCCATCAGGACCACATCATCTGCAAACAGCAGTGACGCAACCTTTAGCCCCCCGAGACGTATACCCTCTCCGCCATGGCCACGACCCCGCCTAGAAATCCTGTCCATGAAAATCACAAACAGGATAGGTGACAGAGCGCAGCCCTGGCGGAGACCAACCCCCACTGGAAACGGATCCGACTTACATCCAAGCACCCGGACACAACTCTCGCTTTGGTTGTACAGAGATTGGATGGCCCTCAACAGGGTTCCCCTCACTCCGTACTCCCTCAGCACCTCCCACAAGAACTCCCGAGGGACGCGGTCATACGCCTTCTCCAAATCCACAAAACACATGTAGACTGGATAGGCATACTCCCAGGCCCTCTCCAGGATTCCCGCAAGCGTAAAGAGTTGGTCAGTTGTTCCACGACCAGGACGGAATCCACATTGCTCCTCTTGAATCTGAGGTTCGACTATCGGCCGGACCCTCCTTTCCAGTACCTTGGCGTAAACTTTCCCAGGGAGGCTGAGTAGTGTGATACCCCTGTAATTAGCACACACCCTCTGGTCCCCCTTTTTGAAAAGGGGAACCACCACCCCAGTCTGCCACTCCCTCGGCACTGTCCCAGACTTCCACGCAATGTTGAAAAGGCGTATCAACCAAGACAGCCCATCAACACCCAGAGCCTTCAGCATTTCTGGACGGATCTCGTCAACCCCCGGAGCTTTGCCACTGTGGAGTTGTCTAACTACCTCAGTGACTTCACTCCGAGAGATCGACGTCGATCCCCCATCATCCTCAGGCCCTGCTCCTATCAGGGAGGGTGTGTCTGATGTATTTGGGTTCAGGAGTTCCTCAAAGTGCTCTTTCCAACGCCCCACGACTTCCTCACTTGAAGTCAGCAAAGTCCCATCCTTGCCGTACACAGCTTGTATGGTTCCCTGCTTCCCCCTCCTGAGGTGCCGTATGGTCTTCCAGAACAGCTTTGGTGCCGCCCGATAGTCCTTCTCCATGGATTCCCCAAACTGCTCCCACACCCTCTGCTTAGCCTCGTCCACAGCCACGGCCGCTGCCCTTCGGGCCCGTCGGTACCTTGCAACTGCCTCCGGAGTACCCTGGGATAACATACCCCGGTAGGACTCCTTCTTCAGTCGGACGGCTTCCCTGACCACCACTGTCCACCAGGGTGTTCGAGGGTTACCGCCCCGTGAGGCACCTAAGACCTTCTGGCCACAGCTCGCATCTGCAGCTTTAGCAATAGAGGCTTTGAACATTGCCCATTCCTGTTCAATGCCCCCAACCTCCACAGGGATGGCAGAGAAGTCCCGCCGGAGGTGGGAGTTGAAGTCCTTCCGGACAGAGGACTCCTCCAAACGTTCCCAGTTCACCCGCACTACACGCTTGGGTTTGCCAGGTCTGTCCAGAGGTTTCCCCCGCCATCTAACCCAACTCACCACCAGATGGTGATCAGTTGACAGTTCAGCCCCTCTCTTCACCCGAGTGTCCAAAACATACGGCCTCAGATCAGCTGATACGATTACAAAATCGATCATTGATCTTTGGCCTAGGGTGCTCTGGTACCAGGTACACCTATGAGCATCCTTATGCTTGAACATGGTGTTTGTTATCGCAAGTCCGTGACTAGCACAGAAGTCCAATAACAATCCACCACTCAGGTTCAGATCAGGGAGACCGTTCCTCCCAATCACGCCAGTCCAAGTATCACTGTCATTGCCCACGTGCGCGTTGAAGTCCCCCAGCAAGACTATGGAATCCCCTGCCGGCGCCCCATACAGGACCCCATGCAAGGTATCCAAGAAGGCTGAATACTCTGAACTCCTGTTTGGTGCGTATGCACAAACAACAGTCAGAGTTTTCCCCCCTCCAACCCTAAGGCGAAGGGAGGCGACCCTCTTGTCTACTGGGGTGAACTCCAACGTACAGGCACTCAGCCGGGGACTCGTGAGTATCCCCACACCCGCCTGTGCCCTCACACCCTGAGCAACTCCAGAAGTGAACAAGGTCCATCCCTTGTCCAGGAGTGTGGTTTCAGAGCCCTTGCTATGCGTAGAGGTAAGCCCCACCAGATCCAACCGGTAGCGCTCCACCTCTCGCACCAGCTCAGGCTCCTTCCCCACCAGCGTAGAGACGTTCCACGTCCCGAAAGTCAGCCTCTGCCGCCCCGAATTGGTCCGTCCGGAGCCTCCACTTTCACCGCCATCCACTTGGCAGCGCACCCGACCCCACTGGTTCCGACCGCGGGTGGTGGGCCCACGTGGCAGAGAAGATGGTGTGTCCACGTAGCTTCTTCGGGCTGTGCCCGGCCGGGCTCCGTGGCAAGCCCGGCCACCAGGCGCTCGCTGACGAGCCCTACCTCCGGGCCTAGCTCCGGAGGAGGGCCCCGGGCTTCCTCCGGGCCGGGTAACGCATCCTCTTTTAGGGTAGTTCATGGGGGGTATCGTAACCCTGATGGGGGGGGCATTCGGGTGCTACACCTTGCCCAAGGGTGACCCGGAACTATGTAAGGCAGGGGCGTTCAACTCCCTGAGGCTTAATACAAGCCCACATACCTATAATAATATATATACAGTACCGTTCAAAAGTTTGGGGTCACATTGAAATGTCCTTATTTTTGAAGGAAAAGCACTGTACTTTTCAATGAAGATAACTTTAAACTAGTCTTAACTTTAAAGAAATACACTCTATACATTGCTAATGTGGTAAATGACTATTCTAGCTGCAAATGTCTGGTTTTTGGTGCAATATCTACATAGGTGTATAGAGGCCCATTTCCAGCAACTATCACTCCAGTGTTCTAATGGTACAATGTGTTTGCTCATTGGCTCAGAAGGCTAATTGATGATTAGAAAACCCTTGTGCAATCATGTTCACACATCTGAAAACAGTTTAGCTCGTTACAGAAGCTACAAAACTGACCTTCCTTTGAGCAGATTGAGTTTCTGGAGCATCACATTTGTGGGGTCAATTAAACGCTCAAAATGGCCAGAAAAAGAGAACTTTCATCTGAAACTCGACAGTCTATTCTTGTTCTTAGAAATGAAGGTTATTCCACAAAATGGTTTGGGTGACCCCAAACTTTTGAACGGTAGTGTACAGTACATGATTATTCTAACAGTAGGTGTCTGAAAAACAACTGCTTTAAGTCATAACTTAAATGTTGGCGTTGAGCTAGACAGGTAGTCTCTTCTCAAGGACAGGGCTATCACTTTCGCGTTCCAAAATCCCAATTAGGGCCTCTTTCCTGCGAGAAGTGATCCAACCCATCTGTGAATGTCAAACTAAGGGGCCTTATCTTATTGTGTGCTCAAACTGAATTGCCACTATTTACTTCAACTTGGTGGTTTGCTTTCTCCAAGATGAATATGAACATTCACCATATGCAAAACATAACATGAGTTCATTTATTCACTTGACTATCAACAATACAATTCATGGTACCGCTCTTGGATCATAACAATCGTTCTCAAACAATATCCACATCCACTCAAGTATTCCCTTTGCAGAGCAGCAATAACTCCACACATAGATGCAGGTAATCTAATGCATAGCATGCAAAGCCCGCGCCGGGTGTTAGGGGACCACCCGGGTTGGTGTAAACTCACTGCGGCCTATTTAGCAGCACGTCCGCATAGTCCGAGCAAACCTTTGGTTCCGACATCTGCCTCCGCATTGCACGACTTTATTAAAAGGGGAGAATTTGCATCAATACGTTTTGGACTCTTGTATTAGCCGGAGTCCTTCTTGGAATTATCGTCAAAGTGGCTGCAGTAATTTGTGCTCACACCACTGGGAACTTTTAAAAGGTGGGAAGTAGTGCCGGCAACAAACTAACTTGGTTTAAAATATGCAAGGGAAGTTTGCTGCTATGGTATACATCCATGTTCTACAAACCCCGGGGCGAGGGTCACCCACTTTGTCAACAAATGCGTGAGCAAATTGTTGAACAGTTTAAGAAAAACCTTTCTCAACCAGCTATTGCAAGGAATTTAGGGATTTCACCATCTACGCTCCGTAATATCATCAAAGGGTCCAGAGAATCTGGAGAAATCACTGCACGTAAGCGGCTAAGCCCGTGACCTTCCATCCCTCAGGCTGTACTGCATCAACAAGCGACATCGGTGTGTAAAGGATATGACCACATGGGCTCAGGAACACTTCAGAAACCCACTGTCAGTAACTACAGTTGGTCGCTACATCTGTAAGTGCAAGTTCAAACTCTCCTATGCAAGGCGAAAACCGTTTATCAACAACACCCAGAAACGCCGTCGGCTTCGCTGGGCCTGAGCTCATCTAAGATGGACTGATACAAAGTGGAAAAGTGTTCTGTGCTCTGACGAGTCCACATTTCAAATTGTTTTTGGAAACTGTGGACGTCGTGTCCTCCGGACCAAAGAGGAAAAGAACCATTTGGATTGTTCTAGGCGCAAAGTGTAAAAGCCAGCATCTGTGATGGTATGGGGGTGTATTAGTGCCCAAGACATGGGTAACTTACACATCTGTGAAGGCACCATTAATGCTGAAAGGTACATACAGGTTTTGGAGCAACGTATGTTGCCATCCAAGCAACGTTACCATGGACGCCCCTGCTTATTTCAGCCAAGCCACTTGTTACATCAACGTGGCTTCATAGTAAAATAGTGCGGGTACTAGACTGGCCTGCCTGTAGTCCAGACCTGTCTCCCATTGAAAATGTGTGGCGCATTATGAAGCCTAAAATAGCACAAGGGAGACCCCCGGACTGTTGAACAACTAAAGCTGTACATCAAGCAAGAATGGGAAAGAATTCCACCTGAGAAGCTTCAAAAATGTGTCTCCTCAGTTCCCAAACCTTTACTGAGTGTTGTTAAAAGGAAAGGCCATGTAACACAGTGGTGAACATGCCCTTTCACAACTACTTTGGCACGTGTTGCAGCCATGAAATTCTAAGTTAATTATTATTTGCAAAGAAAAAATTAAGTTTATGAGTTTGAACATCAAATATCTAACACAATTTCCCAACTCATATGGAAACGGGGTTTGTATATTGATTGTCCTCAAAAGGATCACAGTAGACTTCCATCCATCCATCCATCTTCTTCCGCATATCCGAGATCGGGTCGCGGGTTCTAGGATTACCGCCCCGACAGGCACCAACTACCTTGCGGCCACAGCTCCAATCAGCCGCCTCGACAGTAGAGGCCCAGAACATGGTCCACTCAGACTCGTGTTCAAAGTTCTACCGGAGGTGGCAATTGAAACTCTCTCTGACAGGAGACTCTGCCAGACCCTCACAATGCGTTTGGGCCTGCCAGGTCTGTCCGGCATCCTCCCCCACCATCGCAGCCAACTCACCACCAGGTGGTGATCGGTAGAAAGCTCCGCCCGCCTCTTCACCCCAGTGTCCCAAACATGAGGCCACAAATCCGACGACACGACTACAAAGTCGACCATGGAACTGCGGCCTAGGGTGTCCTGGTGCCAAGTGCACATATGGACACCCTTATGTTCGAACACGGTGTTTGTTATGGACAATCTGTGACGGGCACAAAAGTCCAATAACAAAACACCACTCGGGTTCAGATCCGGGCGGCCATTCTTCCCAATCACGCCTCTCCAGGTTTCACTGTCGTCGCCAACATGAACGTCGAAGTCCCCCAGTAGAAGCACAGGTAATGGTCGGCCATTACCTGTGCTCGAAGTCTACTGATACTGACCCCTTGCAATACCAGCTTGAACTATACATACTTTTGTTATTTTGTAGTGTGGAATGGTTAGAAAAGATTTGGTCAAGGGAAATTACTCAAAGACGGTTATGAAAAACACTAACCTAGTTATCATTAACTGTTTTCAATTGACTTATGCTATATTTGTGTCGATACCAATATTTTGGTACCGGTACCAAAATGTATTTCGATACTTTTCTAAATGAAGGGGCCCACAAAAAAATTGCATTATTGGCTTTATTTTAACAAAAAATCTTAGGGCACATTAAACATATGTTTCTTATTGTAGTTTTGTCCTATAATAAAATAGTGATCATACTAGACAACTTGTCTTTTAGTAGTAAGTAAACAAACAAAGACTCCTAATTAGTCTGCTGACGTATGCAGTAACATATTGTGTCATTTATACACCTATTATTTTGTACACATTATAAAGGACAAGCTGTAAAAATGAATCTTTAATTTACTTGTTTATTTACTGTTAATATCTGCTTATTTTCCGTTTAAACATGTTATACCTACACTTCTGTTCAAATGTAATAATCACTTATTCTTCTGTTTGACACTTTACATTAGTTTTGGATGATACCACAAATGTAGGTATCGATCCGATACCAAGTAGTTACAGGGTCATGCATTGGTCATAATGTAAGTTCTCATGTGTCCAGGGACCATACTTGCCAACCTTGAGACCTCCGATACCGGGAGGTGGGGGGTGGGGGGCGTGGTCATTTGTGGGATGGGGGCGTGGCTAGGGGCGTGGTTAAGATGGGAATATATTTAAGCTAAAATTCACCAACTCAAGTATTTCATATATATATATATATATATATATATATATATATATATATATATATATATATATATATATATATATATATATATATATATATATATGAAATACTTGACTTTCAGTGAATTCTAGCTATATATATATATATATACATATATATATTTATTTTATTATACATATAAATAAAATAAATATTTGAATTTCAGTGTTCTGGAGGCCATCCAGTAGATGGTAGTATTGTCCTGTTTAAGAGTGTCACAACATTGCTGTTTACGGAAGACGAACTGCTTTACGGTAGACTAAACGTGACTGCTGTTGTTGTGTGTTGTTACCGCGCTGGGAGGACGTTAATGAAACTGCCTAACAATAAACCCACATAAGAAACCAAGAACTCGCCCTCGATCATTCTACAGTTATGACGTCATTGGGCAGGCACGCTGTTTATATTGTGGGAAAGCGGACGTGAGAACAGGCTGTCCCCACCCAGGTCCGCATTGAGCTGGAGGGGGCGTGGCCTCCAGCTCCGGCTGAATACCGGGAGTTTGTCGGGAGAAAATTTCTGCCGGGAGGTTATCGGGAGAGGCGCTGAATACCGGAAGTCTCCCGGTAAAAACGGGAGGGTTGGCAAGTATGCCAGGGACGCAGTTCCTGAGTTTATGAATATAATATGAATTTAAAAAAGAAAAAGAA
Organism: Entelurus aequoreus; assembly: GCF_033978785.1. Taxonomy (NCBI): domain Eukaryota; kingdom Metazoa; phylum Chordata; class Actinopteri; order Syngnathiformes; family Syngnathidae; genus Entelurus; species Entelurus aequoreus. The sequence goes on along the minus strand of NC_084736.1, from coordinate 8,471,749 downwards.
TGTTGTGAACAGTTTTTTGTAATGATCTGTATTTCTGACTATAGATGACTGCATTTTTCGGACTATAAGGCGCTCTTAAAATCCTTTCATTTTCTCAAAACTCGACAGTGCGCCTTATAACCCGGTGCGCCTAATGTACGGATATAATTTTGGTTGTGCTTACCGACCTCGAAGCTATTTTATTTGGTGCATGGTGAAATGATAAGTGTGACCAGTAGATGGCAGTCGCACATAAGAGATACGTGCAGACTGCAATATGATGGCAGTCACACATAGGAGATACGTGTAGACTGCAATATGACTCAAGTAAACAACACCAACATTGTATATGTTCCATTGAATATATAGAACATTCCACACGGCGCTCAAAAATAAAAATGTTTTAGTAGGACTTTGGTAAGCTATGAAGCCGCACCACTTGATGGATTGTATTGTGCTTCAACATGGGAGTATTATTATGTGTGTGTATAAGGTAAGACATAATCTATGCAAAATTTTGACCAAAGAACCACCATTACATGTTATGTAGACCAGTGGTCCCCAACCTCTGGTAGCTGCGGACCGGTCAACGCTTGAATTTTTTTAATTTTTTTTATTTTTATTTTTTTATTTTTTTTTCATAAAGAAATACGATCATGTGTGCTTACGGACTGTATCCCTGCAGACGGTATTGATTTATATTGATATGTAATGTATATATTGTGTTTTTTATGTTGATTTAATAAAAAAAAATTTTTTTTTTTTTTTTTTATTTTTTTTTTCATTTCTTGTGCGGCCCGGTACCCGGTGGTTGGGGACCACTGATGTAGACCACAAGGAAGTATTTTACATTTATTAAAAAATATTAATATGACCCATTTAATGCGCCTTATAATCCGGTGTGCCTTTTATATGAAAATAGACCTGAATAGACCCGCTCATCGGCAGTGCGCCTTATAATCCGGTGCGCCCTATGGTCCAGCAAATCCGGTATTTCGAATGTTGTGAACAGTTTTTTGTAATGATCTGTATTTCTGACTATAGATGACTGCATTTTTCGGACTATAAGGCGCTCTTAAAATCCTTTCATTTTCTCAAAACTCGACAGTGCGCCTTATAACGAACGGAATCATTTTGGTTGTGCTTACCGACCTCTAAGCTATTTTATTTGGTGCATAATGAAATGATAAGTGTGACCAGTAGATGGCAGTCACACATAAGAGATACGTGTAGACTGCAATATGATGGCAGTCACACATAGGAGATACGTGTAGACTGCAATACGACTCAAGTAAACAACACCAACATTGTATATGTTCCATTGAAAATATAGAACATTACACACGGCGCTCAAAAATCGATCAAAATGTTTTAGTACCACTTTGGTAAGCTATAAAGCTGCACCACTTGATGGATTGTACTGTGCTTCAACATAGGAGTATTATTATGGTGTGTGTATAAGGTAAGACATTATCTATGCAAAATTTTGACCAAAGAACCACCATTACATGTTATGTAGCCCAGTGGTCCCCAACCTTTTGTAGCTGCGGACCGGTCAACGCTTGAAAATGTGTTTTTTTGTTGTTTTTTTTTTTGTTTTGTTTTTTCATAAAGAAATACGATCATGTGTGCTTACGGACTGTATCCCTGCAGACGGTATTGATTTATATTGATATATAATGTATATATTGTGTTTTTTATGTTGATTTAATAAAAATATATATTTATTTTTTATTTTTTTATTTTTTCATTTCTTGTGCGGCCCGGTACCCGGTGGTTGGAGACCACTGATGTAGACCACAAGGAAGTATTTTACATTTAGAAAAAAATAATAATATGACCCATTTAATGCGCCTTATAATCCGGTGTGCCTTTTATATGAAAATAGACATGAATAGACCCGCTCATCGGCAGTGCGCCCTATGGTCCAGAAAATCCGGTATTTCGAATGTTGTGAACATTTTTTTGTAATGATCTGTATTTCTGACTATAGATGACTGCATTTTTCGGACTATAAGGCGCTCTTAAAATCCTTTCATTTTCTCAAAACTCGACAGTGCGCCTTTTAACCCGGTGCGCCTAATGTACGGATATAATTTTGGTTGTGCTTACCGACCTCGAAGCTATTTTATTTGGTGCATGGTGAAATGATAAGTGTGACCAGTAGATGGCAGTCGCACATAAGAGATACGTGCAGACTGCAATATGATGGCAGTCACACATAGGAGATACGTGTAGACTGCAATATGACTCAAGTAAACAACACCAACAGTTTATATGTTCCATTGAATATATAGAACATTCCACACGGCGCTCAAAAATAAAAATGTTTTAGTACCACTTTGGTAAGCTATGAAGCTGCACCACTTGATGGATTGTACTGTGCCTCAACATAGGAGTATTATTATGGTGTGTGTATAAGGTAAGACATAATCTATGCAAAATTTTGACCAAAGAACCACCATTACATGTTATGTAGACCAGTGGTCCCCAACCTTTTTGTAGCTGCGGACCGGTCAACGCTTGAAAATTTGTCCCACGGGGGTGTTTTTTTTATTTTTATTTTTTTTTATTTATTTTTTTTTTTCATAAAGAAATACGATCATGTGTGCTTACGGACTGTATCCCTGCAGACTGTATTGATTTATATTGATATATATAATGTATATATTGTGTTTTTTATGTTGATTTAAAAAAAATGTTTTTGTTGTTTTTTTTTTTGTTTTTTTTTCATTTCTTGTGCGGCCCGTTACCCGGTGGTTGGAGACCACTGATGTAGACCACAAGGAAGTGTTTTACATTTAGAAAAAAAAAAAAATATGACCCATTTAATGCGCCTTATAATCCGGTGTGCCTTTTATATGAAAATAGACCTGAATAGACCCGCTCATCGGCAGTGCGCCCTATGGTCCAGCAAATCCGGTATTTCGAATGTTGTGAACAGTTTTTTGTAATGATCTGTATTTCTGACTATAGATGAGTGCATTTTTCGGACTATAAGGCGCTCTTAAAATCCTTTCATTTTCTCAAAACTCGACAGTGCGCCTTATAACCCGGTGCGCCTAATGTACGGATATAATTTTGGTTGTACTTACCGACCTCGAAGCTATTTTATTTGGTGCATAATGAAATGATAAGTGTGACCAGTAGATGGCAGTCGCACATAAGAGATACGTGTAGACTGCAATATGATGGCAGTCACACATAGGAGATACGTGTAGACTGCAATATGACTCAAGTAAACAACACCAACATTGTATATGTTCCATTGAATATATAGAACATTCCACACGGCGCTCAAAAATAAAAATGTTTTAGTACCACTTTGGTAAGCTATAAAGCTGCACCACTTGATGGATTGTACTGTGCTTCAACATAGGAGTATTATTATGGTGTGTGTATAAGGTAAGACATAATCTATGCAAATTTTGACCAAAGAACCACCATTACATGTTATGTAGACCAGTGGTCCCCAACCTTTTTGTAGCTGCGGACCGGTCAACGCTTGATTTTTTTTTTTTTTTTTTTTTTTTTTTTTCATAAAGAAATACGATCATGTGTGCTTACGGACTGTATCCCTGCAGACGGTATTGATTTATATTGATATATAATGTATATTGTGTTTTTTATGTTGATTTAATAAATAAATACAAATAAAAAAAATTTTTTTTTTTTTTTTTTTTTTCATTTCTTGTGCGGCCCGTTACCCGGTGGTTGGAGACCACTGATGTAGACCACAAGGAAGTATTTTACATTTAGAAAAAAATAATAATATGACCCATTTAATGCGCCTTATAATCCGGTGTGCCTTTTATATGAAAATAGACCTGAATAGACCCGCTCATCGGCAGTGCGCCCTATGGTCCAGAAAATCCGGTATTTTGAATGTTGTGAACAGTTTTTTGTAATGATCTGTATTTCTGACTATAGATGACTGCATTTTTTGGACTATAAGGCGCTCTTAAAATCCTTTCATTTTCTCAAAACTCGACAGTGCGCCTTATAACCCGGTGCGCCTAATGTACGGAATCATTTTGGTTGTGCTTACCGACCTCGAAGCTATTTTATTTGGTGCATAATGAAATGATAAGTGTGACCAGTAGATGGCAGTCACACATAACAGATACGTGTAGACTGCAATATGATGGCAGTCACACATAGGAGATACCTGTAAACTGCAATATGACTCAAGTAAACAACACCAACATTTTATATGTTCCATTGAAAATATACAACATTACACACGGCGCTCAAAAATCGATCAAAATGTTTTAGTACCACTTTGGTAAGCTATAAAGCTGCACCACTTGATGGATTGTACTGTGCTTCAACATAGGAGTATCATTATGGTGTGTGTATAAGCCCTATGGTCCGGGAAAATACGGTACTCTGACGTGACAGCTACAAGGTAAGAGTAGCATGACCGGAAATATCTGTGTTGACTTGTTTAGGACTGAAAAGGACCATGTACCAATTTGATCTGCCCTGTCCCGAAGTGTTTTTTTCAAAGTCAATAGTATACTGTATAGTAGTTCACACCTTGACATTTCTTGGCACTTTTTGCCCCACAATACAATGACGAATGGGTCCGCCGCCCTCCCCACGCCGCACCACTACAAGTGAAAGCTGGAAATGTTCAATCATCTACCAGCGGGGCTGGAGCTGGGAGAAAGAAAAAAAAAACAGGATTCAGAGATGGAAGTGGCAATGATGCTGGAAGCTGTACGTGTGGAGGCTTGACCGAACAGAACGGGCTGAGGTGACAGACTATTTTGATGGAATAAAACACACGCAACCACATGTGGAGGTGAGAATATGCCACCAGAAATAGAAATGGACCTCAGGTAGTGTTCAAACATCCATCTTTTAGTGAAGTTTCTTTACATTTCTACAAAGGACAACACTACTGTAACGCCGTTATTTTCGGCGGTAACTAGTAGTCTAACGCGTTATTTTTTATATTCAGTAACTCAGTTGCCATTACTACATGATGCGTTTCTGCGTTGTTTTACGTACATTTTTATGTGGTATCGGCTAGAAAGTGAGAAGATCTGAGTGTGTTTTATTAAAGAGTTGCAGTGTCGTCCTTCTGATTCTTCCTGTGTCGTAGGCGGGAGAAGAGAGAGGTGCGCTCTGTGTGTGTGTGTGGGTGGGATGGGGTGGGGGGGGCGTGTCTTTGTTTACTAACAAGACATCATGCGGAGAAGAAGCCGAGTTTGTTAACATGGAGATATTCTCACTACTTTTCTTTTGTCGAGCATAAAGAAAATAACATTTTAGTTAAATGTGAGTTGTGTCTTGGATCAAAGATCCTATCTACTGCCCAAAACTGCAATTCAAGTCCGCTGAAACAGCTACAAAAGCAACATGCTATTCCAAAATGTGTTGGTTTTCTGACATGGACTTGTTTCTTCAGCATTGTCCACACGGACTTTGGGAAGGCCATTCTAAAACCTTCATTCTAGCCTGATTTAGCCATTTCTTTACCACTTTTGACGTGTTTTTGGGGTCATTGTCCTGTAGGAACACCTAACTGCGCGCAAGACCCAACCTCCGGGCTGATGATTTTAGCTTGTCCTGAACATTTTGGAGGTAATCCTCCTTTTTCATTGTTCCATTTACTCTCTGTAAAGCACCAGTTCCATTGGCAGCAAAACAGGCCCAGAACTTAATACTACCACCACCATGCTTGACAGTAGGAATGGTGTTCTTGAGATTAAAAGCCTCATCTTTTCTCCTCCAAAAATATTGCTGGGTATTGTGGCTAAACAGCTCAGCAACAGTGTTGTTAAAGTTAAAAGTTAAAGTACCAATGATTGTCACACACACACTAGGTGTGGTGAAATTTGCCCTCTGCATTTGACCCATCCCCTTGCTCACCCCCTGGGAGGTGAGGGGAGCAGTGGGCAGCAGCGGTGCCGCGCCCGGGAATCATTTTTGGTGATTTAACCCCCAATTCCAACCCTTGATGCTGAGTGCCAAGCAGGGAGGTAATGGGTCCCATTTTTATAGTCTTTGGTATGACTCGGCCGGGGTTTGAACTCACAACCTACCGATCTCAGGGCGGACACTCTAACCACTAGGCCACTGAGTAGGTTGGGACTAACACATTACTTTGTAATGCGTTACTGTAACGCCGTTATTTTCGGCAGTAACTAGTAGTCTAACGCGTTATTTTTTATATTCAGTAACTCAGTTGCCATTACTACATGATGCGTTACTGCGTTGTTTTACGTACATTTTTATGTAGTGTCGGCTAGAAAGTGAGAAGATCTGAGTGTGTTTTATTAAAGAGTTGCAGTGTCGTCCTTCTGATTCTTCCTGTGTCATAAGCGGGAGAAGAAAGAGGTGCGCTCTGTGTGTGTGTGGGGGGGTGCGGTGGGGTCGGGCGGGGAGGCGTGTCTTTTTTTACTAACAAGACATCATGCGGAGAAGAAGTCGAGTTTCTTAACATGGAGATATTCTCACTACTTTTCTTTTGTCGAGCATAAAGAAAATAAAATTTTAGTTAAATGTAAGTTGTGTCTTGGATCAAAGATCCTATCTACTGCCCAAAACTGCAATTCAAGTCTGCTGAAACAGCTACAAAAGCAACATGCTTCGACGAAGCTAGTAAAGAGAGACGCACTTCACCCAAGGGTTTTAACGCAGGGACTGCTAGCCAGGACAACATTGATGTGCTTGAAGACATGCAGGCTATTTGTACAGTGGGGTCACCCGCTTTCAGGCAGCTAATTAGCATGATAGCGGGCATCAAACAGCAAATGGCACGAAAACATTTTCCAAGTTCCTGGACACAGTGGACAGTGAGCACATAAAAATGGAAAGCAAGCTAAAGAAAACACTCCAAACTCTGCCTCTGCTCATCATTCAGCACTGAAGGTACACGCACTCTGTCAATTATTTTATATCAAGGGTGTCCAAACTTTTTCCACTGAGCATTTTCATTTCATTTTCATTTTCAAACCATGACAAAATATATGGATTTTGGGTTTTTTTACCTTTAGGGCTCTCGGGGACCATAAAGGTTTTTTTTACATAAATAAATACAATCTTGTGTGCTTACGGACTGTATCCCTGCAGACTGTATTGATATATATTGATATATAATGTATATAGTGTGTTTTTTTATGTTGATTTCATAAAAAAAAAAAAATTTTATTGATTTTTTTTAATTACTTGTGCGGCCCGGTACCAATCGGTCCGCGGACCGGTACCGGTGGTTGGGGACCACTGGTCTAAGTCATTAAAATGTAAAAAAAACAAGTCGAATTATTATATATATATATATATATATATATATATATATATTTTGTTTTTTAAACGCTTACAGTAAATCTCTACAGTATATCAACTTCAGGTTGAAATAAAGTTAAAAAAAATAAGGTTTTATGCCTTTTCTGTCAAAGACAACTTAGTTTTTTATAATAAAACTGAAATATGCAGTATTTCCCCCACTGCCCAAAACATTCAAAAAGCAATGTTTGATGTGAAGTAATTAGAGCCTTAAAAAGATCAATAATGCAGGACACCATTCATTATTATTTTCATTTTAATCACAGTGAAAAGATAGATAAAATCCCATTAAATATATTTGGGACCCAAAAGGTGTCCCAATCACAAAGTGATACATTTTTTTTTTTTTTTTTTAACTTTCATTACTTAAGTTACGAGATCAACTTCAGATATATGTCAATTTTACGTTTGAACTATTATTTTGTTTGTTTTATGCTCTTTTGTCAAAGAAAACATTGATGTTTTTGTATGGCAACCACACAATATTTTCCACATAAAACATCCATCCATCCATCCATCTTCTTCCGCTTATCCGAGGTCGGGTCGCGGGGGCAGCAGCCTAAGTAGAGAAACCCAGACTTCCCTCTCCCCAGCCACTTCGTCCAGCTCTTCCCGGGGGATCCCGAGGCGTTCCCAGGTCAGCCGGGAGACATAGTCTCCCCAACGTGTCCTGGGTCTTCCCCGATATTTGAAATAATTGGAGCCTTGAATAGGTCACTAATTCATTATAACATTGAGTTATTTTTTTTTCATTTTTTTAAGAAATGGCAAAAAAAGAAAAAAAAAGAAAAAAAGCAGCCTGCATGGCAGCTTTGTGTCAACATTGCAACTTTTTCTAGTCAGATTTCATATCATTCCACTTTTTTTAATGTTTTTTTTAATTTTTGCAATAGCATTTCCAGAACGTGTGGCGGGCCGGTAAACTATTAGCTGCGGGCCGCGGGCCGCACTTTGGACACCCGTGTCTTATATACTCTTTCATTCTAGACTTCTAGAGTGTTTGAGTATCACATCACTCTAAATGTATAGACTATAAAGTTCACAAACATAAAGAGGGATCCTAGTGGGCCAGGCCAATCTTTCCTTTTCTCTAAACTAAAACTGGGGAAATGCGTAGTGTTCTGGGCTTCAGTACAGCGTTGATCTCCTGAAGACATGATTTTATTTCACAATTCCTTGAGAGAAAAAAACGTCTGGTTAGGCTTTGTGTATAGCAGTATGTGTGCTGTATATAGTAGTGACATGACATATAATCATGTCATGTGGGCCTTCCTTGGGTGAAGCAAAATTCCACAGTATACTGGACATCTGTGTTGGTGGATCTTTTGCAATTTGTTCAATGAACAATGGAGACAGCAAAGAAGAAAGCTGTAGGTGGGAAGCGGTGTATTAGCGGCCGGCTGCAGCAACACAAACACGTAGCCGGTGTTTCATTGTTTACATTCCCGAACGATGACAGTCAAGCTTTACCATTGGCCTGGGACAACAGAGACTCTTACCAGGAGGACTTTGAGTTGGATACGCGGTACCGTGAGTACGCAGCTGCGGCTTCCAAACTTTTGATCGCTTGCCCGTACGTGCGTGCCGCTATGTGCATGTCACGTACGTAACTTTGGGGAAATACAAACCCCGTTTCCATACGAGTTGGGAAATTGTGCTAGATGTTAATATAAACGGAATACAATGATTTGCAAATCATTTTCAACCCATATTTAGTTGACTATGCTACAAAGACAACATATTTGATGGTCAAACTGATCAACTTTTTTTGTTTTTGCAAATAATCATTAACTTTAGAATTTGATGCCAGCAACACGTGACAAAGAAGTTGGGAAAGGTGGCAATAAATACTGATAAAGTTGAGGAATGCTCATCAAACACTTATTTGGAACATCCCACAGGTGAACAGGCAAATTGGGAACAGGTGGGTGCCATGATTGGGTATAAAAGTAGATTCCATGAAATGCTCAGTCATTCACAAACAAGTAACTAAATAGTTACTTTTCACAGTAACGCATTACTTTTTGGTGTAAGTCACTGAGTTAGTAACTGAGTTACTTTTGAAATAAAGCAACTAGTAACTGTAACAAGTTACTGGTTTTCAGTAACGAACCCAACACTGGTCAAGAAGCAGAGTTAGCGAGGGCGTAACGGGTTGTGCCAAATCTAACTGTGGTGGTTCAAATGCATGAATAGAAAAGGTGTGTACAGGTAATGAATATTTTGCAAAGCCACAGTTGGAAGTTGGAGCTGATACATTAACTTTACATTACTTCCTATGGGGAAAATCTTTTTTTTTAATAATTTCCTAGTGTTGTCCAGGGCAGGCCTGGCCCTAACCAATCTGGCGCCCTAGGCAAGATTTTAGGTGGCGCCCCCCCACATCGGCAGTGAAGTGTATATACTCACAAGAAACCGAATAGCTTTGTCTTTGACCTTTTTTTTCACTTAAAGAAAGCAAATTAACATATTACATGAGAATGTTATGTTATGATTATCTTTAACCGAATCACAGCAGTGCTCAAATTAAAAAACAGCATTCCCTCTCATGTGATATTGCTTAATTAACATTAATGATGTGCACTTTAACAACTAGGCTTACAACTATACCTAATATATAAAGGGGTGGAAAAGTGACTATTACCTGCAGGGCAAACATTAGCTAACCAGAAGGCAATAACATTGTAAACAAAAAACACCTGATTAAAAGATCTAATACAAATGTCCCTGAGGAATGTAAGGTGGGAGTACTGTAATTACCTAACGTTACATTATTATTTTCCATAACAATTTAGCCCCCTCCACAATATTAACCCGACGTTAAAACAGAACTAGCTATTTATTGATTAGCAATTGCCGAATCATGTAACATTAGCTTAATGCTAAAAAGCCAGGTTACTATCACATTCTGTAACAGACAAATAATTTCATGTAGGCTAACGTTACATACCTGCTACCTCTGTCTTTTTCTCGTTTCTCCTCCTCTTTTTTTCTCTTCCCTGGGCACCTGACAGTTTTGGCCGTTTTGACATCTTGTGTTGATTTTTTGACGTGGTGACTTCCAAAAAAAGTCATGATACGGGAAGGGAGGGGGCGCACCGTGCGGGGGGGAGGGGGGCGTAATGTTGTAACAAATAATATTTCTATTAAATAGGCTTTACTTTGCATTTTAATTAACGTGGGATTGTTTTTTGTATTTAAAAATAATAGTACCAACTTTTTTTTTTCTTTTTTTTTTCTCAGACATTTGTGGCACTGGCGTGGCGCCCCCTGATGGACGGCGCCCTTAGCATTTTCCTATACGGCCTATGCCACGGGCCGGCCCTGGTCCAGGGTAGAAATGTAAAGAAACGTCACTAAAAGGTGGATGTTTGAAAACTACCTGAGGTCCATTTCTATTTCTGGTGGCATACTCTCACCTCCACATGTGGTTGCGTGTGTTTTATTCCATCAAAATAGTCTGTCACCTCAGCCCGTTCTGTTCGGTCAAGCCTCCAGTTCTCGCAAAAATCCTCGAAAAATACACAAAAATGCCAGCTTTCCGCGAGATTTGCTACTGTAGAAGTTGTGTTCCAAAACGGAGACATTACTTTCCCAAAAAATGTTGCATACTTCCCATTATGGAGGCTCCACTGTAAAAGGTCTACCTCTGCCACAGATTCTTGCTTCTTACTTCAAAGAATGTTTGCAGATTCCTGTAGCAGTTGCAGCAAACAGGAAACACCCCTGAGCAATTAGTGTACACGTAGCAAAATCATGTTTACCCCCTGAAGACATCCTGGATGGATGTTTTAATATTTCGGGAAAAGAAAGCGGTAGTTATTCAAATCATTGTGTGTTGACACCGATATGCCAAAGCGGACTGCCAGTGAGAAATCTAAATTATGTACGGCATAATGTTTTAGACGATGTGAATATTTACAATCTCGGCTTAAGTCCATCATCATCATCCCTTGGCAGCTGCTTGTCTTTGTGGTTCATCAGCCACCCGCGGCGCTGCGCTGTAAGATAACATACCATAACGCTTGCAAGACTACCGTCTCAACAAGCCGGGTTGTGCACAGCCGCCCCGACCCAAAGATATACAGTATATATACTGTATATATATATATATATATATATATATATATATATATATATATATATATATATATATATATATATATATATATATATATATATATATATATATATATATATATATATATATATATATATATATATATATATATATATAATGGCAATAAAACTATTCTGATTCTGATATATATATATATATATATATATATATATATATATATATATATATATATATATATATATATATATATATATATATATATATATATATATATATATATATATATACACACACATATATATATATATATTTATATATATACTCTATATGTACTGCATGTATACTGTATATATATATATATATATATATATATATATATATATATATATATATATATATATATATATATATATATATATATATATATATATATATATATATATATATATATATATATATCAGAATCATAATAGTTTTATTGCCATTGTTTGAGAACGGGTTCACAAACTAGGAATTTTTCTTGGTGCAAACGTGCAACATAAAACACATATAACACATATTTGTACACATATTTGTACACATATATACACATTTATATATATATATATATACATATACATACATACATACATACATACATACATGTATATATACATATATACACATACATACATACATATGTATATACACGTATACAAATATATACATACATATATATCCATATACACATATATACATACATATGTATATACACGTATACAAATATATACATACATATATATCCATATACACATATATGGATATATATATGTTGATATGTATGTATATATATATATATATATATATATATATATATATATATATATATATATATATATATATATATATATACATACATATCAACATATATATATCCATATACATACATATACACACACATATATATATATATATATATATATATATATATATATATATATATATATATATATATATATATATATATATATATATATATATATATATACATATATATATATGTAATATACACATTTGTATATATGTATCTATTTATGTATATATAAACATATATACATACATATACACATATATATATATATCCATATACATACATATACACACACATATATACATACATACATACATACATATATATATATATATATATATATATATATATATATATATATATATATATATATATATATATATATATATATATATATATATATATATACATATACACATATATACATACATATATATATACATATACACATATATATGTAATATTCACATTTTTATGTATGTATCTATTTATGTATATATATATATATACACATACACAAACATACAAATGTATGTATATAGATACATATACGTATATATGTATATATACACGTATGGATGTATATACAGTATGTTTAAATATGTATATATATTTATATACATACACACTTACTGTAATTGAACACAAATATAATGCTAAGATGTTCTAATATATAATATATATACAGTATATATACAAACTTGGAAATGGGACTCATAACTGTAATAAAAAACAATATAACAACTGGACAGCACAGTTATTATCAGCTCACTGTTAAATGTTAAATAAAAGCATTGATATTTCATTATTAAACAATTCACACACAAAGAGTACTCAAAATCACTACCGTTGAGTACCCGTGTCGATTTCCAGTCACTGGGGAATGTTAAAAGTACTCACCCTGCAAGTTTTATTATGAGATTTTGCACCAATAGGAATACCATTGATTTGTCAACTACAACACAAAACTAAGATGTCAATGAGTTACCTTTTTATATTTTTGAATAGCATAACATATATGTTGACCTATATTGGATTACTCCTGAATACAAAAAAAGGAAATAATATGAAAACGGGCCCCACATCCTTCAAATAAAACCATGGTAAACATGTGTATTTTATACCATCACAGCATGGGCTGGATGCTGCAAGTAGCGACATTACCATAACTTTCACCATTTTTTTTGAGCTGGGCAAATGAACTGATGTATGCAAGTAGTGGATCTGGAAGCAAATCCGCTACTTTGACATGTCAATGTTCCAACGTGGATAATTCAAAACTCCTTTGTTAAGAAGACAGCAATTAGCTCACAGCTTGTCTTCTTCCAGCGTTTTGAATACAGCAATGCTTCGTCCATTCAGGCATGCAACTGGACCCCTGAGCACACGACAACTTCATTAAACGGACAAAAGAAAGAATTCCAATTAAAACGGGGGCTTCGTTTGCAGATCTGCAGACTTCATCTAATGGCTGCCTTGCATACGGTCAGGCTGCTGCTTTGAAAGGAGGATGACGGACTTGGCTTGTCACTCAATAAAATGACACTCATAGTATCAGGACAATAAACTCCCAATGAGCCCTTGCTGTGAAATGTAGAGAAATAACCCTGCATTGTTTGAAGATGGCTAAAAAAAAAATAGGATTTGACTTCTGTCATTGGCTCCACTGGCCAATCCTTGGTTGGTCGTTCGAGATAAATAGGTTCTGGTTTTGATGCGTAGAACAATAATCCTTGATCATTTGGAAAACGGTGTCCGCAAGACCACTAAATAAACCTTTACTTTCCTCTTTGATCGTCATAAAAATCAATATCCCGTAAATGTTGTAATTAGAGCCGGGTGTTTAATTAGCTCCGTGCAAAAAGGATGGGGTGTTAATTGGATTAAAGGGGCTGTTTGCGACGTTTACGCGGATGCCTAGAGGGCGCTAACTTTTGTAGTAGAATTTCTGACCTTTGAACTACACCACCGTTCAAAAGTTTGGGGTCACCCAAACAATTTTTTGGAATATCCTTCATTTCTAAGAACGAGAATAGACTGTCGAGTTTCAGATGAAAGTTCTCTTTTTCTGGCCATTTGGAGCGTTTCATTGACCCCACAAATGTGATGCTCCAGAAACTCAATCCGCTCAAAGGAAGGTCAGTTTTGTAGCTTCTGTAACGAGCTAAACTGTTGTCAGATGTGTGAACATGATTGCACAAGGGTTTTCCAATCATCAATTAGCCTTCTGAGCCAATGAGCAAACACATTGTACCATCAGAACACTGGAGTGATAGTTGCTGGAAATGGGCCTCTATACACCTATGTAGATATTGCACCAAAAACCAGACATTTGCAGCTAGAATAGTCATTTACCACATTAGCAATGTATAGAGTGTATTTCTTTAAAGTTAAGACTAGTTTAAAGTTATCTTCATTGAAAAGTACAGTGCTTTACCTTCAAAAATAAGGACATTTCAATGTGACCCCAAACTTTTGAACGGTAATGTATATTTCGTGTCTATTAAGAATGTCTGCTCGTTTCATTTCTCTTCTGTTCTGTGCCATTGAATGGACCGGGTGTGGGACAAAGTTGAATATGAAGTCGTGCCAACCTGTTTACAAAATGTTTTGATTGTCTAAGTATGACTAAGGGATTCGAGTTTGTTATGGAACAGACAGGTCAAAACAACAAGACCGTGGCGCACGAGGAAAACGGATTGGCGCACGAAGAAACAGATAAAATGGCCAGGAGACCAGGACTCGAGAGAGATTGATTTTGTTGTGTGTCCTCCGGAGGACGTCTGTTTGTTTGCAGGGACAAAACAATCCAACTTATGCACTTTTGACTATGAGTAAATAAACTTTTTGTACTAAATTCACTTTTGTTGCTGTTTAAGCTTCGGACAATCCACTACACTTTCCAATGTGTTTTAAGCATGATATCAGTTAGAATAATTTTGTCCAAGTTATCACAAAAACTTTGTGTTTCAATGAGTTCCCAGCGAGAAGCAAAAACATGTCTTTGAACCTACCAAGAAGAAGGCGTGTGTAGGGGGGAAGCAACATGAAGGTGTGCTGTTTTCTTTCATGTATTGTAATCAACAGAAAGATATTGTTCTAACCCAAGGACTACAAAGCGGAGAGAAGGCAGGATCTGCCCAAGTTCCAGACACCGCTTTTTTGAACTCTTTTACGAACTCTTTTACGAACCTCTTCTTTGAAGTCTTTCACGAACCTTTCTTTGAACTGTTTTACGACCTTTTCTGTGAAGTGTTTACGACCTTTTCTTTTGAACTGTTCTGTAACCAAAGGCAACGCTGTTTACGACCCACGTCCCTTTGGAAGCAGCTGTTGCCATGTGGTCAGGGGAAGTCCAAATAAAGGAGGAGGCGTACAATCTTTCGCCAGAGCGTACTGAGACACTGTTCAAGGGTACAGTGTCCATGCGTCTCTCCTCAAATTGAGCCAAATTTAATTCTGTCTCTGTTTAATTATTTGCTTCTTGTCTTGTTTAATAGATGTCATCAGTGTTTGAACCTGACAATATCCTACACTCTTACCACATGAATACAAATCTCCTCTTAAGTCCGGGAGACTCCAGTACTCCTGAATAAACTTTACCAGGAAGGCTTAGGAGTGTGATCCATGATAGTTGCCACCAATTCTGTTCATACCTTTCATAGACAACATTTGGGAATCCGCTTTGGTGGCTGCAGGATTAGGTCCCTGATGGCAGTGTCCTGCTGGCTTTGTGGTAAATTATACGGTGTACCATTTTCTTATATGATTGTGAACTAGCATGTATTTTTATTTGGTCACAGAATCCTTTCAAGGATTATCCTATTGAAGAAATATGCTTCAGCTGCAGATGTCCATCACAAGCTCTCCAGAGAGTGGTGGCTCTTCCCTCCAGGACATTGGGGAACTTTAAAGGATAGCAGCAGTTGGATTTTAGGAGGAAGTGTAAAGACATTAGCAACATCTGGTAGGAAGCCCTCACAAGTAGGAGTAGAGGATAGGGGTCGGACGTCACCCGACTCAACCCGTTTAGTGGAAATAAATTGACTGGCCAAGCAACAAATTGGGCTTTGTCCAGACTGGCCGGCTCCAAGGCTAGAGTTACGAAGAATGGGGGTCTCTGTGTAAAAGGTATTTAAGGACAGTGGTCCGAGAGGACATCAGAGGAGTAATCAGGCCCATACTCTTTCTCCTGGAAGCTGCAGCTCCAGTCTGAAACTCGCTGAAACAAATAAAGCTTTTTGTTCGACGATTCCTCGTTGGCGTCTTCTTGGCTCATCACCCATCACATGACCAACAAATATACAACAGCTTCACCAAGCCGTGATCTTCAGCTCTCACTGAATCAGTAAGCAGTTAGCAGAGTGTGACACAAAGGCACCTCCAAGTCTGAGTCTACGGTTCTCGCTGGGCAAAGGGTGGAGTGGCATCTTCAGGTTGGGGACGAGATCCTGCTCCAAGTGGCGGAGTTCAAGCACCATGGGATTTTGTTCAAGAGAGAGGGAAGAGTGGATCGTGAGATCAACTGGTGGATAGGTGTCTGAAGACGAAATTCTCCAGTCGAGCTGCGTTCCTACCCTCACCTATGGTCATTAGCTGGGGTTGTGACCGAAAGGACAAGTTCCTGGCTACAAGCAGCAGAGATTCGTTTCCTTTTCGAGAGTGGCGGGGTTCTCCCTTGGCAATAGTTTAAGAAGCTCGGTCATTTAGTTGTTGGTCCTTCACATCAACAGTCGCCAGATTAGGCAGCCTCTTGTTAGGATGCATCTTAGAAGCCTCCCGGGGGAGGCGTTCAAGGAACGTCCAACCAAAAGGAGACCACAGAGACGTTGGAGAGACTGCCTGGGAGGGAAGTAAGGGCTTCTCTCCCTGTGACCGGACCTCGGAAAAGAAAGGAGCGAAGAAAGGAAAAATCTAAACTCAAAGGAAGGACGAAGTGAAGAAAGGTAGGAGAAAAGGAAGGTGTAAAGCAAGGAGTGAAAGAAAGAAGGAAGAAGCAAAGGAAAGAAAGAGGGAGCAAAGGAAAGACCAAAAAAAGTAAGGAGCAAAGGAAAGAGTAAAGGAAGGAAGGCGCCAAGTAAGAAAGGAGCAAAGAAAAGAGCAAAGAATCAAAGGAAGGAAGGAAGAAGCAAAGTAAGCAAGGTGCGTAGTAAGGAAGGAGCGAAGAAAAGAGCAAAGTCGCGAAGGATGGAGCAAAGTAAGGAAGGCGCTAAGTAAAAAAGGAGCAAAGAAAAGAGCAAAGAATCAAAGGAAGAAAGGAAGAAGCAAAGTAAGCAAGGTGCATAGTAAGGAAGGAGCAAAGAAAAGAGAAAAGTCGCAAAGGAAGGAAGGAGCAAAGAAAGGAGCAAAGAAGCAAAGGAAGGAGCGAAAGAATGAGCAAAGGAAGGAAGGAAGAAGCAAGGTAAGCAAGGTGCACAGGAAGGAAGGAGCGAAGAAAAGATCAAAGTTGTGAAGAAAGGAGCAAATGAAGGGAGGAAGGAGCAAAGAAGCAAAGGAAGGAGCGAAAGAATGAGCAAAGGAAGGAAGGAAGAAGCAAAGTAAGCAAGGTGCACAGTAAGGAAGGAGCGAAGAAAAGATCAAAGTTGCGAAGAAAGGAGCAAATGAAGGAAGAAAGAGCAAAGAAGCAAAGGAAGGACGCAAAAGAATGAGCAAAGGAAGGAAGGAAGAAGCAAAGTAAGCAAGGTGCGCAGTGAGGAAGGAGCGAAGAAAAGAGCAAAGTTGCAAAGGAAGGAGCAAAGGAAGGAAGGAAGGAGCAAATAAAATAGCAAAGAAAAGGAAGTAGCGAAAGCATGAGCAAAGGAAGGAAGGAAGAAGCAAAGTAAGCAAGGTGCGTCGTAAGGAAGGAGCAAAAAAAAGAGTAAAGTCGCAAAGGAAGGAAGGAGCAAAGAAAAGAGCAAAGAAGCAAAGGAAGGAGCAAAATAATGAGCAAAGGAAGGAAGGAAGGAAGAAGCAAAGTAAGCATGGTGTGTTGTAAGGAAGGACCGAAGAAAAGAGCAAAGTGGCGAAAGGATGGAGCAAAGGAAGGAAGGAAGGAGCAAAGAAAAGAGCAAAGAAGAAAAGAAATGAGCGAAATAATGAGCAAAGGAAGGAAGGAAGAAGCAAAGTAAGCAAGGTGCGTATTAAGGAAGGAGCAAAGAAAAGAGTAAAGTCGCGAAGGAAGGAAGGAGCAAAGAAAAGAGCAAAGAAGCAAAGGAAGGAGCGAAACAATGAGCAAAGGAAGGAAGGAAGAAGCAAAGTAAGCAAGGTGCATAGTAAGGAAGGAGCAAAGAAAAGAGCAAAGGAATGAAAGAAGGAGCAAAGGAAGAAAAAAGGAAAGGATGAAAGGAAGAAGCGAAGGAAGGAGCAAATAAAATAGCAAATAAGCAAAGGAAGGAGCGAAAGAATGGGCAATGGAAGGAAGGAAGAAGCAAAGTAAGCAGGGTGCGTAGTAAGGAAGGAGCGAAAGAATGAGCAAAGGAAGGAAAGAAGAAGCAAAGTAAGCAAGGTGCATAGTAAGGAAGGAGCGAAGAAAAGAGCAAAGTCGCGGAGGAAGGAAGGAGCAAAGGAAGAAAAAAGGAAAGCAAAAAAGGAAGAAACAAAGGAAGGAGCGAAAGAATGAGCAAAGAAAGGAAGGTAGAAGCAAAGTAAGCAAGGTGCGTAGTAAGGAAGGAGCGAAGAAAAGAGCAAAGTCGCGAAGTGAGGAAGGAGCAAAGAAAAGAGCAAGGAAGCAAAGGAAGGAGCGAAAGAAATGAGCAAAGGAAGGAAAGAAGAAGCAAAGTAAGCAAGGTGCGTCGTAAGGAAGGAGCGAAGAAAAGAGCAAAGGAAGGAAGGAAAGAGCAAAGGAAGAAAAGAGGAAAGCAAAAAAGGAAGAAGTGAAGGAAGGAGCAATGTATGGATGGAAAATAATGAAATTAAAATAAAGCCAACAGGCTCAAGATGAGTTCAAAATAGTGAGACAGAAGATGGAGCAGCACATGATAATTTGCCCTTTGCTTTCTAATTCTGCCTTTTTGACTTTGTAATAATGAAACATCATTTGGATTCCTGTTTTCCTTCTCTTGCGTACAAGCCAGGCTGTAGAGTGAGTGCTCTTTGTCATAATGAAACATCATTTGGATTCCTGTTTTCCTTCTCTTGCGTACAAGCCAGGCTGTAGAGTGAGCGCTCTTTGTTATAATGAAACATCATTTGGATTCCTGTTTTCCTTCTCTTGCGTACAAGCCAGGCTGTAGAGTGAGTGCTCTTTGTTATAAAGAAACATCATTTGGATTTCTGTTTTCCTTCTCTTGCATACAAGCCAGGCTGTAGAGTGAGCGCTCTTTGTTATAATGAAACATCATTTGGATTCCTGTTTTCCTTCTCTTGCGTACAAACCAGGCTGTAGAGTGAGTGCTCTTTGTTATAATGAAACATCATTTGGATTCCTGTTTTCCTTCTCTTGCGTACAAGCCAGGCTGTAGAGTGAGCGCTCTTTGTTATAATGAAACATCATTTGGATTCCTGTTTTCCTTCTCTTGCGTACAAGCCAGGCTGTAGAGTGAGTGCTCTTCGTTATAATGAAACATCATTTGGATTCCTGTTTTCCTTCTCTTGCGTACAAGCCAGGCTGTAGAGTGAGCGCTCTTTGTTATAATGAAACATCATTTGGATTCCTGTTTTCCTTCTCTTGCGTACAAGCCAGGCTGTAGAGTGAGCGCTCTTTGTTATAATGAAACATCATTTGGATTCCTGTTTTCCTTCTCTTGCGTACAAGCCAGGCTGTAGAGTGAGTGCTCTTTGTTATAATGAAACATCATTTGGATTCCTGTTTTCCTTCTCTTGCGTACAAGCCAGTCTGTAGAGTGAGTGCTCTTTGTTATAAAGAAACATCATTTGGATTCCTGTTTTCCTTCTCTTGCGTACAAGCCAGGCTGTAGAGTGAGTGCTCTTCGTTATAATGAAACATCATTTGGATTCCTGTTTTCCTTCTCTTGCGTACAAGCCAGGCTGTAGAGTGAGAGAATGATTCCATTCAAAATGGACACTATAATTGCAATGAATGCATAATTTAAACGGGCTGCCCTCCACAGTCTGCTGCTAACACAGGTCCTGGGTGTGGAACTACAAACTAGATAACTCCAAAAACATGCGGATCTCCTTGTCCGATAGCGCCGTAATGGAGGTCGACAACACCTACGCGACAGCCAAGCCTCGTTAATAACTATTCATGAGCAGAATAATTGCAGGGGTGAGGGGGAGATGTTTCCATGCGACCGATATAAACACTTGAGATGTGCGCTAAGAACCCACGGGTCCTGAGTGGCCTTCAAAGACTACTCCACGACAATAAAAGGTGTATTATTATTCCGGAGCCACCGGGGTTGGATTTGAAGTGTATCAAGAGACGAACCGTCACTTTTAAATGTCCAATCCGTGTTGACGTTATGCTTTAAGTATAGAACATGAACCTATGAGGTTGAGTAAGGGATTTCAGTAATATACTGAATGTAGTACTTCAGTTTCATAGGCTCTGGTTTTAGGTGAAAATCTTCACCAAAAATACACTATATTGCCAAAAGTGTTTGGCCACCCATTCAAATGATGAGAATCCGGTGTCCTAATCACCAGGCCCGGTGTATCAAATCAAGCACTTAGGCGTGGAGACTGTTTCTACAAACATTTGTGAAAGAATGGGCCGCTCTCAGTGATTTCCAGCTGTGATAGGATGCCACCTGTGCAAAAAAAATCCAGTCGTGAAATGTCCTCGCTCTTAAATATTCCAAAGTCAACTTTATTATAAGGAAAGTGGAGAGTTTGGGGAACAACAGCAACTCAGCCACCAAAGTGGTAGGCTATGTAAACTGACAGAGAAGGGTCGGCGGATGCTTGGAGCGCATAGTGCAAAGACTTTCTGCACAGTCGGTCGCTACACAGCTCCAGACGTCATGTGACCTTCCAATGAGCCCACGTACAGTACGCAGAGAGCTTCATGGAATGGGATTCCATGGCCGAGCAGCTGCATCTAATAATACCTGGGATTAATAATAATACCTGGGATTTATATAGCGCTTTTCTAAGTACCCAAAGTCGCTTTACATGTTAAAAACCCATCATTCATTCACACCTGGTGGTGGTAAGCTACTTTCATAGCCACAGCTGCCCTGGGGTAGACTGACGGAAGCGTGGCTGCCAATTTGCGCCTACGGCCCCTCCGACCACCACCTATCATTCATTCAACATTCATTCACCGGTGTGAGTGGCACCGGGGGCAAGGGTGAAGTGTCCTGCCCAAGGACACAACGGCATGGTAAGAGGCGGGGAGCGAACCTGCAACCCTCAGGTTTCTGACACGGGCGCTCTACCCACTACGCCATGCTGCCCCTACCCACTAAGACAGTGGTCCCCAACCACCGGGCGGACCGCGGACCGATTGGTACCGGGCCGCACAAGAATTAAAAAAATATATATATATATATATATTTTATTTTTTTATTTTTTTTATGAAATCAACATAAAAAACACAATATATACATTATATATCAATATAGATCAATACAGCCTGCAGGGATACAGTCCGTAAGCACACATGATTGTATTTATTTATGTAAAAAAAAAATAAAAAAAAAATTTGTTTTTTAATTTTATTTTATTTTTTTATGAAATCAACATAAAAAACACAATATATACATTATATATCAATATAGATCAATACAGCCTGCAGGGATACAGTCCGTAAGCACACATGATTGTATTTATTTATGTAAAAAAAAAAAAAAAAAAAAAAAAAAAATTTTTTTTTTAATTTATTTTTTTTATGAAATCAACATAAAAAACACAATATATACATTATACATCAATATAGATCAATACAGCCTGCAGGGATACAGTCCGTAAGCACACATGATTGTATTTATTTATGTAAAAAAAAACAAAAAAATAAAAAAAATATTTTTTTAATTTTTTTTATTTTTTATGAAATCAACATAAAAAACACAATATGTACATTATATATCAATATAGATCAATACAGCCTGCAGGGATACAGTCCGTAAGCACACATGATTGTATTTATTTATGTAAAAAATAAAAAAAAATAAAAAATTATATATATATATATTTTTTTTTTTTCATGAAATCAACATAAAAAACACAATATATACATTATATATCAATATAGATCAATACAGCCTGCAGGGATACAGTCCGTAAGCACACATGATTGTATTTATTTATGTAAAAAAAATATATATATATATATATATTTTTTTTTTGGCCCCTTAGTTCCAGTGAAAGGAACTTTGAATGCTCCAGGATACCAAAACATTTTGGACAATTCCATGGGATGGCACTTCAACTTCATATGTGAGTAAAGGCAGGTGGACAAATACTTTTGGCAATATAGTGTATATCAGTTTTAATACTCCAGACCAGGGGTCGGCAACCCAACATGTTGAAAGAGCCAAATTGGACCAAAAATACAAAAAACTAATCTGTCTGGAGCCGCAAAATGTTATAAGTCTTATGTAAGTGTTATAATGAAGGCAACACATTAAGTAAGTGTCTCAGAGGGTTAGATAACTCCTAAAACTGCCAAAAGGTATAGATGTGGGTGTCCAAGTCAAAGGAAAGGACAGGCTGTCTTCTTCTAATGGATTTATAACAATCTTTGCAAGCTGGGTAACATTTGCTGTGGTCTGGAACAACATCGATCAATCAATCAATATTTATTTATATAGCCCTAAATCACGAGTGTCTCAAAGGGCTGCACAAGCCACAACGGCATCCTCGGTTCAGATCCCACATCAGGGCAAGGAAAAACTCACAACCCAGTGGGATGTCAATGAGAATGACTATGAGAAACCTTGGAGAGGACCGCATAAAACGCGTCGTTCTGTGGCAGTGTCGGAGAAAGTTCAACATGTAAACAATCTGTTACGTCACAGTCCGCACAACTACGGTGACTTCAAGGACCGCCGAAATTAGTAGGACAAAACGGCGCTCGCCAAATGCTCTCATGCTTTCTAACAATTAGGAAGTTTTGTGTCATGTTTGTCCTCCTACAGAAACCATATTTAAAACAAAACATATATTTTCCCCCCATTTTTTGAGGCTTTAGAGCAGTGTTCCCCAACCTTTTTGTAGCTGCGGACCGGTCAACGCTTGAAAATTTGTCCCACGGACTGGTGGGGGGGGGGTGCATTTAATTTTTATTTTTTTTATTTTTTTTTACATAAATAAATACAATCATGTGTGCTTACGGACTGTATCCCTGCATACTGTATTGATCTATATTGATATATAATGTATGTATTGTGTTTTTTATGTTGATTTCATTAAAAAAAAAAATAATAATAATAATAATAATAAAATACAATTATTTTTTTTTAATGATTTCTTTTGCGGCCCGCTACCAATCAGTCTGGTGGTTGGGGACCAGTGCTTTAGAGCCACGGGCTGCAGACCCCCGCTCTAGACCGTCTTGGCTTCAGTACAACTGAACACACATTAGTAATTCATCTGTATGCTTTTTTATTTTTTTATTATTATTATTAAGGACGTTTTGCAAAATAACCCACCCTAGAGCCAAATAAAGTTCTAGCATACTAATAGTCCAATCAAAGTCAACAAAAGCCTCTGTGGAATCATCATTTTTGGTGATTTAACCCCCAATTCCAACCCTTGATGCTGAGTGCCAAGCAGGGAGGTAATGGCTCCCATTTTTTATAGTCTTTGGTATGACTCGGCCGGGGTTTGAACTGTGGAGAATGCATATATGCCTAAGAGTTCTTTCTTTATTCATAGCCATGTTTAGAGCAGCTAGTACTTTTCCTTTGTATATTCTGTATACCAGTTTCTCTTTGTCTACATAGGTCTGTTTAGTGTCTTAGACATTGGAATGTGAAGAAAGTACATCCCCCATTCCTTTTCTGCTTTCTTCTTTAAAGAGCAGTTTTTTTCCGTTTGAATGTTAGAACGACTTTAGAAGCCGGTATGAATTTATTGGTCTCGGTCAGGGATCGGGAACCTTTTTGGCAGAGAGAGCCATGAAAGCCAAATATTTTAAAAATGTATTTCCGTGAGAGCCATATATTATTTTTCAACACTGAATACAACTAAATGCGTGCATTTTTAAGTAAGACCAACATTTTTAGAGTATAATAAGTCTCTTATTCATTTTAATAACATTGTTATTCTGAAGCTAACCAATAATAAATAAAATACTTCTTACCATTAATGCGACTTCTTGAACAGGTGTGGTAGAAAACAGATGGATGGTTTAAAATGCATGAGAATGTTTTATATTTTGAACGTTATTTTTAACACTGTGATTACCAGTTATTAATAACTTATCGTGTTAAGCAATGTCAGTTAAGATTTATCTGAGAGCCAGATGCGGTCATCAAAAGAGCCACATCTGGCTCGAGAGCCATAGGTTCCCTACACCTGGTCTAGGTGGTTCTCCTGAAGCTTCAGTAAAACTTGATAATATTCCTACTCTGTCTTGATGGTCCTTCTTACTCAGCATATATGTCATCAAAAGAATTTGGGATTGACCAGTGACTTAAATTCCCTGGGAGGAAGAGCTGGTCGACGCAACAGGACTCACGACCTACCGATCTCAGGGCGGCCACTCTTAACCACTAGGCCAGTGGTCCCCAACCTTTTTGGGGACCACGCTTGAAAATTTGTCCCACGGACCGGGGGGGAGGGGGGGAGTTTTTTTTGTGTTTTTTTTGGGTTTTTTTCCATAAAGAAATACAATCATGTGTGCTTACGGACTGTATCCCTGCAATCCCTGCAGACTGTATTGATCTATATCAGGGGTCACCAACGCGGTGCCCGCGGGCACCAGGTAGCCCGTAAGGACCAGATGAGTAGCCCGCCGGCCTGTTCTAAAAACAGCTCAAATAGCAGCACTTACCAGTGAGCTGCCTCTATTTTTTAAATTGTATTTATTTACTAGCAAGCTGGTCTCGCTTTGCCCGACATTTTTAATTCTAAGAGAGACAAAACTCAAATAGAATTTGAAAATCCAAGAAAATATTTTTAAGACTTGGTCTTCACTTGTTTAAATAAATTCATTATTTTTTTTACTTTGCTTCTTATAACTTTCAGAAAGACAATTTTAGAGAAAAAATACAACCTTAAAAATGATTTTAGGATTTTTAAACACATATACCTTTTTACCTTTTAAATTCCTTCCTCTTCTTTCCTGACAATTTAAATCAATGTTCAAGTAAATGTATTTTTTTTATTGTAAAGAATAATAAATACATTTTAATTTAACTCTTCATTTTAGCTTCTGTTTTTTCGACGAAGAATATTTGTGAAATATTTCTTCAAACTTATTATGATTAAAATTCAAAAAATTATTCTGGCAAATCTAGAAAATCTGTAGAATCTAATTTGAATCTTATTTCAAAGTCTTTTGAATTTCTTTTAAAAAAAATTGTTCTGGAAAATCTAGAATAATGATTTGTCTTTGTTAGAAATATAGCTTGGTCCAATTTGTTATATATTCTAACAAAGTGTAGATAGGATTTTAACCTATTTAATCAAAATTCGAAAATTATCTTAATCAGGAAAAATTACTAATGATGTTCCATAAATTCTTTTAAGTTTTTCTCTTCTTTTTTTCGGTTGAATTTTGAATTTTAAAGAGTCGAAATTGAAGATAAACTATGTTTCAAAATTTAATTGTCATTTTGTTCGTGTTTTCTCCTCTTTTAAACCGTTCAATTAAGTGTAAATATCATTAATTATCAATAATAACATAGAGTTAAAGGTAAATTGAGCAAATTGGCTATTTCTGGCCATTTATTCAAGTGTGTATCAAACTGGTAGCCCTTGGCATTAATCAGTACCCAAGAAGTAGCTCTTGGTTTCAAAAAGCTTGGTGACCCCTGATCTATATTGATATATAATGTATATATTGTGTTTTTATGTTGATTTAATTAAAAAAAAAAAAATATATATATATATATATATATATATATATATATATATATATATATATATATATATATATATATATATATATATATATATATATATATATATATATATATATATATATATATTTTTTTTTTTTTTTTTTTTAATTTCTTGTGCGGCCGGGTCCTAATCGGCCCGGTAGTTGGGGACCACTGCACTAGGCCACTGCGTAGAGAGTACTGAGAATAAAAGACTGAATATTAACCACGTATGAACGTCGCTACTCTTTTACATCTCAGACCAGCTCCTCAATAGTTGTGTATCTTTTACAATCAAGCAAAACACAACAAAAATGTAAAAAAAAAAACAGGAAAATATGAATGCAAAGTGTAATAAACACCTACAATATGATATATTATAACGCGGGACGTATATTGCCCAGTTCTGCCGTAAACGCACCACACTGTTACAGTAAATCCAGCCGATCAATGGTAATATGGCATTTACTGGTGGTTTTGTACTGCTCACGATCCACCATTTTACATTTATTGCCTCAACAATTACGACCATCTTGTATTCCTTGCTGATGTAAAGGCTGAAAGGGCGAGCAGGCATCTTGCCAGGACACACAAAACCGCACTTAAGACTGCGGAGTCACGTGCCGTAAAGCGGTCCGGTGCATGCGTGTGATCGCACCGGTCAATGTTAACGAAGTTGCGCCAGCTCACAGATGTTTGTGCATCATTCTCGGATACAACACGAGTACCAGCACTTTGATGAATAAGGTGAGAAACGCTATTGAATTCAAGACAGAACTTGTAGCAAAGCAGAAAGGTGGCTTTTTTTTTTTAATTATTGAAAATGGAATTTTTGTTTTAGTATGTTTTTTGTTTGAGGACAAACATGACACAAACCTTCCCAATTGTTCTAAAAAGCCCACTGTTTAATATGTTTGTCTTCACTGTTCAAACACGGATGACATCTATTAAACAGACAAGAAGCAAGGAATCATGCAGAGACAGAGTTCAATTTAGCTCATGAGGAGAACGCATGGAGCTGCACACTTAGTCACAGTCCCGCCCTACGCTCTAAGGCAGTGGTTCTCAACCTTTTTTCAGTGATGTACCCCCCTGTGAATTTAATTCAAGTACCCCCTAATCAGAGAAAAGCATTTTTGGTTGAAAAAAAGAGATAAAGAAGTAAAATACAGCACTATGTCATCAGTTTCTGATTTATTAATTGTATAACAGTGCAAAATATTGCTCATTTGTAGTGGTCTTTCTTGAACTATTTGGAAAAAAAGATAGGTTTTTATTCATATTTATAAAGGATTTTTGAATTGTTGCTATTTTTAGAATATTTTTAAAAAAATCTCACGTACCCCTTGGCATACCTCTAAGTACCCCCAGGGGTACGCGTACCCCCATTTGAGAACCACTGCTCTAACGTACAGCTATTTATTCAGGAGTTCCCCAGTCAACATCACTGAGGCCGCCTCTAAAAGGAGTGGTCACACATATCATGCAAAGCAGCTCCGGTACGCACAATACGTGACGGAATGTGCTGGGGGCCTTGTGATTTCGCCTCGTCTCTGCTTCGCCTGCGTGCCGTCGTCTTATCTTCGTTGAGGTCCTTGAAGTCCTTGGCTGTTAGCGGGCTAAAACAAAGATAACATCTGCGGCTGAGGCCACCCCTCAGACAAGAAGTTTTGTCCTTGCACAGATAGAAAAAGTACAGCTTGAGCACAATAGCTAATAATTATAGCAACGGACTTTAAGCATAACAAAGTTGTGTGATAACTTACACATAATTATTCTAACAGACTATTTGGTGAACATCCTTCTACCCTACTCATTTCGGCGGTTCTCAAACTCACTATAGTGTGGACTGTGACGCAACAGTTTGTAAAATCTTCCACTCCTTTGTCTCATTTTGTCCACCAAAAGTTTTATACTGTGCATGAATGCACAAAGGTGCGCTTTGTTGATGTTATTGGCTTGTTGGAGTGCTAATCAGGCATATTTGGTCAGTGCATGACTGGGATAGCTAAACATGCTTCACTACACACCGTAACTCACCGGCGTCACAATGTAAACAAACGCCATGGGTGGATCTTCACCTGACATCCCCTGTAATGATACCAATTACATGAGAGTATCTTGTCGATACTACTATTATTTATTATTATTCGTTTTTCGTTTTTTTAAAATGTATGTTTATAAACTCAGGAAATATGATCCCTGGACGCATGAGGACTTAAATTATGACCATTGTATGATCCTGTAACTACTTGGTATCGGATCGATACCTACATTTGTGGTATAATCCAAAACTAACAGAAGAATAAGTATGTTAGAATAATTGTATCTAAGTTATCACAAAACGTTGTGTTTCAATGTGTTCCCGGCGAGCAGACAAAAGCTGTCTTTGATCCTACCAAACAAGAGGCTTGTGAAACTCCACTGTGTAGGATGGGAAGCAACATGAAGGTGTTGTGTTTCTTTCATGTATTTTAATCAACAGAAAGATATTGTTTTGACCCAAGAACTACAAAGCGGAGAGAAAGCAGGATCTGCCCAAGTTCCAGGCGATCTTTTCTTTGAACTCTTTTACGACCTTTTCTTTGTACTGTTCTGTAATCAAAGGCGATGGCTGTTTACGACCCCCGTCCCTTAGAAACAGCTGTTGCCACGTAATCAGGGAAAGTCCAACTAAAAGAGGGGGCGTACAATCTTTCGCCAGAGTGTGTTGAGACAAAGGAAGGAGCTAAACAATGACCAAAGGAAGGAAGGAAGAAGCAAAGAAAGCAAGGTGCGTATTAAGGAAGGAGCGAAGAAAAGAGCAAAATTGTGAAGGAAGGAAGGAAGGAGCAAAGAAAAGAGCAAAGAAGCAAAGGAAAGAGCGAAAGAATGAGCAAAGGAAGGAAGGAAGAAGCAAAGTAAGCAAGGTGCGTAGTAAGGAAGGAGCGAAGAAAAGAGCAAAGTCGCGAAGGAAGGAAGGAAGGAGCAAAGAAAAGAGCAAAGAAGCAAAGGAAGGAGCGAAAGAATGAGCAAAGGAAGGAAGGAAGAAGATAAGTAAGCAAGGTGCATCGTAAGGAAAGAGCGAAGAAAAGATCAAAGTCGCGAAGGAAGGAGCAAAGTGAGGAAGGCGAACTACAAAGCGGAGAGAAAGCAGGATCTGCCCAAGTTCCAGGCGACCATTTCTTTGAACTGTTTTTTGACTATTTCTTTGAACTGTTCTGTAATCAAAGGCGATGGCTGTTTACGACCCCCGTCCCTTAGAAACAGCTGTTGCCATGTAATCCGGAAAAGTCAGAATAAAAGAGGAGGCATACAATCTTTCGCCAGAGCGTGTTGAGACACTCTGCAAAGGTACAGTGTCCAGGCGTCTCTCCTCAATTGAGCCAAATGTAATTCTGTCTCTGTTCAATTCTTTGCTTCTTGTCTTGTTTAATAGATGTCATCAGTGTTTGAACCTGACAAAGTGATTATTAAATTTTAACAGAAGTGTAGATAGAACATGTTGAAAGTAAGCAGATATTAACAGTAAATGAACAAGTAGATAAATAATACATTTTCTACCACTTGTACTTCATAACATTAACAAAATAATAGGTGTATAAATGACACAATATGTTACTGCATAAGTCAGCAGACTAATTAGGAGCCTTTGTTTGTTTATTTACCTAATAAAAGAAAAGTTGTCCCGTATGTTCACTTTAAGGACAAACTTGCAATAAGAAACATATTTTTAATGTACAATAAGATTTTTTGTTAAAATAAAGCCAATAATGCCATTTTTTGTGGCCCCTTTTATTTAGAAAAGTTTCGAAATACATGTTGGTACCAGTACTAAAATATTAGTATCGGGACAACCCTACATGCAAGTGAATGCATCTTCAATGCGCACCAAACCTGTAATTTTATCTTGACAATATAAACAAAATGTATTTATCCTAACACATCTTTTGCAGTCACATCCGGTTAAAAAAAAAAAAAACCTGGATTTGAGGCTTTCCATTTATGTCACTATGCCTCACTTTAACCCTCATCCTGCAAGCGTGCATCTAAAAGAACAATTTGTGCAACACAAGAGACGGAGGCATTTATTCACAGACATGAGTCCTTTTGAGACGAAATAATAACCCGAATTACCCCCACAAGAAAAATGTAGCAGAGTGGCATGACAGCGAAGTAATGGCTGGAGCGGGCGTGAATATTTTAATTGCAACACCCACATGCTGGAAGAAAGGCAGGTAAGTATACCTTTGCCATTGTGTCACGCGTCCAATACTAGGAGTGGCATCATTTCCAAATGTGTCTGATGGAGCGCCGTATTTGGCAGCTGCTGCAATCGGCAACGTGCGCTCAGACGACGAGGCGGAGGCCTAACTTAGCCTTGACAAAAAACTTGAAACGCAACATTAGTCAACAAAAATAACAAGGCTTACATAGGCAGGGTGCCAGGCGCCCTTCATGTTGGAGATTTATTGAAAATATCGGACTGTAATATTGAATTTATTAAAGTTAAAGTGTGGTGTGGTGAAATTACTCTCTGCATTTGACCCATCCCCTTGTTCCACCCCCCTGGGAGGCGAGGGGAGCAGTGAGCAGCAGCGGTGGCCACGCTCGGGAATCATTTTGTTGATTTAACCCCCAATTCCAACCCTTGATGCCGAGTGCCTCCCATTTTTATAGTAGAATGGCATCCAGTGTTTTTTTTTAATCATTAAAACAATCAATAGTATTTCTACTAGAAGAACTTAGGTTGGAAATTCTGATGGCCTCGAGTGGCGAATAGAAACCAATTAACCAATGATTTGCTATTCAGTATAGTTGCCATCTTGTATCTGTTTTCTCACATTTGCTTTACAACAATTTTTCCCCTTAATGTTTTATTACAGCGACAGTGGCCCTTAAAGTTTTATTAAGGCTAGAGCGGCGAATAGAAAATATTGTTTACTCTTTGAACTTAAATACATCTGCTGTCTTGTACCTGTTCGCTTACATTTGCAATAAAAACAATATTTCCCCTTAATGTTTTAATGCGGCTCGAGCAGCGAACAGAAACATGATTATTTACTCTTTGAACTTAAGTATATCTGCTGTCTTGTATCTGTTGTCTTACATATCCAATGAAACTATTTTTCCCCTTAATGTTTTATTACGGCTAGAGTGGCGAATAGAAACAATCATTTACTCTTTGAACTTAAATACATCTGTTGTCTTGTATCTGTTCGCTTACATTTGCAATAAGAACAATATTTCTCCTTAATGTTTTAACGCGGCAAGAGCAGCAAATAGAAACATGATTATTTACTCTTTGAATTTAAGTAAATCTGCTGTCTTGTATCTGTTGTCTTACATATCCAATGAAACTATTTTTGCCGTTAATGTTTTATTACGGCTAGAATGACGAATAGAAACAATAATTTACTCTTTGAACTTAAATACATCTGTTGTCTTGTATCTGTTCGCTTACATTTGCAATAAGAACAATGTTTCTCCTTAATGTTTTAACGCGGCAAGAGCAGCGAATAGAAACATGATCATTTACTCTTTTAACTTAAGTATATCTGCTGTCTTGTATCTGTTGTCTTACATATCCAATAAAACTATTTTTCCCCTTAATATTTTATTACGACTAGAGTGGCGAATAGAAATAATCATTTTTTTTTTTTAACTTAAATACATCTGCTGTCTTGTATCTGTTCACTTATATTTGCAATAAAAACAATATTTCCCCTTAATATTTTAATGCGGCTCGAGCAGTGAACAGAAACATGATTATTTACTCTTTGAACTTAAGTAAATCTGCTGTCTTGTATCTGTTCTCTTACATATCCAATGAAACTATTTTCCCCTTAATGTTTTATTACGGCTAGAGTGGCGAATAGAAACAATCATTTACTCTTTGAACTTCAATACATCTGCTGTCTTGTATTTGTTTGTTTATATATGCAATACAAACAATATTTCCCCTAATGTTTTAATGCGGCTGGAGCAGCGAATAGAAACATGATTATTTACTCTTTGAACTTAAGTAAATCTGCTGTCTTGCATCGGTTCTCCTACATATCCAATAAAACAATGTTTCCCCTCAATGTTTTAATGCGGGTAGAGTGGTGAATAGAAACATGATCATTTGCTCTTTGAACTTAACCAAAAGTATATCTGCTGTCATGTATTGGTTTTATGACATTTGCAGACAAAAACAAAACACCCTCGGAAGCCTGGTAATAATATTTATCAATATAGAACAATACATTTTCTTACTAAATGTATTCTTTCTTTATATTTTGGGAGAAAAAAAAAGACATGTACTTCATGTAATCAGAAATTTTGTTAACTTAAATATTGTCTTATTATGCAAAAATACATTAGATAGATAGATAGATAAATAGTACTTTATTGATTCCTTCAGGAACATTCAAACCATTTTTTAAATATGAATAAATAATAATAATAATGATTTCAAAGTAACTAATCCATCAAAAAGTAGCAATAGATTTCATGGTAAAATTGTGAAACGTACTGTGGTTTTTACAGCATTTTTCTCTAAATGAAAAAAACAGTCCTTTTTTTTTTTTTTACTGTAATAAACTGTGGCGTCGTTTTGGCATTTACAGTAATACACCGAAAAATCTACAGTTGTTGATTTGCGGTACAAAAAAAAACAAAAACAAAAACTGGCAGCTCAGGTGCCAAAATTTTACTGTAAAATTGCTTTTTTTTAATTTACAGTAAAAAACAAATGTAAATTTTACAGTACTTTTTTTTTTACCATAAAAACAGCAGTACTGTTTTTCCATTTCCAGTAATACACATTACATTTTGAGGTGAAATTATGTTAGAATAATTATGTCTATATTATCACACAACTCTTATGCTTAAGGGCCGTTGCTATAGTTATTATCAATTGTGCCGAAGTTGTATTTTTCCATCTGTGCAAAGCAAGTCGTCTCGTATCAGTGTTGTGTCCAGACTCGGCCTGCTGACTGCCAAGGCCGAACATCGAGTACCGGGACGCAGACAAAGCAGAGACGGGGGCGATATCACGAGTGTCGACACATTTGCATTTCATTAATAGTCATATATTGTGTCTAACTGGAGCTGCTGAGATTAACCCCTTTCTTCAGCGGCAGCTTCAGTGATGTAACCAGGGACCTCCCAAATAAATGTGGGGGCGGCATAGCTCGGTTGGTAGAGGGGCCGTGCCAGCAACTTGAGGGTTCCAGGTTCGATCCCCGCTTCTGCCATCCTAGTCATTGCCGTTGTGTCCTTGGGCAAGACACTTTACCCACCTGCTCCAAGTGCCACCCACACTGGTTTAAATGTAACTTAGATATTGGGTTTCACTATGTAAAGCGCTTTAAGTCACTAGAGAAAAGCGCTATATAAATATAATTCACACATAATTGGAGGAAGTTAGAGCGTAGTTTGGATCTGTAACTAGAGTACAGCCCAAAAAAACGTCTCTCCTCAACTGAGCAAAATGTAACTCTGTCTCTGCATGATTCCTTGCTTCTTGTCTGTTTAATAAATGTCATCAGTGTTTGAACCTGACAATTTTTTTCACATTTCAGTTTTTCAAAAATATACTAAAAAAATGCATTAAAAAATTGTGTAATAATAGTATTCACTTTTACAAGCGGCCCTCCGGGACCAAACAACTGCGATGTGGCCCTCAGTGAAAATGACTTTGACACCTCTGATGAAGGACAACAAGACGGT
The DNA here is from genome assembly GCF_033978785.1 of Entelurus aequoreus. Lineage (NCBI taxonomy): Eukaryota > Metazoa > Chordata > Actinopteri > Syngnathiformes > Syngnathidae > Entelurus > Entelurus aequoreus. The sequence goes on along the minus strand of NC_084736.1, from coordinate 8,437,917 downwards.
GCCATTTTGTATTTCCTGGTGCACAGGAGCATTTCTATTCTGACACAGGTTGCAAAAAGAGGAAAATTTATATCAAAACATATTCAATTATTTTCAATTGAGAAAATAAGTTAAATCTAGATTAGAAAAATCATACAACCTTGAATGATTGTTTTGTTTTTGTCTGCAAATGTCATAAAACCGATACATGACAGCAGATATACTTTTGGTTAAGTTCAAAGAGCAAATGATCATGTTTCTATTCACCACTCTACCCGCAATAAAACATTAAGGGGAAATATTGTTTTATTAGACATGTAGGAGAATAGATGCAAGACAGCAGATTTACTTAAGTTCAAATAGTAAATAATCATGTTTCTATTCACCACTCTACCCACAGTAAAACAATAAGGGGAAATATTGTTTTATTAGACATGTAGGGGAACAGATGCAAGACAGCAGATTTACTTAAGTTCAAATAGTAAATAATCATGTTTCTATTCACCACTCTACCCGCAATAAAACATTAAGGGGAAATATTGTTTTATTAGACATGTAGGAGAATAGATGCAAGACAACAGATTTACTTAAGTTCAAATAGTAAATAATCATGTTTCTATTCGCTGCTCGAGCCGCATAAAACATTAAGGGGAAATATAGTTTTTATTGCAAATGTAAGCGAACAGATGCAAGACAGCAGATTTACTTAAGTTCAAAGAGTAAATAATCATGTTTCTATTCGCTGCTCTAGCTATATTAAAACATTAAGGGGAAATATTGTTTTTATTTTGCAAAAATATGTTTGTTTGTCTGAAAGTTTACTTTTTAATTCACAGGGAACAGCGCGAGACCAAAAGACGTGTTTGTGTTCTGGTAAGAGGGGATAGAAGCTCGATTGCAAATGAAATAGTGAAGGGAAAACAGCATTTTTATCAATCTTAATGCCCAGCAGAGTGTGAAGCGGAGGAACTTTTTCCACCTCAACCGTATTGATACAATTGTCTGGTGCAGCAGCCCTCTGTCCCCCACCAGAGCAACAAAGGTCACGGCGACATGCGGCTGTTATTCTTAATAACCACTGACTTCTGTGCAAAATGTTATAAAGAGCTTAACTGTGCAGTTGAGCACGACTGCAAACATGCAAAACCATGCATGTCATTTGGCTAAAAACAGATCTTTAAAATGCTCTGCATTGGAATAGAATAGAATAGAATGGACTTTATTGTCATTATATTTGCATATAACGAGATTAAGGACTCCAACTTAAAGGCCTACTGAAATGAATTTTTTTTATTTAAACGGGAATAGCAGATCCATTCTATGTGTCATACTTGATCATTTCGCGATATTGCCATATTTTTGCTGAAAGGATTTAGTAGAGAAAATCGACGATAAAGTTCGCAACTTTTGCTCGCTGATAAAAAAAAACCTTGCCCCTACTGGAAGTAGCGTGACGTCACAAGCGGTAGTGCTGCTCACAATTCCCCGTTGTTTACAATGGAGCGAGCGATATTAGGAACGAGAAAGTGACGATTACCCCATTAATTTGAGCGAGGATGAAAGATTCGTGGATGAGGAACGTTAGAGTGAAGGACTAGAATGCAGTTTTTCCGCTCTGACCGTAACTTAGGTACAAGCTGGCTCATTGGAATCCACACTCTCTCCTTTTTCTATTGTGGATCACGGATTTGTATTTTAAACCACCTCAGAAACTATATCCTCTTGAAAATGAGAGTCGAGAAGGCGAAATGGACATTAACAGTGACTTTTATCTCCACGGCAATACATCGACGAAGCTCTTTAGCATGAGCTAACGTGATAGCATCTGTCTCAAATGCAGATAGAAACAAAATAAATAAATCCCTGACTGGAAGGATAGATAGAAAATCAACAATTCTATTAAACCGTGGACATGTAAATGCTTTCCAGGCTGGCGAAGGTTAACAATGCTGTGCTAACGACGCCATTGAAGCTAACTTAGCAACCGGACCACACAGAGCTATGCTAAAAACATTAGCTCTCCACCTACGCCAACCAGCCCTCATCTGCTCATCAACACCCGTGCTCACCTGCGTTCCAGCGATCGACGGAAGGACGAAGGACTTCACCCGATGCGTTTGGCGGCCCGGAGACGTAGGAAGTCAAGGTGAGGTCGGCGGCTAGCGCGTCTGCTCTCCAAAAAAGTCCTCCTGGTTGTGTTGCTGTAGTCCGCTGCTAATACACCGATCCCACCTACAACTGTCTTCTTTGCAGCCTTCATTGTTCATTAAACAAATTGCAAAAGATGTCCAGAATACTGTGGAATTATGAAATGAAAACAGCGCTTTTTGTATAGGATTCTACGGGGTACCATAACTTCCGTTAAACTGACTTTGTCACGCGCATACGTCATCATACCGCGACGTTTCAGCCGGATATTTCCCGGGAAATTTTAAATGTCCCTTTATAAGTTAACCCGGCCGTATTGGCATGTGTTGCAATGTTAAGATTTCATCATTGATATATAAACTATCAGACTGCGTGGTCGGTAGTAGTGGCTTTCAGTAGGCCTTTAAGGACTCCAACTTAAGGTGCGGTAGTGTGAACAAATATGGGGTAAAAATAAATTAAATTACACAACAGGTGAAAAAGAAAAAACTAACAATTGAAATAAACAGACTACTATCCAATAAAAAATAATTGGCAATCCTGTACAATATACAAAACACTATACAAAATACTGTACAATATACAGAACAAGACAAGAGTACCGGAGTAATAAATAACAATCAGTGTCGGACGTATTGCACTCGAAGGGTAATATTGCACAGTAGAGTATTAGGGTAGGATATTGTATAGGTGTTAAGAATTCTCCATGTTTATCTACGTTTTCAGATACTTTATTTTGAAGCATTTCATGACGGCGTCACTTCCGCTTCCTTCCTGTAGGGGTCACTTCCGCTTCCCTTTTGACGTGTGTTAATGTGTGCTGACTTGTTTTCTCTGCTACGTTTAATCGGTGCTCTAGTCTTTGACGATGTGAGTATGTTGATTATTATATAAGACTAATTTAGTTGATGAATAGACATCACTGTGTTCGTGTAACATTTAGGGGTGTTTTAATAATATTATTGATGCTGTGTTGTCAGAATGCTACGAGCTAACATCTCCCTGTTAAGGATAGCATTGCTGCTGCTAATGTGGCTAGCTCATATGCCATTGTGGAAATGCAATATATTATGTCTCTAGTATTTTACTTTGAGCATATATATAGGCATATATATATATATTGTTGTTTAGTTAAATTACATAAATGTTGATGGGTGTTTGCTTGTGGTTTACAGATATTAACTAACTACCTAAATGAACCTAAACCAATATGCACCATTAAAGTTGGAGGAGTCCAAATGATGACTGTGTGTTCTCTGACCGGAACCCCAACGTGGTCAATATCCGAAAAAAACAGTCGCAGAGTTTAATACTCAACAATAGGGATGAATTATTATTATAAGTTAGAGTTCAAGATGGTGACAGCTCTGGGAAAGAAGCTGTCTCGGAGTCTGTTTGTTCTGGCTCTGATGCACCTATAGCGCCTGCCCGATGGTAGCAGATTGAACAGGTGGAAGCCAGGGTGTGTGCTGTCCTTGGTGATGCTTTTTGCTCTGTTGAGGCAGCGGGAGTTGTGTAAATCCTTCAGGGAGGGAAGGGGGCAGCCGATGATTTTTTGTGCAGACTTTATGACCCTCTGAATCGCCTGTTTGTCTGCTTCAGTGCAGCTGGCGTACCGCACTGTTATGCAGTACGTCAGCAGGCCCTCGACGACAGCCTCTCCAGTCTGTTCTTCCTCAGCACCCTCGGGAAGTGGAGTCTTCGCTGGGCCTTCCGGATGACCGCAGTTGTATTTTGGGTCCAGGAGAGGTCAGCGGATATGAGGGTGCCGAGGAACTTGACAGGATAGGACTTTATTGTCATTGCACAAGTACAACGAAACTACGTTTTCAGCACAAACCCGTTCAAGATTAGACAAACAAACAGTGTACAGGGTTACAGAACAGGAACGCTGATGGGTCGCCAAAGGCGCCAAGAAAAAGGTAAAACGCGGGGTAAGAAGATGAGTAAAAAAAATACAATCTAGACTGGGCTCCTAAGGGGGCCTAGTCTGGAGTGGGGAAAAACCTCCGTGCAATGCACACATAAACATGTTACATTTAATTACGACAACTCGCAACAGAGGGGCGGGGAGTTGGGGCCCTGGAGGTCGACTGCTGCTATGAAGCGCTGCCAGCCGTCCATCACCCCGAGGGGGAAACAAGCGGTGGTGAAGGCGTGGGGCGGGGGAGGGTGTGTGTGTGTATGTGCCCATTGTCTTGGGTGTGATGATGTAATGTTCATAGACTGAGGCCGATCTGCATGCAAGCAAAAGTTCGACTCCAGGTGTCCGTTGAGGAGGGAGGGAGGTCAAAAGCGTCCATCATTGAGGGTTGTACGGTATACCGGTATTAGTATAGTACCACTATACTAATTAATCATATTCGGTACTATACCGCCTCTAAAAAGTACCGGTCCACCACTCCCCAGCCCCTCCGTCGTCGTCACGTCGTGACATTGCTGCAGAGGTGCATGTTCGGCCGCGCGCACACACACGGAGTACTTACAAACCCCGTTTCCATATGAGTTGGGAAATTGTGTTAGATGTAAATATAAACGGAATACAATGATTTGCAAAGACAAGATATTTGATGTTCAAACTCATAAACCTTTTTTTTTTTTGCAAATAATAATTAACTTAGAATTTCATGGCTGCAACACGTGACAAAGTAGTTGGGAAAGGGCATGTTCACCACTGTGTTACATGGCCTTTCCTTTTAACAACACTCAGTAAAGGTTTGGGAACTGAGGAGACACATTTTTGAAGCTTCTCAGGTGGAATTCTTTCCCATTCTTGCTTGATGTACAGCTTAAGTTGTTCAACAGTCCGGGGGTCTCCCTTGTGCTATTTTAGGCTTCACACATTTTCAATGGGAGACAGGTCAGGACTACAGGCAGGCCAGTCTAGTACCCGCACTCTTTTACTATGAAGCCATGTTGATGTAACACGTGGCTTGGCACTGTCTTGCTGAAATAAGCAGGGGCGTCCATGGTAACGTTGCTTGGATTGCGACATATGTTGCTCCAAAACCTGTATGTACCTTTCAGCATTAATGGCGCCTTCACAGATGTGTAAGTTACCCATGTCTTGGGCACTAATACACCCCCATACCATCACACATGCTGGCTTTTACACTTTGCGCCTATAACAATCCGGATGGTTCTTTTCCTCTTTGGTCCGGAGGACACGACGTCCACAGTTTCCAAAAAACAATTTGAAATGTGGACTCGTCAGACCACAGAACACTTTTCCACTTCGTATCAGTCCATCTTAGATGAGCTCAGGCCCAGCGAAGCCGACGGCGTTTCTGGGTGTTGTTGATAAACGGTTTTCGCCTTGCATAGGAGAGTTTTAACTTGCACTTACAGATGTAGCGACCAACTGTAGTTACTGACAGTGGGTTTCTGAAGTGTTCTTGAGCCCATGTGGTGATATCCTTTACACACTGATGTCGCTTGTTGATGCAGTACAGCCTGAAGGTCACGGGCTTAGCTGCTTACGTGCAGTGATTTCTCCAGATTCTCTGAACCCTTTGATGATAATACGGAGCGTAGATGGTGAAATCCCTAAATTCCTTGCAATAGCTGGTTGAGAAAGGTTTTTCTTAAACTGTTCAACAATTTGCTCACGCATTTGTTGACAAAGTGGTGACCCTCGCCTTATCGTTGTTTGTGAGTGACTGAGCATTTCATGGAATCTACTTTTATACCCAATCATGGCACCCACCTGTTCCCAATTTGCCTGCTCACCTGTGGGATGTTCCAAATAAGTGTTTGATGAGCATTCCTCAACTTTCTCAGTCTTTTTTGCCACCTTTCCCAACTTCTTTGTCACGTGTCGCTGGCATCAAATTCTAAAGTTAATGATTATTTGCAACAAAAAAAAATGTTTATCAGTTTGAACATCAAATATGTTGTCTTTGTAGCATATTCAACTGAATATGGGTTGAAAATGATTTGCAAATTATTGTATTCCGTTTATATTTACATCTAACACCATTTCCCAACTCATATGGAAACGGGGTTTGTATGTTCACTATTTTATTGAAGGACAAACTTGCAATAAGAAACATATGTTTAATGTACCCTAAGATTTTTTTGTTAAAAAATAAAGCCAATAATGCAATTTTTTGTGGTCCCCTTTATTTACAAAAGTATAGAAAAGTATTGAAATACATTTTGGTACCGGTACCAAAATATTAGTATCAGGATTACACTACCCTGCATTATAAATGCAGTACAGTCTCCATGTTTGAGTATTTCCATCAGACGTTGAATGTACAGTTCGGTTTAATTGCCCGGGATAAATTAATTAAAAATGCAACTTAATGGGCTTTCATTTCCATCTCAGTGTCTCTCCCATGTGGCGACGTACTCCTGCATACGTGCATATGACTCACTCGGCCATTACTTGCCGCTTAATTGGAAAGTCATATTTTCCTCAAGTCCTTCAAATTATTGCCAAATGGCTTATCATGTGGAAATGAGATTATTCTATTATTTTTTTAATTTATTTTTTTAATAATATGATCATTCCAACAAAATCACCACCAAGCCTAATTAAGATGGCATTTGCATTCGTGGGCTTTCCGCAAAAGGAAGAGATGAATATACACTATATTGCCAAAAGTATTTGGCCACCCATCCAAATGATGAGAATCAGGTGTCCTAATCAATTGGTTGGGTCACCAACCTTTTTGAAACCTAGAGCTACTTCTTGGGTACTGATTAATGCGAAGGGCTACCAGTTTGATACAATTTGCTCAATTTACCTTTAACTCTATGTTATTATTAATAATTAATGATATTTACACTTCATTGAACGGTTTAAAAGAGGAGAAAACACGAAAAAAAATGACAATTACATTTTGAAACATAGTTTATCTTCAATTTCAACTCTTTAAAATTCAAAATTCAACCGAAAAAAAGAAGAGAAAAACTAGCTAATTCGAATCTTTTTGAAAAAATTAATAAAATAATTTATGGAACATCATTAGTGATTTTTCCTGATTAAGATTAATTTTACAATTTTGATGACATGTTTTAAATAGGTTAAAATCCAATCTGCACTTTGTTAGAATATATAACAAATTGGACCAAGCTATATTTCTAACAAAGACAAATCATTATTTCTTCTAGATTTTCCAGAACAAAAATTTTAAAAGAAATTCAAAAGACTTTGAAATCTGATTCAAATTTGATTCTACAGACTTTCTAGATTTGCCAGAATAATTTTTTTGAATTTTAATCATAATAAGTTTGAAGAAATATTTCCCAAATATTCTTCGTCGAAAAAACAGAAGCTAAAATGAAGAATTAAATTAAAATGTATTTATTATTCTTTACAATAAAAAAAATTAATTTACTTGAACATTGATTTAAATTGTCAGGAAATAAGAGGAAGGAATTTAAAAGGTAAAAAGGTATATGTGTTTAAAAATCCTAAAATCATTTTTAAGGTTGTATTTTTTTCTCTAAAATTGTCTTTCTGAAAGTTATAAGAAGCAAAGTAAAAAAAATTAATGAATTTATTTAAACAAGTGAAGACCAAGTCTTTCAAATATTTTCTTGGATTTTCAAATTCTATTTGGGTTTTGTCTCTCTTAGAATTAAAAATGTCAGGCAAAGCGAGACCAGCTTGCTAGTAAATAAATAAAATGTAAAAAATAGAGGCAGCTCACTGGTAAGTGCTGCTATTTGAGCTATTTTTAGAACAGGCCAGCGGGCTACTCATCTGGTCCTTACGGGCTACCTGGTGCCCGCGGGCACCGCGTTGGTGACCCCTGGTGTAGAGAATCAAGCACTTAGGCATGGAGATTGTTTCTATAAACATTTGTGAAAGAATGGGCCACTTTCAGTGATTTCCAGCGTGGAACTGTCATAGTCATGCAACAAATCGAGTCGTGAAATTTCCTCACTCCTAAATATTCCAAACTCAAAGGCTTTGTTATAAGAAAATGGAAGAGTTTGGGAACAACAGCAACTCAGCCACAAAGTGGTAAGAGGGTGAAATTTGGTGGAGGACGAATTATGGTGTGTGTGACCCCTTAGTTCCAGTGAAAGGAACGTTGAATGCTTTAGGATACCAAAACATTTTGGACAATTCCATGCTCCCACCCTTGTGGGAACAGTTTGGAACGGGGCCCCTTCCTCTTCCAACATGACTGTGCACCAGTGCACAAAGCAAGGTCCATAAAGACATGGATGAGAGTCTGGTGTGGATGAACTTGACTGGCCTGCACAGAGTCCTGACCTGAACCCGATAGAACACCTTTTGGGATGAATTAGAACGGAGACTGAGAGCCAGGCCTTCTCCACCAACATCAGTGTGTGATCTCACCAATGCGCTTTTGGAAGAACGGTGGAAAATTCCTAGAAACACATTCCGCAACCTTGTGGACAGCCTTCTGTGGAGAATGCATATATGTTTAAGAGTTCTTTCTTTATTCAGTCATGTTTAAAGCAGCTAGTGTTTTTCCATGTGTACCGCAAGTAAACTGTGTGCTTTACCTTGAAGGTCGAAGGATTGTGGGAGTTGGAGTACTCCCTTTTTTTTATCTTTATCTGTATTAGAACAATGAGGCTGTATTCCTTTCTGGACAGGGTGGGGGCTTTCTTCGTATGCAAGAAGTTGTCTCTTCCGTTTGAATGTTAGACCAATTCGAGAAGCCGGTATGAATGCATTGGTGTGAGCTGGTCTCCTGAAGCTTCAGTAAAACTTGATAATATTCCTATTCTGTCTTGATGGTCCTTCTTACTCTGCATATATGTCATCTGAAAGAACTTGACCAGTGACTTTAATTCTCTGAGAGGGAATACTGGTCAGACGCAACACTTCCCAGAAGAGTTGAAGTTGTAATAGCTGCAAAAGGTGGACCCACATCATATTGAACACTATGGGTTAGGAATGGGATGGCACTTCAAGTTCATATGTGAGCATACTTGCCAACCCTCCCGTTTTTAGCGGGAGAATCCCGGTATTCAGCGCCTCTCCCGACAAACTCCCGGTATTCAGCCGGAGCTGGAGGCCACGCCCCCTTCCAGCTCAATGCGGACCTTGGCGGACATGGCGACGCCGTCGACGAGCAAGATGAAGAAATACGCTTGCAAGTTCCAAAACGAATGGAAACAAGAATTTCAGTTCATCCAGGACAGTTCGAAGGGGAAGGGGTATGTTACCTGTACATTTTGTAAAACAGACTTCTCCATTGAACACGGTGGCCGAAATTATATACTCATCATGAACTGAGAAGTTAAACAGGGACAACGCTGCCATCTAGTGGATAGCCACCAGAACACTGAAATTCAAGTATTTATTTTATTTATAATGTATAATAAAATAAATATATATATATATATATATGAAATACTTGAGTTGGTGAATTCTAGCTGTAAATAACCACGCCCCCGCCCCCAACCACACCCCCCTCCCACCCCCTACCCCCCACCTCCCGATATTGGAGGTCTCAAGGTTGGCAAGTATGTATGTGAGTCAAGGCAGGTGGCTAAATACTTTTGGTAATGTAGCGTATGTGCGTGTGTGTCAGGGTAGTGACACGTTTGTTGAACGGAACAAGATGGAAGGGCGGCCGACCTCTAAAGATGATTGTCTGGGATGAATGGGAGCGCCCGTGCCTGTTGATGGAGCAGATAAAAGCTAGATGTGAACAGATGATCCATTTTACTTTTCATTATTTGTTGATTATTCCAACACCTCCTCGCCCGCCCCCCCACGCCCACCTTTTTTTTTTGTGCTATTCAGATTAATATTATGCAGAAATTACTGTAGGCTTTATGTTAATTTGGCCGGCGCCTCGTGGCACCAAGGATGAATGATGATTCATTCACAGGTTAATTCATATTCCTGTGGCCGGCAGCTGCAGACAGAAGTCATTTGAGAGGGAGGGAAACATTGATATGACGGCCACGTCGGATGCTGTGTACTCTATGCCACATTATAGCCGCGCTCATCAATTTTAAAGGGGAACTGCTCTTTTAATGGAATTTTGCCTATCATTCACAATCATTATGTACAAACCCCACAACCGGTGAAGTTGGCACGTTGTGTAAATGGTAAATAAAAACTAAGTACAATGATTTGATAATCCTTTTCAACCTATATTCCATTGAATAGACTGCAAAGACAAGATACTTAAAGGCCTACTGAAAGCCACTACTAGCGACCACGCAGTCTGATAGTTTATATATCAATGAGGAAATCTTAACATTGCGACACATGCCAATACGGCCGGGTTAACTTATAAAGTGCAATTTGAAATTTCCCGGGAAACTTCCGCTTGAAAACGTCGCGGTATGATGACGTATGCGCGTGACGTCACGAGGGCAAGGGAAGTGTTTGGACCCAATTCAAATACCTCTGTTTTCTTCGACAAAATTCCACAGTATTCTGGACATCTGTGTTGGTGAATCTTTTGCAATTTGTTTAATGGACAATGGAGGCTGCAAATAAGAAAGTTGTAGGTGGGATCGGTGTATTAGCGGCTGGCTGTAGCAACACCAACACCAGGAGGTTGTGTTGTGTTTTGAGCAGGATAGCAGACGCACTACGGTGAGTACAGCTTTGGGTTCCAAACATTTGATCGTTTGCCCGTACGTGCGTGTCGATATGTGCATGTGACGTACGTAACTTTGGGGAAATATATGTTTCTTGCCGACTCTGATGGCGGCCGGGGTGTCGTCAAAAGCGTACAACGCCCGCCGCCGCATCTAAGTTAGCTTCTATTTTTTTAGCTTCGCCAAGCTGAAAATTATTAATCGTGTATTTACATGTTCATGGTTTAATAGTATTGTTGATCTTCTGTCTATCCATCCAGTCAGGGTTTTTTTTAATTTAGTTTCTATCTGCATTTGAGACTGATGCTATCACGTTAGCTCCGTAGCTAAGTTAGCTTCTATTTTTTTAGCTTCGCCAAGCTGAAAATTATTAACCGTGTATTTACATGTTCATGGTTTAATAGTATTGTTGATCTTCTGTCTATCCTTCCAGTCAGGGTTTTTTTTAAATTTTGTTTATATCTGTATTTGAGCCTGCTATCACGTTAGCTCTGTAGCTAAGTTAGCTTCTATTTTTTTTAGCTTCGCCAAGCTGAAAATTATTAATCGTGTATTTACATGTTCATGGTTTAATAGTATTGTTGATCTTCTGTCTATCCTTCCAGTCAGGGTTTTTTTTTATTTAGTTTCTATCTGCATTTGAGACTGATGCTATCACGTTAGCTCCGTAGCTAAGTTAGCGTCTATTTTTTTAGCTTCGCCAAGATGAAAATTATTAACCGTGTATTTACATGTTCATGGTTTAATAGTATTGTTGATCTTCTGTCTATCCTTCCAGTCAGGGTTTTTTTTAAATTTTGTTTCTATCTGCATTTGAGCCTGCTATCACGTTAGCTCTGTAGCTAAGTTAGCTTCTATTTTTTTAGCTTCGCAAAGCTGAAAATTATTAACCGTGTATTTACATGTTCAGTCACTGTGGATGTCCATTTCGCGTTCTCGACTCTCATTTTCAAGAGGATATAGTATCTGAGGTGGTTTAAAATACAAATCCGTGATCCACAATAGAAAAAGGAGAGAGTGTGGAATCCAATGAGCCAGCTTGTACCTAAGTTACGGTCGGAGCGAAAAAAAGATATGTCTTGCACTGCACTCTAGTCCTTCACTCTCACGTTCCTCATCCACGAATCTTTCATCCTCGCTCAAATTAATGGGGAAATCGTCGCTTTCTCGGTCCGAATGTCTCTCGCTCCATTGTAAACAAATTGTGAGGAATCCTTTGTCTTGTGACGTCACGCTACTTCCGGTAGGGGCAAGGGTTGTTTTTATCAGATACCAAAAGCTGCGAACTTTATCGTTGTTGTTCTATACTAAATCCTTTCAGCAAAAATATGGCAATATCGCGAAATGATCAAGTATGACACATAGAATGTATCTGCTATCCCCGTTTAAATAAATAAAAATTCATTTCAGTAGGCCTTTAACGTTCAAACTGGAACTTCACCATCTACGGTCAGTAATATCATCAAAAGGTTCACAGAATCCGGAGAAATCACTGCACGTAAGCGATGATGTCACGGTACTGCATCAAAAAGCGACATCAGCGTGTAAAGGATATCACCACATGGGCTCAGGAACACTTCAGAAAATCCCTGTCAGTAACTACAGTTTGTCGCTACATCTGTAAGTGCAAGTTAAAACTCTACCATGCAAAGCGAAAGCCATTTATCAACAACACCCAGAAACGCCGCCGGCTTCGCTGGGCCAGAGCTCACCCAAGATGGACTGATGCAAAGTGGAAAAGTGTTCTGTGGTCTGACGAGTCCACATTTCATTATGTTTTTTGGAAACTGTGGACGTCGTGTCCTCCGGAACAAAAAGGAAAAGAACCATTAGGATTGTTCTAGGCCAGGCCTGGGCAATTATTTTGACTCGGGGGCCACATTTAGAGAAAAAAATGTGTCTGGGGGCCGGTATATCTATTTTTAAGAACACTAGTACAAAACCTCACAATAATGTCTGATTGAATGTTAAACACGTTATGACAGACCGCCTTAAAAAACATAATGGAATTTTAATTTTTTCTATGAACGATAAAACACTGAATATTGACAAAGTATGAATGTGGTTTTTTTTTTATTTGCATTTGATTGTTTACATTTGATTATTAGCAATCCGGGGAGGGTGTTAGTTTAGGGTTGTAGCTGCCTGGAGGTGAACTTTTATAGCGGTTTTGAAGGAGGATAGAGATGCCCTTTCTTTTATACCTGTTGGGAGCGCATTCCACATTGATGTGGCATAGAAAGAGAATGAGTTAAGACCTTTGTTAGTTCGGAATCTGGGTTTAACGTGGTTAGTGGAGCACCCCCTGGTGTTGTGGTTATGGCGGTCATTTACGTTAAGGAAGTAGTTTCACATGTACTTCGGTATCAGGGAGGTGTAGCGGATTTTATAGACTAGGCTCAGTGCAAGTTGTTTAACTCCCCCTTTCGATCGACATATTTTACAACCAAGTGAAACGCAACAAAAATGCAACAAACAGTGAAATATGAACGCGAAGGGTACAAAATAAACCCACCTACAATCTGATATATGTGATATATCACTAAGCTTTAGAACTTTGTTGTGAAAATCTCCTTCCACGTCTGTGGAAACGCTTCACGCCCACACTACTCGGTGCCTCGTCCTAGCTGCTGTGAAGTAGATTACCATAGTAACTAATTAGACGACCATAGTAACTAATTAGATTACCATAGTAACTAATTAGGTTACCATAGTAACTTGTATATCATCCATAAGCGCAGATTCCAACCATTGAAATACCGTATTTTCCGCACTATAAGGCGCACCTTCAATGAATGGCCTATTTTAAAACTTTGTTCATATATAAGGCGCATTGAATAGACGCTACAATAGAGGCTGGGGTTACGTTATGCATCCCGTAGTTGCGAGACCCGTTGTGGCGCAGTATTGGCCCATATATAAGGTGCACCGGACTATAAGGCGGACTGTCAGCTTTTGAGAAAATTGGAGGTTTTTAAGTGCGGAAAATACGGTACTTTGTACCGTTGAAGACTTACAGTCATTAGAAAACATCACTGCACATCATAATGGCAGCTACACTTTCCATCTTAAAGATATAAAACAATTATTTGGGAATGTACGGCGGGCCAGATTGAAAAGCTTCACGGGCCGCATGTGGCCCCCGGGCCTTAATTTGCCCAGGTCTGTTCTAGGCGCAAAGTTGAAAAGCCAGCATCTGTGATGGTATGGGGGTGTATTAGTGCCCAAGACATGGGTAACTGGTAAATGGTAAAAATAAAATAAACATTGAACTTACACATCTGTGAAGGCACCATTAATGCTGAAAGGTACATACAGGTTTTGGAGCAACATATGTTGCCATCCGAGCAACGTAATCATGGACGCCCCTGCTTATTTCAGCAAGACAATGCCAAGCCACGTGTTACAACAGCATGGCTTTGTAGTAAAAGAGTGCGGGTACTAGACTGGCCTGCCTGTAGTCCAGACCTGTCTCCCGTTGAAAATGTGTGGCGCATTATGAAGCCTAAAATAGCACAACGGAGATCCCCGGACTGTTGAACAACTTAAGCTGTACATCAGGGGTGCTCATTACGTCGATCGCGATTTACCGGTCGATCACGGAGGGTGTGTCAGTCGATCCCCAGCCAGGCATTAAAAAAATAGTCCTAAAAATGAGCGATCATAAATTTTCACTATGACGTCACTATTATTAAGAAAAAATTACCGACAGGATGACGGCGAGAAACACTTTTTATTTCAACAGACTCTGTCGTCAAAACTCCAAAGACCGACTGCACAGTTCCTGCCTTCACAATAAAAGCTCTGCTTCATCCTGCCTGCGCTAAGAGTCTCAGAAAGCTAGCAAGCTACGGAGTTTGCCGCCAATGTACTTCTTGTAAAGTGTGCACTGTATACAAAGGAGTACAGAAGCTGGACAAATAAGATGCCAAAAACCAACCACTTTCATGTGGTATTGGACAGAAAGGATGACTTTTTTTTCTCCTCCATTTGAAAATGCGGACGTTATCAGCACTACTGTCTGATTCCAATCAAAGCAAGTCATCAGAATCAGGTAATACACCAACTTATATTCTTGTCTTCATGAAAGAAAGGAGTCTATATGTGTTAAACATGCTTGCATGATCTTTAAACACCTTTAACTTGTTAACAATATTAACTATATGTATTAAACCAGGGGTCACCACGCGGTGCCCGCGGGCACCAGGTAGCCCGTAAGGACCAGATGAGTAGCCCGCTGGCCTGTTCTAAAAATAGCTCAAATAGCAGCACTTACCAGTGAGCTGCCTCTATTTTTTAAATTTTATTTATTTACTAGCAAGCTGGTCTCGCTTTGCCCGACATTTTTAATTCTAAGAGAGACAAAACTCAAATAGAATTTGAAAATCCAAGAAAATATTTTAAAGACTTGGTCTTCACTTGTTTAAATAAATTCATGAATTTTTTTACTTTGCTTCTTATAACTTTCAGAAAGACAATTTTAGAGAAAAAATACAACCTTAAAAATGATTTTAGGATTTTTAAACACATATACCTTTTTACCTTTTAAATTCCTTCCTCTTCTTTCCTGACAATTTAAATCAATGTTCAAGTAAATTTATTTTTTTTATTGTGAAGAATAATAAATACATTTTAATTTAATTCTTCATTTTAGCTTCTGTTTTTTCGACGAAGAATATTTGTGAAATATTTCTTCAAACTTATTATGATTAAAATTCAAAAAAATTATTCTGGCAAATCTAGAAAATCTGTAGAATCAAATTTAAATCTTATTTCAAAGTCTTTTGAATTTCTTTTAAAATTTTTGTTCTGGAAAATCTAGAAGAAATAATGATTTGTCTTTGTTAGAAATATAGCTTGGTCCAATTTGTTACATATTCTAACAAAGTGTAGATTGGATTTTAACCTATTTAAAACGTGTCATCAAAATTCTAAAATTAATCTTAATCAGGAAAAATTACTAATGATGTTCCATAAATTATTTTTTTAAAGTTTTTCTCTTCTTTTTTTCGGTTGAATTTTGAATTTTAAAGAGTCGAAATTGAAGATAAACTGTTTCAAAATTTAATTGTAATTTTTTTTTGTGTTTTCTCCTCTTTTAAACCGTTCAATTAAGTGTAAATATCATTAATTATTAATAATAACATAGAGTTAAAGGTAAATTGAGCAAATTGGCTATTTCTGGCAATTTATTTAAGTGTGTATCAAACTGGTAGCCCTCCGCATTAATCAGTACCCAAGAAGTAGCTCTTGCTTTCAAAAAGGTTGGTGACCCCTGTATTAAACATTCTTGTATTATCATTAAACACCTTTAATTTATAAAAAAATATTAACTATATGTGTTAAACATGCTTGCATTATCATTAAACACCTTTAATTTATTAAAAAATATTAACTATATGTGTTAAACATGCTTGCATTATCATTAAACACCTTTAACTTGTTAACAAACACATATATTTCATAAATAAGTAAATATAAATGATATATATGAATGAGGTAGATCCCCGCGACTTGATCAATTGAAAAGTAGCTCGCCTGGAGAAAAAGTGTGAGCACCCCTGCTGTACATCAAGCAAGAATGGGAAAGAATTCCACCAGAAAAGCTTCAAAAATGGGTCTGTCATGATTGGTAGTGTTGGAAAAGTAAACGCTGTGATGCTTCTGTGAAGTCAAATTCGTTGTCGTATGTTTAAAATGCCCAAAAACTCGTAAATATTACATGTTATAATGTATACTTACGGTGTGTACATAAAACATAAATGGAGGTTTTGGAGGTGTCCTGGAGCGCTGTATAGGCGGGGAAAAAAGAGACTCCAATTGGCTCCATTGTTAGCTGACTTTTGCTAGCGTTTATTTACGAGTTAGAATGCGTAAAAAAACATAAGTCTTTTTGCCTCTACGACGGTCAGTTCTTCCTGAAAGCTGTCTGGAATTCCACACTCACCTTATGCCAAATCGTTCTAATTTGTCATTACGATTTTATGATTTATGGTATGAAAATTGTCAGGTTCAAACACCGATGACATCTATTAAACAGGACAAGAAGCAAGGAATTAAACAGAGACAGAATTAAATTTGGCTCAATTGAGGAGAGACGTCTGGACTGTACTCTTTGTACAGTCTCACCACGTTCTGGCAAAAGATTGTACGCCTCTTCTTTCATTTGGACTTTCCCTGATTACATGGCAACAGCTGTTTCTAAGGGACGGGGGTCGTATTATTATTATTATTGTTGTTGTGTTTGCTGTTGTTGTTTTTGTCTCTCTGTCTAATCCCCCTCTTGTCCCCACAATTGTCTTACTTTTTTTCTCTTTCTATCCCCTCCTGTTCCGGCCCGGAACAGGAGGGGATGCCGGCCCGGCACCAAATGATAATATAAATACATTTAATAAAGTCAAATACAAATAAGGCAACAAGAGAAGTATCCTACACTTCTCTTTTGTAAAGTAAATCTGAACAGCCGATACGGGCATCTACATCAACTATATCAGTGGTCTACGTGGATCGATTGGTACCGGGATGCACAAGAAATAAAAAATAAAATTATTATTATTATTTTTTTAATTAAATCAACATAAAAAACACAAGATACACTTACAATCAGTGCAGTACAGTCCATAAGCACACATGATTGTATTTTTTTATGACAAAAAATATAAAATAATAAAATACCACCACTGATTGAATGTTAAAAACGTTATGACAGACTGCCTTAAAAAACATAATGGAACTTTAATTTTTTCTATGAATGATAAAACACTGAATATTGACAAAATATGAATGTGTCACCCCCTTTCGATGGACATATTTTACAATCAAGTGAAACGCAACAAAAATGCAACAAACAGTGAAATATGAACGCGAAAGGTACAAAATAAACCCACCTACAATCTGATATATGTGATACATCACTAAGCTTTAGAACTTTGTTGTGAAAATCTCCTTCCACGTCTGTGGAAACGCTTCCCGCCCACACTGCTCGGTGCCTCGTCCGAGCTGCTGTGACGTAGATTACCATAGTAACTAATTAGACGTGGGACAAATTTTCAAGCGTTGTTGACTGGTCCGCAGTTACAAAAAGGTTGGGGACCACTGAACTATATGATTTGCCTGAGAAGCTGGACAGGACAAAAAATAAATAAAAGAAAAGAAAAATATTTTAAAAAAGAAAGAAAGAAAAAAAAGGGACGGGGGTCGTAAACTGCCATCGCCTTTGATTAAAACAGTTCAAAGAAGCGTTGCCTGGAGAGGAGTCTGGTCCTGCTTCCTCTCCGCTTTGTAGTTCTCGGGTCAAGACAATGTCTTTCTGTTGATTACAATACATCAAAGAAACTGGACACCTTCATGTTACTCCCCATCCTACACAGTGGAGTTTTACAAGCCTTCTTCTTGGCAGGATCAAAGACAGCTTTTGTCCTCTCGCCAGGAGAGCTGAACTCAATGTAACACAAAGTTTTGTGACAACAATTATTCTGACAATAATAAAGATATAATTTATTGCATGAGTCATGTTTCACCTTTTTTTTATATCAGTGCCATCTTTGTTGATAGTTTCTCTGTATTCATATTGGCCAGCTGACAGTCATGTATACATTTGTCTAATCCGCTGTTAAATAATTGTCTATAAGGTCTAAAGGTTGCAAATGTTTTCCCTGCTGGAGAGTCAAGCGTCACACTGCTCCTTCCCGCCTATTAGTCATGCAAGCCAGTGCGAGTGCATCACTCCCTCTCCATGACAAGAGTTGGAGATTTCTACATGGCCGCCGGTGCTAATTACTAGCATGAGCGGAGCCGGCAAATGTCTTTCCACAAAGCAAATAGCGACAAAAAAAGAAAAAGAAAAGTAAGAGCGTAGGACAAACACCGTGGGCCAACTAAGAGGTTCAGTGGAGCTCAGTCTCCAGGCATATGCTTCTCATAAAGGTTTACATATTACTGAGCCAGGGCTGCAGCACCCTGCAAGAGGCCCTCACTGCTGCCTCAACACTGCCACCTATGGGTGATAGCTGTGAAGCACTGCATGTTCCTCAAAAGCAACACAAACTGGAATCACATCATTTAATGTGGCCCGCAAAAGCTTGGAAACAATATGCATCAAGTACTTTAAATGTATTTGTACATGTAATGCATGAAATTGCATATATTTGTATTCAATATTATATAATGTAACAAATTGCATTTTTTAAATACAAATAGATGCTTAAATGTATGTAATAATAATGGTTTTCACTACAGATGTCCGATGATATCGGCCTGCCGATATTATCGGCCGATAAATGCTTTAAAATGTAATATCGGAAATTATCGGTATCGGTTTTTTTTTATTATCGGTATCGTTTTTTTTTTTTTAATATTAAATCAACATAAAAAACACAAGATACACTTACAATTAGTGCACCAACCCAAAAAACCTCCCTCCCTCACTCATTCACACAAAAGGGTTGTTTCTTTCTCTTATTAATATTGTGGTTCCTACATTATATATCAATATATATCAATACAGTCTGCAAGGGATACAGTCCGTAAGCACACATGATTGTGCGTGCTGCTGGTCCACTAATAGTACTAACCTTTAACAGTTAATTTTACTCATTTTCATTAATTACTAGTTTCTATGTAACTGATTTTATATTGTTTTACTTTCTTTTTTATTCAAGAAATTTTTTTTAATTTATTTATCTTATTTTATTTTATTAATTTAAAAAAAAAAGGACCTTATCTTCACCATACCTGGTTGTCCAAATTAGGCATAATAATGTGTTAATTCCACAACTGTATATATCAGTATCGGTATCGGTTGATATCGGTATCGGTAATTAAAGAGTTGGACAATATCGGAATATCGGATATCGGCAAAAAGCCATTATCGGACATCCCTAGTTTTCACATTAATAATGTAATATTTTGTCAAATTTGTTTGAGTTTAGGTTGGAAAGTAGCTATAACCTGTATAGCTCGGTTGGTAGAGTGGCCGTGCCAGCAACTTGAGGGTTCCAGGTTCGATCCCAGCTTCTGCCATCCTCGTCACTGCCGTCGTGTCCTTGGGCAAGACACTTTACCCACCTGCTCCCAGTGCCACCCCCACTGGTTTAAATGTATATTATCACACAACTCTTATGTTTAAGGGCCGTTGCTATAGTTATTATCAATTGTGCCGAAGTTGTATTTTTCTATCTGTGCAAAGCAAGTCGTCTCGTATCAGTGTTGTGTCCAGACTCGGCCTGCTGACTGCCAAGGCCGAACATCGAGTACCGGGACGCAGACAAAGCAGAGACGGGGGCGATATCACGAGTGTCGACACATTTGCATTTCATTAATAGTCATATGTTGTGTCTAACTGGAGCTGCTGAGATTAACCCCTTCCTTCAGCGGCAGCTTCAGTGATGTAACCAGGGACCTCCCAAACAAATGTGGGGGCGGCATAGCTCGGTTGGTAGAGTGGCCGTGCCAGCAACTTGAGGGTTCCAGGTTCGATCCCAGCTTCCGCCATCCTAGTCACTGCCGTCGTGTCCTTGGGCAAGACACTTTACCCACCTGCTCCCAGTGCCACCCACACTGGTTTAAATGTAACTTAGATATCGGGTTTCACTATGTAAAGCGCTTTGAGTCACTAGAGAAAAAGCGCTATGTAAATATAATTCACAATAATAATGAACTGTTAGTTTCGTGTGGCCTAATAATGTAACAAATATTATACTATTATACATTACAAACTTTTTTTTTTAGAATAAAAATAAATATCGGATTGACTTAGGATTTCTAAGCAACGTATCTATTAAATTGTACATTGTTTAAAAATAACTATAAAAAATAACTACATATTTGAACACCGGAATTTTAACCTAAAAGAAAACAGTAGTAAAATGTTTATATTTAAAAATGCAGCAACCATAGATTTTACAATAATCTTTCACCAGAATTTCACCATAAAATATGGTGGTACCGGTTTTTTCCATTTACAGTGATATGCTGTAAAAAAAAAAAAAAAACACGGTAAATTCTACAATAAAATTCTGACTGAGCTGCCAGTCTTCATTTTTATTGAATTTAATTTTTTTTTTACAAAGTACGTCCAAAATTGAATGAACAAATGCATAAGCAAATGTGTGACAATATCATCCTTATCTATTAATATTCATTTATTACTCACTATTAAATGCGGCCCTCTGAGAGTAGCCATAACTGCGACGTGGCCCCTCAATGACAAATGACTTTGACACCCCTGGATCACGGTGATCAGCTGTCAACATTTTTACCTCAATCAAACATGGCGGAAATGTCTGATAGACCAGTGTTTTTCAACCTTTTTTGAGCCTAGGCACATTTTTTTGCGTTGTAAAAATGCGGAGGCACACCACCGTCAGAAATCACTAAAAAACGAAACTCAGTTGACAGTAAAAAGTCGCAATTGTTGGATATGACTTTAAAGCATAACCAAGCATGCATCAATATAGCTCTTGTCTCAAAGTAGGTGTACTGTCACCACCTGTCACATCACACCCTGACTTATTTGGACTTTTTTGCTGTTTTCCTGTTTAGTGTTTTAGTTCTTGTCTTGCGCTCCTATTTTGGTGTGTTTTTCTCTTTTTTTGGTATTTTCCTGTAGCGGTTTCATGTCTTCCTTTGAGCGATATTTCCCGCATCTACTTTGTTTTAGCAATCAAGAATATTTCAGTTGTTTTCATCCTTCTTTGTGGGGACATTGTTGATTGTCATGCCATGTTTGGATGTACATTGTCTTTGCTCCACAGTAAGTCTTTGCTGTCGTCCAGCATTCTGTTTTTGTTTACTTTGTAGCCAGTTCAGTTTTAGTTTCGTTCTGCATAGCCTTCCCTAAGCTTCAATGCCTTTTCTTAGGGGAACTCACCTTTTGTTTATTTTTGGTTTAAGCATTAGACACCTTTTTACCTGCACGCTGCCTCCCGCTGTTTCCCACATCTACAAAGCAATTAGCTACCGGCTGCCACCTACTGACATGGAAGAGTATTACACGGTTACTCTGCCGAGCTCTAGACAGCACCGACACTCAACAACAACACATCATTTGCAGACTATAATTACTGGTTTGCAAAAAATATTTTTAACCCAAATAGGTGAAATTAGATTATCTCCCACGGCACACCAGACTGTGTCTCACGACACAGTGGTTGAAAAACACTGTTAGAAGATACCGCAGTAGTAAACAGTAGGGAAGCAACAATGCTTGGTATAATCCTGCATGCAACAATCCGCCTTTATTGACCGTGACCCCGTGTGTGTCTGTGAGTATGTAAAGTAATAATATGTAATATATAATCAGCGTTGTGCCTCTTCCCCCTTACACAGCTTAAAGGCCTACTGAAATGATTTTTTTTTATTTAAACAGATCCATTTTATGTGTCATACTTGATCATTTTGCGATATTGCCATATTTTTGCTGAAAGGATTTAGTATAGAACGACGACGATAAAGTTCGCAACTTTTGGTCTCTGATTAAAAAAAGCCATGCCCCTACCGGAAGTAGCGTGACGTCACAGGAGGAAGGGCTGCTCACATTTCCCCATTGTTTACACCAGCAGCGAGAGAGATTCGGACCGAGAAAGCGACGATTACCCCATTAATTTGAGCGAGGATGAAAGATTTGTGGATGAGGAACGCTAGAGTGAAGGACTAGAGTGCAGTGCAGGACGTATCTTTTTTCGCTCTGACCGTAACTTAGGTACAAGGGCTCATTGGATTCCACACTTTCTCCTTTTTCTATTGTGGATCACGGATTTGTATTTTAAACCACCTCGGATACTATATCCTCTTGAAAATGAGAGTCGAGAACGCGAAATGGACATTCACAGTGACTTTTATCTCCACGACAATACATCGGTGAAGCACTTTAGCTACGGAGCTAACGTGATAGCTTCGGGCTTTACTGCATATAGAAACAAAACAAATAAGTCCCTGACTGGAAGGATAGACAGAAGATCAACAATACTACCAAACTCTGGACATGTAACTACACGGTTAATGCTTTCCAGCTTGGCGAAGCTGTTGCTAACAACGCCATTGAAGCTAACTTAGCTACGGAACCTCGACAGAGCTATGCTAAAAACATTAGCTCTGCACCTACGCCAGCTCTCATCTGCGTTCCAGCGATCGACGGTACGACGAAGGTATTCACCCGATCACCGATGCGGTTGGCGGCCCGGAGACGGAGGAAGTCAAGGTGAGGTCGTTCGGCTAGCGCGTCTGCTATCCTCAAAGTCCTCCTGGTTGTGTTGCTGCAGCCCGCCGCTAATACACCGATCCCACCTACAACTTTCTTCTTTACAGTCTTCATTGTTCATTAAACAAATTGCAAAAGATTCACCAACACAGATGTCCAGAATACTGTGGAATTTTGAGATGAAAACAGAGCTTTTTGTATTGGATTCAATGGGCTCCGAATACTTCCGCTTCAACCGTTGACGTCACGCGCAAACGTCATCATATCGAAACGTTTTCAGCCAGAAGTTTGCCGGGAAATTTAAAATGTCACTTTATAAGTTAACCCGGCCGTATTGGCATGTGTTGCAATGTTAAGATTTCATCATTCATATATAAACTATCAGACTGCGTGGTCGCTAGTAGTGGCTTTCAGTAGGTCTTTAAAGTGCAGCCCAGAAGGATAAAATAAAGAAATATGACTAACACATAGATCTTAGTGACAGACTTTAGTTTCACTGACTGCTGCAGATCACCAGTGATCCTGCCCTGAAGGCGGACTTGCAGGCAGGCACAAAATGTATTTGTGGAACTACATGGGTGTGGAACACGGTTACACTGAAGGCCACATCGCAGTTACGGCTGCCCTAAGAGGGCCGCATGTAACCCTATATAATTTATGAATATAAATGTATAAGAATTCACCTCATGATATTGTAAAATTAATTGCTGTGCATTTGATTATTATATTTGTATGACATACACTGTTAAAAAAAAAGGATTTTACAGGAAAATTATTTTTACATTTTTACTAATTTAGTGGCTTTTACAGCATATTACTATAAATGGAAAAATGGTACTATAGTTTGTTTTTTTACTGTAAAATCTATTGTCATTTCTTCAGTGTACAATTTGATGAATAACTTGCTTTGATATAACTCAAGCAGATATATGTATTTTGTTTTAATTTTAAAAAGTTTGAAATTAATGATAGTATTGCAGGGGTCACCAACGCGGTGCCCGCGGGCACCAGGTCGCCCGTAAGGACCAGATGAGTAGACCGCTGGCCTGTTCTAAAAATAGCTCAAATAGCAGCACTTACCAGTGAGCTGCCTCTATTTTTGAAATTGTATTTATTTATCAGTAAGCTGGTCTCGCTTTGCCCGACATTTTTAATTCTAAGAGAGACAAAACTCAAATAGAATTTGAAAATCCAAGAAAATATTTTAAAAAGACTTGGTCTTCACTTGTTGAAATAAATTCATAATTTTTTTTACTTTGCTTCTTATAACTTTCAGAAAGACAATTTTAGAGAAAAAATACAACTTTAAAAATGATTTTAGGATTTTTAAACACATATACCTTTTTACCTTTTAAACTCCTTCCTCTTCTTTCCTGACAATTTAAATCAATGTTCAAGTAAATTTGTTTTTTATTGTAAAGAATAATAAATAAATTTTAATTTAATTCTTCATTTTAGCTTCGGCTTTTTCGACAAAGAATATTTGTGAAATATTTCTTCAAACTTATTATGATTAAAATTCAAAAAAATTATTCTGGCAAATCTAGAAAATCTGTAGAATCAAATTTGAATCTTATTTCAAAGTCTTTTGAATTTCTTTTAAAATTTTTGTTCTGGAAAATCTAGAAGAAATAATGATTTGTCTTTGTTAGAAATATAGCTTGGTCCAATTTGTTATATATTCTAACAAAGTGCAGATTGGATTTTAACCTATTTAAAACATGTCATCAAAATTCTAAAATTAATCTTAATCAGGAAAAATTACTAATGATGTTCCATAAATTATTTTTTTAATTTTTTCAAAAAGAATCGAATTAGCTAGTTTTTCTCTTCTTTTTTTTCGGTTGAATTTTGAATTTTAAAGAGTGGAAATTGAAGATAAACTATGTTTCAAAATTTAATTGTCATTTTTTTTCGTGTTTTCTCCTCTTTTAAACCTTTCAATTAAGTGTAAATATCATTAATTATTAATAATAACATAGAGTTAAAGGTAAATTGAGCAAATTGCCTATTTCTGGCAATTTATTTAAGTGTGTATCAAACTGGTAGCCCTTCGCATTAATCACTACCCAAGAAGTAGCTCTTGGTTTCAAAAAGGTTGGTGACCCCATGTAGTATTGTATTTGTTGCATTACATGCAATACAGTTTAAAATATACTAGATAGCATACAATACTTGTATTTCTGTCTGTCACAATGAAAAGGTTACATTTAGTAAATAATAAAATGCTTTATTGACTCATATTATTTCAGGGGTTTATGGAGTGTGACACCTGTGAACTACTGTATCAACCCTGACTGGGAGAAAACACCCACTAATTTAATCAGAAAAGGCATCTTTAACCTCCTGTCCTGAGTTTTTATTTTCAAACAGTGGTGGAAACAAACTGGCAGTGGTATTAAAATCCTCTATCCCTTAACTTTACTGTACTTCCTGGCGAGGAAATACCTCTCCGCAGAGTCCTTCCGGCTTGCATTTGGCTTTAAACTCTGTACGCTACCAAACGCAAGCGAGAGTTTATCCTGGAGTCCACCGGCCAGGGACCCGTCCCAGTACTTGCACAGGAGAGAACCTCCAGGCCGCAGGATCTTCTCGGCCAAGTCCAGGAGAGAAAAGCACAGCGTGACGACTCTCTCGTGGTCCAGGTCCCGGAAGCCGCTGGCGTTGGGGGCCATGTCACTGAGGAGGAGATGAGCCTGGCCCCCGGGGAGCAGGCGGGAGAGCTTGGCGTGCGTGGCGGGGTCGGTGACGTCGTGGCTGGACAGGAAGTGGGCGCCATCCAGAGCGTGCATGTTTTGGAGGTCAATGCCGAGGACCGTACCACAGGGTAACTTTGAATCTTCAGTTGAAACAGAATTATTTTAAATACATGTAATATTGTTGTATTTAGCTCAATAATTTAATTATGTTGCATTTGTAGTCATATATGCTTAAAAGTAATATATTGTACATTAATGTAATAACACAATAAGTTAGACTGACCATATGTCCTCTTTTCACCGGACATGTCCTCTTTTGCGGAGCTGTCCGGGCGGAGTTTCTTAAACGCCTCAAATGTCCGGCATTTTGCGTGTATTTTCAATGTACGTTCAGGGTTAAGAAGGGGTTGAAAACAAAACAAATTGTGCGCGCAGCAGCATTGGTGAGGGAGGGGCAGAGACAGAGAGAGAGAGTTATGATAAACGCGCATGCGTCGCCAGGCTCTGCTTTTTATCCATAGATTTATCACATTTAATTTTTTATTATCTATAGCAGGGGTGTCAAAAGTGTGCCCCGGAGGCCATTTGCGGCCCACAGCTAATGTTTTAATGGCCCACGGCACATTCTAAAAATACTATTAAAATAAACAAAAACATAACAAAAGTGAACATAAAAAAGCTTAAAGGTTAAATGTAGTTTAGAAAAAGTTGCAATGTTGACTAATAAAACAAAGCTGTTTTTTTTCCTCTTTCAAACTGTCATTGCTCAAAACATAATATTGAATCAAAATCAATGTTATTATGAATTATTGACCTATCCAAGGTTCCCATTACTTCACATCAAATATTCCACTTTCAAAAATATTTTTGGTGGAAGATTTTGCATATTTTGTGTGTTTGCCATTAAAAACATAGTTTTGTTTGACAAAAAAGGGCGGAAAACCACACAAACAAACCAAAAAAAAACATTTAAAAAATTTAAACATTTTGAAATGAGGAATAGATCTCATTTCATGAGCCAAGCAAAACACTTTTTACACTTTTATACTGAAATAAATACACCCACAACTTATTAAATAAAAACAGAGAAAAAACAACCAGCAGTGGTAAAGTTTAGATCAGGGGTCCCCAAACTACGAATCCGGCCCCCCAGCATCCAAAATCCGGCCCACGGGAAGTCCAAAGTTTAAAAAAAAGTGGGTTTTTTTTTTTTTTTTAAATCTTTCCTTTCTAATCCATTTTCTACCGCTTGTTACTCTCTGTGTCTCCTAGCCGCTCAGGCAAATCATATTGTCTAAAAATTCATTTTCCCATCGATAACGTGACAATGTTAAATGTCAAAACGGATAAAAAAGACAATGTATATATGTGTATGTGTATATATATATATATATATATATATACGTATGTATATATATATATTGATGGAACGGGATATTTTCCATATATCCATATTTAAGTGTTACTTATTTCTAAACTCCTATAGTCATATAAAGAATAGCTAGTATTCTTCCTTCTTTTGAGTCTCATAGTGAGGTGTTGGCCTTCTAGATTGGAATGTGTCAGAGTAGAGATAACTCGGAGTAGTCTAAACAAAGAGAGTGGGGGCAGGGAGAGACGGAGGATCACGGGACTTGCGGGAGTTTTGAGCTAGACCGATCTGGACCGGGCTAGGGAACGCTTGGGTGCTGGATTGGTCTCATTATTGCCAAAGCTTTGACAATAAACAACGAAATACCAACTACTGCTTTTGGTGGTCAATTTAACATCAGCTTATTTGCCATTAAAAGAACTTGGGAGTGGACAGCAGACTTTGACTTCCTTGGGAGGAAGAGCTGTCGACGCAACAATATATATATACATATATATATATATATATATATATATATATATATATATATATATATATATACTGTATATATATATATATATATATATATATATATATATATATATATATATATATATATATATATATATATATATATATATATATATATATGATAGGGCTGCAACAACTAATCGATTAAAATCGATTATTAAAATAGTTGCCGATTAATTTAGTCATCGATTCGTTGGATCTATGCTATGCGCATGCGCAGAGGTTGTTTTTTTTAATTATTTTTTTATTTTTTTTAATAAACCTTTATTTATGAACTGCAACATGTACAAACAGCTAAGAAACAATAATCAAAATAGGTATGGTGCCAGTATGCTGTTTTTTTTCAATAAAATACTGGATAAGATAGAAATGTAGTTTGTCTCTTTTATCCGATTATTAATCGATTAATTGAAGTAATAATCGACAGATTGATCGATTATCAAATTAATCGTTAGTTGCAGCCCTAATATATATATATATATATATATATATATATATATATATATATATATATATATATATATATATATATATATATATAAATATATATACAGCCCGGCCCCCGGCCAAATTTTTTTAACCCAATGCAGCCCACGAGTCAAAAAGTTTGGGGACCCCTGGTTTAGATCCATGAAGGAAAGAAGAAAGTGAATGAATGTTTATAACTGAATACATTTACATATATATACATATTTGTTTTCTTTTTTTTTTTTTATGAATTAAGTAACATTTATGCAACCTTTTTCCAAAACACAATATAGAATGTGAGATATAACAGGATAATGCATACGTTTATCTTTTTTTTTTTCAAAACGTTTACAAAAAAGTGGGACCCCAAAAATTTACTGTGGGACCCCATTTTTATGACTTGATGGGGTCCCTGGGACCCCATTTTGAAAATTCCTAGCGCCAACACTGCTGTCAACAGAGGAGAAAAAATGCTTTATTTAAATAAATATATTATTTTTAAAGCAAGTTCGAGTATCGTTGGCAAATGTTCACCCAGTCCCGGCCTTGGCACGCATATATGTGTCCTCTTTTTGGGATTTCAGAATAGGGTCAGCCTAAATAAGTTGCATTTTGTGCTATAAAATTAATTTGTATTCATGTGCAGTTTGGATCATCATATTGCTTATATGTTTGCAGGTTGTTAACTTATTTATATATATATATATTGTAATATGAATAACTCCAAGCGTTCATATTTACACACCTGTCCCTGCCGCGTTGACCCTATGAACCGCCACCTGGCTCCAGGCTCCGGGCGCAGCACCGCAGTCCACCACGCTGCATCCCGGCTGAAGGAGCCGGAACTTGTCGTCGATCTCCAGCAATTTGAAGGCGCTCCGGCAGCGAAAGTTCCCGGCGTGCGAAGCTTTGACGTAGGGGTCGTTCGACTGGCGGACGAGCCACCTTTTTTCCGCGGGACTTTTCTTCTTCGGATGACGCCACGTCAGGTGGATCAGTCTTCGCTGTATGGGACTTGTAAACATGCTTTCTGGAAGGACGAGAAACCGGAAGTGGGATGGAGTGCGCATGCGTCGAAATAGAACTCCCCATTGGCTGCATAGGCATCTTTTCAGGAGACGCAGCATTGGCTGCTGTGACGCGAGAAATTCGGCCGCCATCTTGAAGTGGTGATGAGGAGCCGGCGAGCAGCCTAAACTGACAGTTGACAGGTAGAAAACAATTGGGGGATTACTTTTCACAAGTAAGATTTAACATTAACGTGCTATTTTACTATTAGTCGTACACTTCATCCCAAGTGCAGGACTAATAGACTAAAAAACTCCTTTGTCCCACACGCCATTAGACTGTACAACTCCTCTCTGGGGGGTTTTGATTGATTGATTGATTGAAACTTTTATTAGTAGATTGCACAGTACAGTACATATTCTGTACAATTGACCACTAAATGGTAACACCCGAATAAGTTTTTCAACTTGTTTAAGTCGGGGTCCACTTAAATTGATTCATGATACAGATATATACTATCAGATATATACTATCATCATAATACAGTCATCACACAAGATAATCATCAGTGTATATACATTGAATTATTTACATTATTTACTATCCGGGGTGTGGGATGTGGAGGGGGGGGGGTTAGGTTTGGTTGATATCAACTTCAGTCATCAACAATTGCATCATCAGAGAAATGGACATTGAAACAGTGTAGGTCTGACTTGGTAGGATATGTACAGCAAATTGTGAACATAGAGAGAGAGAGAGAGAGATCAGAAAGCATAAGAATAAGTATCTACATTTGATTATTTACATTTGATTATTTACAATCCGGGGAGGTGGGTTGTGGAAGGGGGAGGGTGTTAGTTTAGGGTTGAAGTTGCCTGGATGTGTTCTTTTAGTGCGGTTTTGAATGAGGATAGAGATGCCCTTTCTTTTACACCTGGGGAGGGGGAGTACTAGGATGACAGGGGATGCAAAACAATAACAGTGCAATACTTTTTCATAACATGGTCACTACTGCCTAGTTTATCTTGTTATATTCTTATTTTACTGTTATATTTGTATGTCTATTGTTGCTTTTTATTTTTATTCTTATTGTAATATTTTTCTATTTTCCATTTATACCCCCATTATTTACTTTTTACTTTTCAAATTTGATCTCAATTCTGTACACTGCTGCTGGAATTTAAATTTTCCTGAGGGAACTCTCCTGAAGGAATCAATAAAGTACTATCTATCTATCTATCTATCTATCTATCTATCTATCTATCTATCTATTGGTTGTATTTTGTGAAAAGAATATTACCACAGAGTTGAGAATGAATTGATTAACGTGGACCCCGACTTAAACAAGTTGAATAACTTATTCGGGTGTTACCATTTAGTGGTCAATTGTACAGAATATGTACTGTACTGTGCAATCTACTAATAAAAGTTTCAATCAATCAAATTACTGTTAAGCAAACTATATGAATAATAAAACACGCCAAAACATGTGTCCTTTATCATAGCTACACGTATGACCTTCTCTGGGATTATATTCCCAGTTTTGATCTCGGACGTCTATATAGCATATAAGAATATTCTATTTTACCATGAATTGATTAACGTGGAGTCGTGGAGCCGACTTAAACAAGTTGAATAACTTATTCGGGTGTTACCATTTAGTGATCAATTGTACGGAATATGTACTGTACTGTGCAATCTACTAATAAAAGTTTCATTCAATCAATCAATCAATCAATCCAATTACTGTTAAGCAAACTATGAATAACAAAACACGCCAAAACATGTGTCCTTTATCATAGCTACACGTATGACCTTCTCTGGGATTATATTCCCAGTTTTGATCTTGGACGTCTATATAGCATATAAGAATATTCTATTTTACCATGAATCAATTTACGTGGACCCTGACTTAAACAAGTTGAAAAACTTATTTGGGTGTTACCATTTAGTGGTCAATTGTACGGAATATGTACTGTACTAGGGACGGCGTGGCGGAGTTGGTAGAGTGGCTGTGCCAGCAATCGGATGGTTGCTGGTTACTGGGGTTCAATCCCCACCTTCTACCATCCTAGTCACGTCCGTTGTGTCCTTGGGCAAGACACTTCACCCTTGTTCCTGATGGGTGCTGGTAGCGCCTTGCATGGCAGCTCCCTCCATCAGTGTGTGTGTGAATGGGTGAATGTGGAAATACTGTCAAAGCGCTTTGAGTACCTTGAAGGTAGAAAAGCGTTATACAAGTATAACCCATTTATCATTTATTTACTGTGCAATCTACTAATAAAAGTTTCAATCAATCAATCAATCAATGACAAAAAAAAAGCGTGTGAAAATCAATGGTATTCAGTGAGGTAAGATGAATTAAATGCGCTGACAGTTCATTGCCCCTGCCAAATGAATTGCACTGAGTGGAGCGGATCACCACTCCAAGATGGCGGCCCCGCGTCTCGTCAGCGCCAGTAGGAAGTAGCGCTCGATGCTGCGTACCCTTAGGAGATGTCTATGATTGGCCGGAGCATAAATAAGGCGGTCCTTTTGTGTGAATGAGTGTAAATGGGAGAGGGAGTTTTTTTGGGTTGGTGCACTAATTGTAAGTGTATCTTGTGTTTTTTATGTTGATTTAATTAAAACAAATAAAAAAAATAAAACATTTAAAATAAAAAATAAGGCGGTCCGTGCGTCACTTGTATTCCTCCCACCACAACACACCTACGCATGTATGTTTCTCACGTGATCTTTAGTATTCATTTTCTTAACACCACAATCATATTTGTTTATTCCATGCGTTTTTATGTTCACATAAAAATAGTATCAATATATTGCACGAGTCCATGTTCATCTCAGGTGTTCCGTTCTGAATCTGTGCAAGGATAGTAAAAATGTTTTAAACCGTTGTTTCTAGTGGGTCATATTTCAGAGTGGCACGTCACAAACCAGAATGCGGAAACACGTGGTTTTTGACTGACTAACGTTATTTCCTCATATGAATTTACTAAAATATTACTTTTTATGACTTCGACGGATATTAACACAACAGGTAATGATTCTACAGTTGACTAAAAAAAATATTTCTTATTGTCGTTCCAATGTAATTTCCATTTTTCCTGAGACAGATAGGATGCAGAGTTCCAAGGTGTTGACCCTGGTGATGGTGGTCCAGCCTGGCAGGGTCCTGCTGGGCATGAAGAAGCGAGGATTCGCCGCTGGGAGGTGGAACGGTTTTGGAGGCAAGGTTGAAGATGGAGAAACTATTGAGGAAGGAGCAAGGAGGTACGTTTATTTGAATAGGGTGAGGACATTATTGTATTTTGGTAGGGTGAGGACATTATTGTATTTTGGTAGGCTGACCATATTCTGAAATCCCAAAAAGAGGACACATATATGCGTGCCAAGGCCGGGACTAGGTGAACATTTGCCAACATACTCGAACTTGCTTTATAAATAATATATTTATTTAAATAAAGCATTTTTTCTCCTCTGTTGACAGCAGTGTTGGCGCTAGGAAGTTTCAAAATAGGGTCCCAGGGACCCCATTAAGTCATAAAAATGGGGTCCCACAGTACATTTTTTGGGTCCCACTTTTTTGTAAGCGTTTTGAAAACAAATGACAAATGTATGCATTATCCTGTTGTATCTCACATTCTATATTGTGTTTTGGAAAAAGGTTGTCATAAACGTTACTTCATTCATTAAAAAAAGAAAGAAAACAAATGTGTATACATATGTAAATGTATTCAGTTATAAACATTCATTCACTTTCTTCTTTCCTTCATGGATCTAAACTTTACCACAGCTGCTAGTTTTTTCTATGTTTTTATTTAATAAGTTGTAGGTGTATTTATTTCAGTATAAAAGTGTAAAAAGTGTTTTGCTTTGGTCATGAAATGATGATAATGGTGTGCCAGGGCTTACATACATTTTTTATTTAACGCTTAAATCTCTGGGGCCGTACTTATCAAGCTTCTTAGAGTGCCATTTTACACTTAAGTCCTGAGAATTTGCGAAATTTAGTCCTACTCTCAAACTTAAGAATAAAAGCTATTTATCAACGTTCTTAAGTCTAAGAATCACTCCTACTCTCCACGATATTTAAGAGACCTTCAGAGGTGTCTTAAGTGGTTAGGAGTTGCCAGCAGGGGATGGCACTGAGGCGAGAGAGACGTGCGCGAACGTTCAGGGAACGGAACAATGTTTTTTTTTTTTTGATGACGATCAGCTGATCAAACGGTATCGTTTAGACAGTGCGGATATTATTTTTGTCACAGATTTAATACTTTTCGATTCCTTGTTGATTTCTGCATGTGTCTGCAGTGGGCTAGTATATATAGAGCCACCCACACCAGTTTCAAATTAGTTGCCTAATTAATGAATTGGAAAGAAAATGTTATGACAGTAGCGTATGTGTGTGGCCGTGAGGTGAGTGACGTCAGTGAGTGTGTGGGCGATAGAAGAGAGGGAGCGGTAGCGTGAGTGCCGGCGGGGACTAGTTTGTTTTGTATTATTTTGTAGTTTATTGTCAAAATATACACTCCCATTGTCCACTTAAATATTTCCAAGATATTTCTTTATTCTTAGACAACGGATTCCCTTCCGTGATTGGTCATTTCTATGGACACAGAAATGACGTCACCTAAAATTGCGTTTAGGGCACATAGTAATGTCGTAATTCAGCTCTGAGTGTGACACTTAAGATTCAGTCCTACACTTCGCTGAAAGTGTGAGTAAGACGCTTGATAACTAACTTTTAAGTGCAGCTTTCAGCGAAGAATTTATTTACTCTTAAGTCAACTCTTAGCAGACTTCTTAGGAGTAATTCTAAGAAGCTTGATAAGTACGGCCCCTGGAGTCTACATCAACTTCGGATCTATCCCTCATTTCAAAATGTTTAATTTTTTTTTTATGTTGTTTTTTCTGTTTGTTTGTTTTCCGCCCTTTTTTGTCAAACAAAACTATGTTTTTTATGGCAAACACACAAAATATGCAAAATCTTCCACCAAAAATATTTTTTAAAGTGGAATATTTGATGTGAAGTAATCGGAACCTTTGATAGGTCAATAATTCATAATAACATAACAATGACCGTTTGAAAGAAAAAAAAACAGCTTTGTTTTATTAGTCAACATTGCAACTTTTTCTAAATTACATTTCACCTTTAAGCTTTTTTATTTCACTTTTGTTATGTTTTTGTTCATTTTAATAGTATTTTTAGAATGTGCCGTGGGCCTTTAAAACATTAGCTGTGGGCCACAAATGGTAAAAAATAATAATAATAATAATCTGCGTCCTTTCTGATTTCAATGCGTTAAAAAGACACAAAAAGTGTGTTAACGCCAACACTGCTTGACAGTATAACAAAATAAGTCACACTTATATTCTGTAACATTCACAGTTTTGGAAAAAAAAAGTGCAGAGGTAGAAATATTCAAAATAACCTCTTGTATATAATGTAAACATAAATAATGCCTCAAAAGAAGTTAATTAAATTTAAACAAAAAACAGCAGACGAGCTCTCGCCCTGCACAGCTGTTTTGTGCTTTGTAGTGTCGATATGGGCTTGTAGATCGTTGGCCCCTTTATTTGCCACAGATATACACGTTCCTGCTTTGCACACAGTGCATTCTGCTTCCCATGTGTCACGGCCAGGACGAAAACACGAATACTTTTCCCGCAAATCATCCGTGAAGTTGCATTTACGTTTCGGCATTTCTTGTTCTCATGTCTCTCTCCAGTGTCTCCACTCACTAGCTCTCTCACTCTGTGTCTCTGCCCCTCCCTCACGAATGCTGCTACGTGCGCGCACCTTAAGGTTTTGTTTTTTTTAACCCCTTCTTAACTTAACCCTGGACGTACATTGAAAATACACGCAACCCTAATTCAAAATGCCGGACATTTGAGGCATTTAAGAAACCCCGCCCGGACACCCCCGCAAAAGAGGACATGTCCGGGGAAAAGAGGACGTATGGTCAGCCTAATTTTGGGTTACAAAACTATGTAACCAACTTCCATGAATTGATTAACGTGGAGCCCGACTTAAACAAGTTGACAAACTTATTGGGGTGTTACCATTTAGTGGTCAATTGTACGGAATATGTACTGTACTGTGCAATCTACTAATAAAAGTTCCAATCAATTAATCCATCAAGGTTTTATATCAGGGGTGGGGAATTCATTTTTACCGGGGGCCGCATAAGCAACCCGAGCACTGCTGGAGGGCCACACCGACAATATTTCAATTACATTTTGCTCAATATTATTTTTGATATACCGTAAGATAAATAATAATAATAATAACTTCATTTAACCTAACTTAACTTTATACAAAAGCAGATTGCTTTTGATGGTTTTATTTTTAACACTGTCTTACACAACACTTCCTGATGTATAATACAATGCAAAAATGTCCATTTCTGCACAGGGTTAAAGGCCTACTGAAAGCCACTACTACCGACCACGCAGTCTGATAGTTTATATATCAATGATGAAATCTTAACATTGCAACACATGCCAATACGGCCGGGTTAACTTATAAAGTGCAATTTTAAATTTCCCGCTAAACTTCCGGTTGAAAACGTCTATGTATGATGACGTATGCGCGTGACGTCAATCGTTGAACCGGAAGTATTGGTACACCATTGAATCCGATACAAAAAGCTCTGTTTTCATCTCAAAATTCCACAGTATTCTGGACATCTGTGTTGGTGAATCTTTTGCAATTTGTTTAATGAACAATGAAGACTGCAAAGAAGAAAGTTGTAGGTGGGATCGGTGTATTAGCGGCGGACTACAGCAACACAACCAGGAGGACTTTGACTTGGATAGCAGACGCGCTATCCGACGCAAGCCGCCGACCGCATCACAGTTACAAATATGCGCCACACTGTGAACCCACACCAAACAAGAATGACAAACACATTTCGGGGGAACATCCGCACCGTAACACAACATAACAAATACCCAGAACCCCTTACAGCACTAACTCTTCAGGGACGCTACAATATACACCCCCCTCTACCCCGTACACCCCCTCCCACCTCAACCTCCTCATGCTAGCATGTCCCAAATTCCAAGCTGCTGTTTTGAGGCATGTTAAAAAAAATAATGCACTTTGTGACTTCAAAAAGAAAAATATGGCAGTGCCATGTTGGCATTTTTTTCCATAACTTGAGTTGATTTATTTTGGAAAACCTTGTTACATTGTTTAATGCATCCAGCGGGGCATCACAAAAAAATTAGGCATAATAATGCAGTGTTTCCCATAAACTGCCAAGATACCTGTGGCGGTGGGGGCGTGGCTATGGGCGTGGTTACATGACATCATCGAGTAATTTGCATAATTTACTACAATATGATTTTCTCTAAAAAGGCTCAAAAAATGTATACTTACTAATTAATAACAGTTTTGTTTTAAACGTCCATCCATCCATCCATTTTACAATATAATTACAACACTTTATGTACATATTTATATACAGATTTGAACAATAAGTTATTCACTGAAATATATTTATTAATTGTGGTTATTACAAAAAATATATCTTATAAAATGTAAAAGCTAAAATGTCTCTTAAAGCTCTGCCCCTTTAATTAGTGCATACTAAATAATTTAACTTTAGCCTACTACTACAACCATATTATTTACCAGCAACATAAAGTGAAACAGAGGCAGAGGTGTCCTGCCACAGTCAGTAACAAATAAACAGAAAACAGTAGTGGTCAAATACAAATAAGGCAACAAGAGAAGTATCCTACACTTCTCTTTTGTAAAGTAAATCTGAACAGCCTATATGGGCATCTACATCAACTATATGATTTGCCTGAGAAGCTGGAAAGGACAAAAAATATTTTTTTTTATTTGTGGCGGACGTAATTCTTTCGTGGCGGGCCGCCACAAATAAATGAATGTGTGGGAAACACTATTGTGTTAATTCCATGACTGTATATATCGATATCGGTTGATATCGGAATCGGTAAATAAGAGTTGGACAATATCGGAATATCGGATATCGGCAAAAAAGCCATTATCGGACATCTCTAGTATTTATAGAATGCACTGCGGGCTGCAAATGGCTTTGGACACCCTGATACTGTATATTAGTAAGTACATTGAAAGAAACAATATTGTGCCTTCTATGTCAGATGTTGTATTGCTTTATTCATAAACCATTTGAGTGTGAATAAAGTTGAATCGTAAGACAAATTAAAATGCTAAAACATAACTTTATATTACTTGCGCCTTTTTTCAGAGAACTCCTTGAAGAAAGTGGCCTCACAGTGGATGCTCTCGAAAAGGTGGGAAATATAAAGTTTGAATTTGTCGGGGAGACGCAGCTGCTGGACGTTCATATTTTTAGAGCCGACTCGTACAACGGAGAACCAATTGAAACCGAAGGTACTTTTTCCAAATCACCACACAGTTCTAAATCATTTATACTCCGGGAAAATCAACATGTTATAATTTTTATTTTTTTTGTGCTATAGAAATGAGACCCCAGTGGTTCGACTGGGACAAAATCCCCTACAGCCAAATGTGGCCCGACGACCTCATGTGGTACCCCATGCTGCTGCAGAAGAAGAAGTTTTCTGGCTACATGCTCTTCCAGGGCCATGACGTGATCCTCAGCCACAAGCTGGAGGAGGTGGACGAGCTGTGAGGGGGAGGAGCCGGTGAGCTGATGCAAATATTTATACTGGATTGTAAAACTAGCTAACTGAATAGTTTATTTACTTTTTACATTTACAATGCTGAGAGATAGTCATTGAGCTAAAACACCACGACTACAGCACTGAAAGTAAAAAAGGCTACTATCAGTCTCTCCGGGATTTTGCAGGCTTTTTTTTTTTTGTTATTGTTTCCGGTTAAAATGCCTGAACTTCTGGCAGCTTTTTCAGAAAGTAGCAGCAAAAGGTTGCAAGGTTTTGAGGCGTATTTTTTTCAACAGCATTGAATCAAATTGTAGATTTGTGTAAGTTTTAAGTGTTTCGTGCAACTTTTAACCTAAAAAAGCACAGGATTTCAACAAAACTTGGAAAACTAATACTATATTGATGTTTTACTTAGAGATGTCCGATAATGCCTTTTTTGCCGATATTTTTGTTTATTTATTTATTTATTAGCCTTTATTTAACCAGGTAAAATCCCATTGAGATCAAAGATCTCTTTTCCAAGGGAGACCTGGCCAAGAGGGCAGCAGCAAGGTTACATTAAAAACAGTAAACAAACACATAAAACATCACATTTACGACATTAAAACTTGCTCACATAACACATGTGCATACAGACAAGGTAGACTGCAGTCCTTTTACAGAAGCTTTAAACTCATTCAACGTAACAAGGGTTTGAAGTTTAATATTCGATTGTAGGTTTTTCCAAGCCTTCGCTGCTGAAAACCTAAATGCTTTCTTGCCCAGTTCAGTTCTTACTTTGGGGACGACAAATTGCAGAACAGTCATTGAACGAAGATTGTGACTTCCTTGTTTCTTTGTTAAAAGACAAGACAGATAAGATGGAGTGATACCCAGAATGGTTTTGTAGATGAAAACATACCAATGATTGAGGCGTCGAGCACTTAAAGATGTCCAGTTAACCATTGAGTATAATACGCAATGGTGAGTAAGGGGAGCGCAGTTGGTGATAAATCTCAGTGCACCGTAATATCCCGATATTGTCCGTAATATCCCGATATTGTCCAAGTCTTAATTACTGATTCCGATATCTACCGATATATACAGTCGTGGAATGAACACATTATTATGCCTAACTTTGTTGTGATGCCCCGCTGGATGCATTAAACAATGTAACAAGGTTTTCCCAAAATAAATAAACTCAAGTTATGGAAAAAAATGCCAACATGGCACTGCCATATTTAGGGACCTTTGGGACAGAGGACCCTATTGTATTTCTAGCGTTTTATTATTATACCGCCGCCTCTTTGAGCTGTAATTTGACCCCCTTAACATGCTTCAAAACTCACCAAATTGGACACACACATCAAGACGGGCGAAAATTGCGATCTAATCAAAAAAACCAAACCCCAAAACTCAAAATTGCGCTCTAGCGCCCCCTAAGAAGAAAACACAGACAAAACTGCCTGTAACTCCCAGTAGGAATGTCGTAGAGACATGAAACAAAAACCTCTATGTAGGTCTCACTTAGACCTAGATTTCATACACTGACAACCCCCAGCAAAAATCAACAGGAAGTTTAAAATTCCCCCTTCAAAACAAAAGTTGTGTAAAAACAGTCACCTTTTTTCAAACATTATCTCCTCTGAACGCGTTTGTCGTGTCGGCTTCAAATTAGCACAGGAGAGAGATTGAACCCTTCTGATAAAAGTTGATGAAAGTTTTAATTACTGCTCCAGTTTGGATTTTATGAGCCCTCAAAGTCAGTCCCGTCCATCGCTGCTTGCAGCTTTAATTATTATTGAAGTCACAAAGTGCATTATTTTTTTTCACATGCCTCAAAACAGCAGCTTGGAATTTGGGACATGCTCTCCCTGAGAGAGCATGAGGAGGTTGAGGTGGGTGGGGTTGAGGTAGGGGGTAGCGGGGGATGTATATTGTAGCGTCCCGGAAGAGTTAGTGCTGCAAGGGGTTCTGGGTATTTGTTCTGTTGTGTTTATGTTGTGTTACGGTGCAGATGTTCTCCCGAAATGTGCTTGTCATTCTTGTTTGGTGTGGGTCCACAGTGTGGCGCATATTTGTAACAGTGTTAAAGTTGTTTATACGGTCACCTCAGTGTGACCTGTATGGCTGTTGACCAAGTATGCTTTGCATTCACTTGTGTGTGTGAAAAGCCGTAGATATTATGTGACTGGGCCGGCACGCAAAGGCAGTGCCTTTAAGGTTTATAGGCGCTCTGTACTTCTCCCTACGTCCGTGTACACAGCGGCGTTTTAAAAAGTCTTACATTTTACTTTTTGAAACAGATACGGATCATTTTTAAACAGATACCGATAATTTCCAATATTACATTTTAAAGCGTTTATCGACCGATAATATTGGCAGTCCGATATCATCGGACATCCCTAGTTTTGAGGCGTATTTTTTTCAACAGCGTTGAATCAAATTGTAGATATTTTTATTTATTCAAGTTTTAAGTGTTTCGTGTAACTTTTAACCTCAAAAAGCACAGGATTTCAACAAAACTTGGAAAAGTAACACTATATTGATGTTTTACTCTTTATATACTGTACAGACTTTAAAAAATAGACACTATATGGCAGTAAAAGCACACACTCAGAGCTCATTGTCACATTACTGTATGGTTTGGATTAGAGATGTCCGATAGTATCGGGCTGCCGATATTATCGGCCGATAAATGCTTTAAAATGTGATATCGGAAATTATCGGTATCGGTTTCAAAAAGTGAAATGTATGACTTTTTAAAACGTCGCTGTACGTAGTGGTACACGGACGTAGGGAGAAGTACAGAGCGCCAATAAACCATAAAGGCACTGCCTTTGCGTGCCGGTCCAATCACATAATATCTACGGCTTTTCACTCACACACAAGTGAATGCAAATCATACTTGGTCAACAGCCATACAGGTCACACTGAGGGTGACCGCATAAACAACTTTAACACTGTTACAAATATGCACCACACTGTGAACCCACACCAAACAAGAATGACAAACACATTTCGGGAGAACATCCGCACCGTAACACAACAGAACAAATACCCAGAACCCCTTGCAGCACTAACTCTTCCGGTATGCTACAATATACACTCCCCGCTACCCCCTACCCGAATCTCCTCATGCTCTCTCAGGGAGAGCATGTCCCAAATTCCAAGCTGCTGTTTTGAGGCATGTTAAAAAAAATAATGCACTTTGTGACTTCAATAATAAATATGGCAGTGCCATGTTGGCATTTTTTTCCGTAACTTGAGTTGATTTATTTTGGAAAACCTTGTTATATTGTTTAATGCATCCAGCCGGGCATCACAACAAAATTAGGCATAATAATGTGTTAATTCCACGACTGTATATATCGGTATCGGTTGATATTGGAATCGGTAATTAAGAGTTGGACAATATCGGCAAAAAACCCATTATCGGACATCTTTAGTTTAAATAAAACAATTATAATTACAGAGCGAAACACGACTAAAAGCCTCCATATTGTCAGCTGTCCACAAGTTGCAGATATTCTCCACGTTTATCTGTTTTTACACGTTGCCGTCCTGTTTCGTCCACACAAGAAACAAACATACGTTTTGATTAGACAGTTGTCATGCCTGTTTGAGCACCGTTCAATTAGCGAAAATGACGCTGATTTGCCAAAATGTGCGGGGAAGTTGTGGGCTTTGGAAAAACTTTCAAGGCTGCACATAATCGCGAAATCCTGGAGGTCCTGCATTGCATCAGAACTTAACTCACCAATCAGTTTTAGACATACCATATTTTTCGGAGTATAAGACACTCCGGAGTATAAGTCGCACCGGCCGAAAATGCATAATAAAGAAGGAAAAAAACATATAAGTCGCACTGGAGTATAAGTCGCATTTTTAGGGGAAATTTATGTGATAAAAGCCAACACCAAGAATAGACATTTGAAAGGCAATTTAAAATAAATAAAGAATAGTGAACAACAGGCTGAATAAGTGTACGTTATATGAGGCATAAATAACCAACTGAGAACGTGCCTGGTATGTTAACGTAACATATTATGGTAAGAGTCATTCAAATAACTATAACATATAGAACATGCTATACGTTTACCAAACAATCTGTCACTCCTAATCGCTAAATCCCATGAAATCTTATACGTCTAGTCTCTTACGTGAATGAGGTAAATAATATTATTTGATATTTTACGCTAATGTGTTAATAATTTCACACATAAGGCGCTCCTGAGTATAAGTCGCACCCCCGGCCAAACTATGAAAAAAACTGCGACTTATAGTACGGAAAATACGGTAGATATCAGGGGCCGTACTTATAAAGCTTCTTAGAATTACTCCTAAGAAGTCTGCTAAGAGTTGACTTAAGAGTAAATAAATTATTCGCTGAAAGCTGCACTTAAAAGTTAGTTATCAAGCGTCTTACTCACACTTTCAGCGAAGTGTAGGACTGAATCTTAAGTGTCACACTCAGAGCTGAATTACGACATTACTATGTGCCGTAAACGGAATTTTAGGTGACGTCATTTCTGTGTCCATAGAAATGACCAATCACGGAAGGGAATCCGTTGTCTAAGAATAAAGAAATATCTTGGAAATATTTGAGTGGACAATGGGAGTGTATATTTTGACAATAAACTACAAAATAATACAAAACAAACTAGTCCCCGCCGGCACTCACGCTACCGCTCCCTCTCTTCTATCGCCCACACACTCACTGACGTCACTCACCTCACGGCCACACACATACGCTACTGTCATAACATTTCCTTTCCAATTCATTAAATAGGCAACTAATTTGAAACTGGTGTGGGTGGCTCTATATATACTAGCCCACTGCAGACACATGCAGAAATCAACAAGGAATCGAAAAGTATTAAATCTGTGACAAAAATAATATCCGCTCTGTCTAAACGATACCGTTTGATCAGCTGCTCGTCATCAAAAAAAACAAAACATTGTTCCGTTCCCTGAACGTTCGCGCACGTCTCTCTCGCCTCAGTGCCATCCCCTGCTGGCAACTCCTAACCACTTAAGACACCTCTGAAGGTCTCTTAAATATCGTGGAGAGTAGGAGTCATTCTTAGACTTAAGAACGTTGATAAAAAGCTTTTATTCTTAAGTTTGAGAGTAGGACTAAATTTCGCAAATTCTCAGGACTTAAGTGTAAAATGGCACTCTAAGAAGCTTGATAAGTACGGCCCCAGTTATGATTAAGAATTGAGTCCGCTGTTGATCAATGGTTGCCAATCCAGAGGTAACATCCCCCTTGTGGCTGTGAGTAACGTAGAATGGCATTCTGTAATCTCTCCCGGATGCCATTTAGTTTAAAAATGGAAAACACAAAATCCTTGTTTGAGGTCAAATCCAGCCATAATTCAGCTTTTACGTACCAAGCAAACACTAACATGCGGAAAAGTGGGTATTCACACAAAAAGAGCAGGCATTTTTACCTTAGTGCATTTATTATTCAGCAAAATATCAAATAGACAAGTCGATCATTGTAGGACAGAAGCTGTGCAATTGTGACCAAGTGTTCCTTTATCTTCTCTATAAGGTTTGTTTTTCAAAATAAAGAACAATAGTGTTTTATGGGCTTCATACATCCTATTGCACATACAGAGACATAGAGCGTGAAGTGCGATGGCGGCAGTGCCGTTCATTCCGTAACCCTATTGTGCAAGTTTGAGACCAGGCACCTGGAATTTAGCTTATGAAACAAACCTGGGAGTCATTCAAAATCAAAACAGTATAAGCACAGCAGGCTGAGATGATGCAAAGAAACAGTACATGCAAATATGAGGCACTTCCATAAAAAAAATGGGTATAATCTGTATAAAAAAAAAATCTTTCCAAACTCAAAACCTTGTGGAGTGATCATAAACAACATTCCTAATAAAGTGAAATACTTTGTCCTACTGCGTTAGATTGTTTCCCACGTCTTACACAATAACTTATGTACATAAAGGAAAAGCTTACATTTTGACTGCGCTAAATTGGTCCCTTGTAAAAAATAGAAATACAGCTTGGCTAATTTCCCTCTTGGTTGCCAGTTAAAGTTGATTTTATAGCCAAAAATGTGATAAGACCAAACACTGAATTGGTAGCAAAAGGCACTTGCGTGAAGGTTTCTCTTTTTCCAGTTTGTGATCTTCATGAAGCAGCCCCTCATGCACAGCTGCTTCATCAGAGGGCCCGTTTCAATCCGTTGTGTTCACCGAAGAGACAGCCCAGCTTTGGCTGGAGTTCGTTCCATACTTCGCCCATCTGGAAGAAATTGTTTTAATGAACTTACTCTGGAACAAATAATGCCCACTTCATCTTTACAAAAAAAAAGACAAAGAACAACACTGCAAAAAGTCAGTGTTCAAAAACAA
Organism: Entelurus aequoreus; assembly: GCF_033978785.1. Lineage (NCBI taxonomy): Eukaryota > Metazoa > Chordata > Actinopteri > Syngnathiformes > Syngnathidae > Entelurus > Entelurus aequoreus. The sequence continues at coordinate 8,393,979 of NC_084736.1, read as the reverse complement.
GAAAAAAATGAGGGGTATTTTATTTAAACTAAGCAAAATTATCTGCCAATAGGACAAGAAAATTTGGCTTGTCAAGACTTTCCAAAACAAGTAAAATTAGCTAACCTCAGGTAACCCAAAAATACCTCAAAATAAGTAAATTCTCACTAATAACAAGTGCACTTTCTTGGTAAAAAATAAGAGACCTTTTTGCGCAATATGTTGAAAAATGTTCTTAAATGAAGTAAATGCTAGTGCCATTATCTTGACATAATGATATGCGCTCGGCATTACATTTCTTGAAACCAGCAAACTTATACTAAAAACTAATGTATTGTTCTTAATGGAAAGGCAACAAGGCAAGCGCTTGTTACTCTCGGGGTCTCCTAGCCGCTCAGGCAAATCATATGGTCTAAAAATGCATTTTTCCATCGACAACATGACATCATCGCGCCAAGTGCGTGCTCTTTCAGTCAATTAGTGCGCATATATACAGCCTGGCCCCCAGCCAACATTTTTTAAATTGTATTTGGAAGAATTTATCTGAATGTGCATGAATTATACTACTATGGAGTACGTATTTTCTATTGTTTCATTGAAAATAAAACATCAAAGTCCATTTGGCTGTCATCTGTTTTAATTATGAGACCCAATTGTGTCAAAATCATGATTTTTTTTTTCATGCTTGAAATAAGAAATTATTACTTTAAAAAAAGTAGTTTTATACTTGTGAGTGTTGATGACACAGCTTTGCAACAGTTGATATTCTAGTTTCAAGCATGTTTTACTCAATATAGGTCATCAAATCTCAGCAACAAGTTGTAATATCTTACGGAGATCATTTAAGACAGACAGAAAATAAGCAAATATCAACCTTATTTGAGATATTTCATCTTAGATTTCAGTTTTTGCCGTGAAATCTAGAGAATAGTCTTTTGGATACTGACATGAAAGCACGTTTCGCTCTTCTCTATGAGCTGCTGTGAGCCTCTCCCCAATCTAAATACACTCACAGACGACTTAGTTCTGTATGTGACATCTGAGAAAACAAAACTACAAAATTGTAGTTGGTAAATTTGTAGTTCTAAACATTAGGCCTGGGCCGAATGCTAACCTCTTAAGGCCCAAGCTGTTTGTTTACATGCTTTTTTTTAAATTTCTCTTTGCTATTTGGGCTTATTGGACCCTAATTAGAATCAAAACTAAGAATCAAACTTTGATATGATGTACTTAGTCCATAAGTACACAAATGTGTACTTCATGTTTAGTGACATCCATCCATCCATCCATTTTCTACCGCTTATTCCCTTCGGGGTCGCGGGGGGCGCTGGAGCCTATCTCAGCTACAATCGGGCGGAAGGCGGGGTACACCCTGGACAAGTCGCCACCTCATCGCAGGGCCAACACAGATAGACAGACAACATTCACACTCACATTCACACACTAGGGCCAATTTAGTGTTGCCAATCAACCTATCCCCAGGTGCATGTCTTTGGAGGTGGGAGGAAGCCGGAGTACCCGGAGGGAACCCACGCAGTCACGGGGAGAACATGCAAACTCCACACAGAAAGATCCCGAGGCCGGGATTGAACTCACGACTACTCAGGACCTTCGTATTGTGAAGCAGATGCACTAACCCCTCTTCTACCGTGCTGCCTGTTTAGTGACATGCTAGTTCTTATTTTTACACTTTTTTTTCTTCCAAATTCCATTGTTTGTTATACTCTTCTGACACCACCAGATGGCAGTATACGTGTCCACATAAGCGGCCATAAGACCCCAGTTCAGTAGTCTACACAAATTTGGAAATAAAAGGTGCTGTCCACGCATGTGGCCACTAAGCCTTTAGAGCAGTGGCCACTAAGCCTTTAGAGCAGTGGTCCCCAACCACTGGGCCGCGGCCCGGTACCGGTCCGCACAAGAAATTAAGAAAAAGAAAAAAAAAGTTTTGTTTTTAAAAAAAATTAAAACAACAATCTTTCTGTTATTAATATTTCTGGTTCCTACATTATATATCAATATATATCAATACAGTCTGCAGGGATACAGTCCGTAAGCACACGTGATTGTATTTTTTTATGACAAAAAAAAAACCCCAAAAAACCATACCTAAACATTTTTTTGCTTTTCATGTTTTCTGACTCCCTTTTTGTGTCATGGGCAATTATGGGCAATTATGGAAATTTGACGATTACATCATCACACAAAGAACTAAGCAGTTTTGTGCATTGCTTTTTTTCCCCTTCAAGGTAAACTGCACTTTTTTTGGAATTTCGCCCATCGTTCACAATCATTTTGAAAGACGAGACGACGGATGGATTTTTTAATTTTTTTTATGAATTCTAAATATGAAATAAAAGTCCATTTACAGCGGAGCCAATTGGAGCTGTTATTCCGTCCATAAAATCAGACAAATAATCATTCAAAAAGCACCAACGATACTTGATTTGTATTTTGTGACTTGAATATTTACCAGGTATTAGTGATATTATTATAATAAGCGCTAACGCAGACAAATTATTTATAGCGGCGCTGTGATCATTTCTGTGTGCGCCTATGTTTACATCATCGAGTGGTCTGCTGTTTCCTCGCTTCCCTGCTCCCTGTAAATTTATTGTAGATCATAAACCATGCCTCACCTGAAAAGTAGATGGCTGAGAATATAATTTGACAAGTTGGGACACTTTGACAGCCATTTAGACCTGGAACCGAGAACGACACGAAAAGAGCTTGTTCCCCCCGCCCCCCTTCATCTAAATGGGAATATATGAATATCCCAGCGGTCAGCATCCTAATGACAGCAGACTAGGGCTGGGCGATATATCGAATATACTCGATACATCGCGGGTTTGTCTCTGTGCGATATAGAAAATGACTATATCGTGATATTGGAGTATACGTTCTCACGCAGTTGCTTTTAGCTGCAGGCTCTTCTCACTCTTTCTAGTCTCTCCTTCTCAGAGACTTAAACAAGCGCACCTTCTTACATACGTCACATACGTATACGCCCTCGCCGAGCAGAGAGGTAGCAGCATGGGTAAAGTTAGCTGCGGTGCGAGTGGTAATACGAGAGAAAGAAGGTGCGAATCTGGTTACAAATGAAGGAAGAATTAATTCCCAAGAAAAACAGCAGGGGGTCTATTTTCTGGCGGTGGTTTGGCTTCAAGCGGGAAGATGTCGAACAGACAACTGTAATTTGTGAAGTGTGGAGCAAAAGCGTTGCTACAAAAAGTAGCATTACTGCTAATGTGTAGCATCATTTGAAAAGTCACCCGCTAGAGAATGAAGAGTGCTTACTCCGCATGTCAACATCTCCGTTTGGTGCCACACCATCAAAATGCCGAGGCAACCATTTCCACATCAACACCGTATGAAAAAAATAGTCCACAACAGAAGGAGATAACATCCGCAGGAACCTACCACATAGTGAAGGACATACACTATTTGATTTCCTATTATGCAGCTCATTTTTATTTGACACTTATTGAAATATCTTGTGTGACATCATGCACAAAAGTGCACTTTATTTGTTTCAAACTATTGTAGTGGCGTTCTGTACAAAAAGTGCACTTTAATTTAGTGTTGTTTTGATATGTCATCTTAGTGACATCATGCACAAAAGCGCACTCATAGCTTGTTTAAAAATGTCTCTGACAATCTTGCACTTTCTGTTTTGGAAATGACATGAATGTTTGTGCCACTGATTAATAACTGTTTAATAAATACACTTTTAGTTGTGATTTCCCTCTCTGCATGAAAGTTCAAAAGTAGCATATATTAATGCAGTATGAAGAAGAATGTTTTAATGTAGACACATAAAATCATCATACTGCTGTGGTTATATGCATCAAGTGTTCATACAAGGCTAAGGCAAAATTTCCAGATATATATCGTGTATCGTGACATGGCCTAAAAATATCAAGATATTTTAAAAAAAAGGCCATATCGACCAGCCCTACAGCAGACCTTGTAAAGTAAGTCATGTTTTATAATGTTTGTTGGCTCTCATAAAGTCTGCACTAAGTCATAATCAGTGATGATGAAGAAAAAAAGCAAACGTGATGCGTTTTTTAAAATTATTATTATAAAAATTGTATGCCTAAAATGAGCAAAATACGTAAATATTAAATGTTATTATAAATGTGCCTGTTAGATTTAGATTTTTAGATTTAGTTTTATTGGTCCCCGTTGGGGAAATTCATTTTCACTGCCTTACATTTAAACGATAGACATTACACATCACAAAACAAAAATAACAAAAAGACATCATACATGACCAACACGTTTGTAGGCTTGACAGACAGGTTAAGGGCGGCTATAGCTGCAGGGATCAGGCTTTTCCTGAGGCGGGCCCTCCGGAATTTGATGGTTCTGTACCTGCGCCCTGATGGTAGTGGGATTATGTATTGGTGTAGTGGGTGAGTGATATCCTGGACTATTGTGTTTGCCAGTCGAGTGATGGACCTGTGGTTTAGATCTGAAATGTTGGGTGTGGGTAGGCCGATGATTTTAGCTGCTATGTTTGTAATGCGTGTGAGTTTGGTCCGGTTGGTTACAGAAAGCATGGTGAAAAAACATGTGGAAACAGTACATAAGGATGGGTTGAACAATGCTTTGGTAAAGTAATAACAGGAGATGAGGTGCAACGTATAGTCCTTTGAGTTTTCGGATGGCTGACAGTCTTTGTTGACTTCTTTTTTGAATGTCCGTTACTACATTACATATACACTACTGTTCAAAAGTTTGGGGTCACATTAAAATGTCCTTATTTTTGAAGGAAAAGCACTGTACTTTTCAATGAAGATAACTTTAAACTAGTCTTAACTTTAAAGAAATACACTCTATACACTGCTAATGTGGTAAATTACTATTCTAGCTGCTAGTCTTAACTTTAAAGAAATACACTCTATACATTGCTAATGTGGTAAATGACTATTCTAGCTGCAAATGGTTGGTTTTTGGTGCAATATCTACATGGGTGTATAGAGGCCCATTTCCAGCAACTATCACTCCAGTGTTCTAATGGTACAATGTGTTTGCTCATTGGCTCAGAAGGCTAATTGATGATTAGAAAACCCTTGTGCAATCATGTTCACACATCTGAAAACAGTTTAGCTCGTTACTACAGAAGCTACAAAACGGACCTTCCTTTGAGCAGATTGAGTTTCTGGAGCATCACATTTGTGGGGTCAATTAAATGCTCAAAATGGCCAGAAAAAGAGAACTTTCATCTGAAACTCGACAGTCTATTCTTGTTCTTAGAAATGAAGGCTATTCCACAAAATTGTTTGGGTGACCCCAAACTTTTGAACGGTAGTGTATACTTACATCATGTACTGAATATAAAACCCTAATGGAGGTGTTTGGATGTTTTTTAGGGGCTCCATAGGCACAATTGAACGGCTCCCATAGGCTCCTTTGTAAGCAGACTTTTGATCGAATTTATTTAATATTTAAAATTCTTTTTTTTTTTTTTAATCCATCCATCGTCTTGTCTTAATGATTGTGAACGATAAGCAAAATTACCCCCAAAAAGTGCCCCTTTTAAAACCAAGGTATGTACTGAACCGCGATCATGGCGCACACCATGACAGGCCCAACAGTAGAAGTGGGAAATATTATAGACAGAAATGAATCTAACCTCTCGGTGTCCTTGCACCTGGGAGTTTACAAAAGCTCCCAGGATGTGGGAGGTGATTGGCAGGTAGGTGAAGATGAGCTGTGTTTCTTGGTGGAGGCAGAACAATGAGAAGTAGTTACGCAACTCCATGGTCTGAATGGCATTTTCTTGCTGTAAATAGAAGGACAAAGCAGAGTGGGACTCGTTACTTAATTAACACTCTTAAGACTATACTGAGGCTTAAGTACCATATTTTTCGGAGTATAAGTCGCTCCGGAGTATAAGTCGCACCGGCCGAAAATGCATAATAAAGAAGGAAAAAAACATATATAAGTCGCACTGGAGTATAAGTCGCATTTTTTGGGGAAATTTATTTGATAAAAGCCAACACCAAGAATAGACATTTGAAAGGCAATTTGAAATAAATAAAGAATAGTGAACAACAGGCTGAATAAGTGTATGTTATATGAGGCATAAATAACCAACTGAGAACGTGCCTGGTATGTTAACGTAACATATTATGGTAAGAGTCATTCAAATAACTAACAGGGGTCACCAACCTTTTTGAAACCAAGAGCTACTTCTTGGGTAGTGATTAATGCGAAGGGCTACCAGTTTGATACACACTTCAATAAATTGCCAGAAATAGCCAATTTGCTCAATTGACCTTTAACTCTATGTTATTATTAATAATTAATGATATTTACACTTAATTGAACGGTTTAAAAGAGGAGAAAACACGAAAAAAATGACAATTAAATTTTGAAACATAGTTTATCTTCAATTTCGACTCTTTAAAATTCAAAATTCAACCGAAAAAAAGAAGAGAAAAACTAGCTAATTCGAATCTTTTTGAAAAAATTAAAAAAATAATTTATGGAACATCATTAGTCATTTTTCCTGATTAAGATTAATTTTAGAATTTTGATGACATGTTTTAAATAGGTTAAAATCCAATCTACACTTTGTTAGAATATATAACAAATTGGACCAAGCTATATTTCTAACAAAGACAAATCATTATTTCTTCTAGATTTTCCAGAAATTTTTTTTTTTTTTAAATTCAAAAGACTTTGAATAAGATTTAAATTTGATTCTACGGATTTTGTAGATTTGCCAGAATAATATTTTTTAATTTTAATCATAATAAGTTTGAAGAAATATTTCACAACTATTCTTCGTCGAAAAAACAGAAGCTAAAATGAAGAATCAAATTAAAATGTATTTATTATTCTTTACAATAAAAAAAATAAATTTACTTGAACATTGATTTAAATTGTCAGGAAAGAAGAGGAAGGAATTTAAAAGGTAAATGTGTTTAAAAATCCTAAAATCCTTTTTAAGGTTGTATTTTTTCTCTAAAATTGTCTTTCTGAAAGTTATAAGAAGGAAAGTAAAAAAATGAATGAATTTATTTAAACAAGTGAAGACCAAGTCTTTAAATATTTTCTTGGATTTTCAAATTCTATTTGAGTTTTGTCTCTCTTAGAATTAAAAATGTTGGGCAAAGCGAGACCAGCTTGCTAGTAAATAAATACAATTTAAAAAATAGAGGCAGCTCACTGGTAAGTGCTGCTATTTGAGCTATTTTTAGAACAGGCCAGTGGGCTACTCATCTGGTCCTTACGGGCTACCTGGTGCCCGCGGGCACCGCGTTGGTAACCCCTGAACTATAACATATAGAACATGCTATACGTTTACCAAACAATCTGTCACTCCTAATCGCTAAATCCCATGAAATCTTATACGTCTAGTCTCTTACGTGAATGAGCTAAATAATATTATTTGATATTTTATGGTAATATGTTAATAATTTCAGACAAGTCGCTCCTGAGTATAAGTCGCACCTATGAAAAAAACTGACTTATAGTCCGAAAAATACGGTAGTTATTTCAATGAAGGCCACCTAATAATGCAATATTACACATATTCCAAGTACTGTATTTTCCGGACCATAGGGCGCACCGCCGATGACTGGTCTATTTTTTATCTTTTTTCATATAAAAGGCGCACCGGATTATAGGGCGCATTAAAGGAGTCATATTTTTTTTTTTTTCTAAATGTAAAAGACTTCCTTGTGGTCTACATAACATGTAATGCTGGTTCTTTGGTCAAAATGTTGCATAGATGATGTTTTACAGATCATCTTCAAGTCGCTTTCTGACAGTCGCTTCAGGATGCGCCGTTTTGTGGGCGGGTCTTATTTACGTGGCTCACCTTCGACGGCGTCTTCCACCCCGTCATCTTTGTTGTAGCGGTGTAGCGTGCAAGGACGGGAGTGGAAGAAGTGTCAAAAGATGGCGCTAACTGTTTTAATGACATTCAGACTTTACTTCAATCAATAACGGAGCAGCATCTCCTCATCCGTGGCTCACTAGTGCAGCAACAACGCCGGCCGACCGGAACTCTAATAACTAAAGTTCCTTGGGTGAATAATGTAAACTCACTACACCGGTATGTTTTAGCGCTTTCATGGCGAGTTTACTGACAGATATAAGTAAGAACTTTACACTACTTTATATTAGAAATGGCAACAGCGGAGGATGAATGTCACATAACAAGAAGATAGAGAACAAGAAGAAGCTTATCAACTACGGCGTCGTCAAAGGCGGACGTGCGCACATTTTCAGGATTTATGCAGATCCCAAATACAGATCAGCAGGTACCAGAAGGTAAGAAAAGTTGCTTTTGCATAATATTGTGAAACAAAACGGCAGATAATGTCTTACCTTATACACACACCATAATAATACTCTTATGTTGAAGCACAGTACAATCCATCAAGCGGTGTGGCTTCATAGCTTACCAAAGTCCTACTAAAACATTATGATAGATTTTTGAGCACCGTGTGTATATGTTCTATATTTTCAATGGAACATATAACATTTTGGTGTTGTTTACTTGACTCATATTGCAGTCGACACGTATCTCTTGTGTGTGACTGCCATTATATTGCAGTCTACACATATCTCTTATGTTTGACTACCATCTACTAGTCACACTTATCATTACACCATTTTTATTTATTTTTATTATCTTTTTATCTTTATTTTTTTTAATACACTGTAGCACTTTGAGGTTGTTTACTCAATGGAAAGTGCTTTTTACACCATGTACCAAATAAAATAGCTTTGAGGTCGGTAAGCAAAACCAGAATTAGTATTACTTATAGACTACGGTGTCGTCACAGACTATACAGGCGGACGTGTGCACATTTTCAGGATTTATGCAGATCCCAAATACAGATCAGCAGGTAACAGAAGGTAAGAAAAGTTGCTTTTGCATAATATTGCGAAACATAACGCCAGATAATATGTCTTACCTTATACACACACCATAATAATACTCCTATGTTGAAGCACAGTACAATCCATCAAGCGGTGTGGCTTCATAGCTTACCAAAGTCCTACTAAAACATACATTTTTGAGCGCCGTGGGTAATGTTCTATATTTTCAACATATAGCACATCATATTGCAGTCGACACGTATCTCTTATGTGTGACTGCCATCTGTTAGAATAATTGGTTGTAAAATTATCAAAAACTTTGTGTTACATCGAGTGCCCGGTGAGAAGCAAAAGCTGTCTTTGAAACCTACCAAGAAGAAGGCTCGTAAAACTCCACTGTGTAGGGGGGGAAGCAAAATGAAGGTGTTCTGTTCCTTTCATGTATAGTAATCAACAGAAAGATATTGTCTGACCCAAGAACTACAAAAGTGAAGAGGAAGCAGGACCAGACTCCCCTCCAGGCGACCTCTTTTTGAACTGTTTTACGAACCTCCTTTTGAACTCTTTCATGACCTTTTCTATGAACTGTTTCCGACCTTTTCTTTTGAACTGTTGTAATCAAAGGCGATGGCTGTTTACGACCTCGTCCCTTAGAAGCAGCTGTTGTCATGTGGTCAGAGGAGGTCCAAATAAAGGAGGCGGCGTGCAATCTTTTGGCAGAGCGTGCTGAGAAACACTGTACAAGGGTACAGTGTCCAGGCGACTCTCCTCAATATTGAGCCAAATTGAATTCTGTCTCTGTTTAATTATTTGCTTCTTGTCTTGTTTAATACCTACCTACTCAGTGGCCTAGTGGTTAGAGCAGGGGTCCCCAAACTACCGCCCGCGGGCCGGATCCGGCCCCCCAGCATCCAAAATCCGGCCCACGGGAAGTCCCAAGTAAAAAAAAAAAAAAGCGTTTTAATGTATTTATTTAAAAAAAAATGTATCTTTCCTTTCTAATCCATTTTATACCGCTTGTTACTCTCGGTGTCTCCTAGCCGCTCAGGCAAATCATATTGTCTAAAAATGAATTTTCCCATCGATAAGGTGACAATGTTAAATGTTGATGAACATCAATGTTAATTGATGTTAAATGACAAAACGGATTAACTCGCTGGAATATAAAGCCTAACTTTTTTAACCCAATGCGGCCCCCGAGTCAAAAAGTTTGGGGACCCCTGGGTTAAAGTGTGCGCCCTGAGATCGGTAGGTTGTGAGTTCAAACCCCGGCCGAGTCATACCAAAGACTATAAAAATGGGACCCATTACCTCCCTGCTTGGCACTCAGCATCAAGGGTTGGAATTGGGGATTAAATCAGCAAAAATTATTCCCGGGCGTGGCACCGCTGCTGCTCACTGCTCCCCTCACCTCCCAGGGGGTGAACAAGGGGATGGGTCAAATGCAGAGGACAAATTTCACCACACCTAGTGTGTGTGTGTGACAATCATTGGTACTTTAACTTAACTTTAACAGATGTCATCAGTGTTTGAACCTGACACCATCTACTGGTCACACTTATCATTACACCATGTACCAAATAAAATAGCTTCGAGGTCGGTAAACACAACCAGAATTATTCCGTACATTAGGCGCACCGGGTAATAAGGCGCACTGTCGAGTTTTGAGAAAACGAAAGGATTTTAAGTGCGCCTTATAGTCCGGAAAAACACGGTACTTAGTTGTAGGTTTTTAATGTGCAGTACCTGAACAATTCGCGATTCGAGCTGCACTACCGATGCCTGTTCCTTGGGCTGCACAGTGGCGCTCATCATCTGCCTCTTCATCACGCTGTACTTGTGCAGCGCTCGCTGGTGCTCGTGGAGCACGCCCTTCTCGTGGCGCTCGCACAGGTCCTGGAGAAGGGACCGAGGTTGACATTTTCTACCTTTTTTATAGGATGATGGAAGTTGAGAAAAGGACTCACTCTGTACGACTGGAGCAAATCCAGGAAAAAATGCAGTCTTTCCACAACATCGTCCTCCTCCCGTCTCGCCTGTGGACATTTAGCACAACATGTTTGTTTACTTGTGCCTTCAGCGGTGCCAGTTCTTGATTGAGATGAGCAACCCGCAAAAAAAAAAAAAAGTTATTACCTGTTGACCGGCTTTGTCCGAGAGCACGGCAAACTCTACTGACAGACTCTTTAGGGATTGACACAGGCGGCCCCAAGTACTCTGTGATGAAGCCAACGACGGAAGGGACGACGTTTCTGAGCCCAACGTGCTGCGTGAAAAGATTTATACATGAACTTTGTTATTGTACCTTATTAGTAGAGATGTCCGATAATGGCTTTTTTGACGATATCCGATATTGTCCAACTCTTAATTACCAATTCCGATAACAACCGATACCAGTATATACAGTCGTGGAATTAACACATTATTATGCCTAATTTTGTTGTGATGCCCCACTGGATGCATTAAACAACGTAACAAGGTTTTCCAAAATAAATCAACTCAAGTTATGGAAAAAAAATGCTAACATGGCACTGCCATATTTATTATTGAAGTCACAAAGTGCATGATTTTTTTTAACATGCCTCAAAAAAGCAGCTTGGAATTTGGGACATGCTCTCCCTGAGAGAGCATGAGGAGGTTGAGGTGGGGGTGTATATTGTAGCGTCCCGGAAGAGTTAGTGCTGCAAGGGGTTCTGGGTATTTGTTCTGTTGTGTTACGGTGCGGATGTTCTCCCGAGATGTGTTTGTCATTCTTGTTTGGTGTGGGTTCACAGTGTGGCGCAGATTTGTAACAGTGGTAAAGTTGTTTATACGTCCACCCTCAGTGTGACCTGTATGGCTGTTGACCAAGAAGAGCCGTAGATATTATGTGACTGGGTCGGCACGCAAAGGCAGTGTCTTTAAGGTTTATCGGCGCTCTGTACTTCTCCCTACGTCCGTGTACACAGCGGCGTTTTAAAAAGTCATACATTTTACTTTTTTGAAACAGATACCGATAATTTCCGATATCACATTTTAAAGCATTTATCGGCCGATAATATCGGCAGTCCGATATCATCGGACATCTCTACTTATTAGTGTATAGGATGAAAGAAGTCAAGTGTTATTTTCCACAGTGAAGTACATTAAATAAATCTCATCAACAAAATAACAGACTTTTTCCAATTCAGACCATATTTTCGGTACATTAGATGGAATCTTTACCTGAGATGTTTTGACTGTCGTCTGGTCACCTGACCATCAAATATACCGTATTTTTCGGACTATAAGTCGCAGTTTTTTTCATAGTTTGGCCGGGGGTGCGACTTATACTCAGGAGCGACTTATGTGTGAAATTAACACATTACCGTAAAATATCAAATACAATTATTTAGCTCATTCACGTAAGAGACTAGACGTATAAGATTTCATGGGATTTAGCGATTAGGAGTGACAGATTGTTTGGTAAACGTATAGCATGTTCTATATGTTATAGTTATTTGAATGACTCTTACCATAATATGTTACGTTAACATACCAGGCACGTTCTCAGTTGGTTATTTATGCCTCATATAACCAGTGTTGGGACTAACGCGTTACTAAGTAAGTTAGTTATTTGATAAAATCCAACACTAAGAATAGACATTTGAAAGGCAATTTAAAAAAAATAAAGAATAGTGAACAGGAGGCTGAATAAGTGTACGTTATATGCAGTGTTGGGTTAGTTACTGAAAACCAGTAACTAGTTACAATTACTAGTTACTTTATTTCAAAAGTAACTCAGTTACTAACTCAGTTACTTACACCAAAAAGTGATGAGTTACTGTGAAAAGTAACTATTTAGTTACTCCCCCCCCTTTTTTTTAAGGCTCCCATTAATGCCCTTTTAGCCTTCATTTCAGTACTGTTATTGCACTGGAGAATAATACAATCTGTTGATCAACTTGACTTAGTTAGTTTCGGCGGTAACTAGTAATCTAACGCGTAATTTTTTTATATACAGTAACTCAGTTACCGTTACTGCATGATGCGTTACTGCGTTATTTTTATGTAGTATCGGCTAGAAACTGAAGATCTGAGTGGGTTTTATTGGAGCGCTCCGGTGGAAAAGAAGAGGCGTGCTTTCCCTCACCCACAGAAAGCACGCCTCCCCGCAGGTCTAACAACCTCCACTTTACCCGGAAGAGGGTCTTTACAGCTGAGGGTGAATGACGAGCCCGGCGGTTTGTTGCAACTTTGTGACTTTGTTGCACGCAGCCATCCACCAAGCTAGAGCACCTACACGCACTCACTGTCGCCGCTCCCTCACCTCTCTCGCCCACTCACTCACTGACGTCACTCACCTCTCATGCTGTCATATCTTAAAGGGCCACACACACACACACACACACATACTGACAAGACATCATGGCGAGCCAGAAGTCGAGTTTTTTAACATGGAGACATTCTCAATACTTTTCTTTTGTCGAGCACAAAGAAAATAACATTTTAGTTAAATGTAAGTTGTGTCTTGGATCAAAGATCCTATCTACTTAGAGTTAAAGTTGAAGTGCCATTATGTTGCAGCTATTTAAAATAGTTTTGTCAATTTTTTCTGGCCTGAAATAAATTGGCCCTTTGAAACATATCTTTGTCTTTGTGTGTCGTATGTAGACCACATTGTTTGTGTGTTGTATGTAGACCACATTGTTTGTGTGTTGTATGGAGACCACATTGTTTGTATGTTGTCTGTAGACCACATTGTTTGTATGTTGTCTGTAGACCACATTGTTTGTGTGTTGTATGTAGACCACATTGTTTGTGTGTTGTATGTAGACCACATTGCTTTCTGAGTTCAGTGATGCAAATGCATGTCAAGTTGATCAACAGATTGTATTATTCTCCAGTGCAATAACAGTACTGAAATGAAGGCTAAAAGGGCATTAATGGGAGCCTTAAAAAAAAGGGGGGGAGTAACTAAATAGTTACTTTTCACAGTAACTCATCACTTTTTGGTGTAAGTAACTGAGTTGGTAACTGAGTTACTTTTGAAATAAAGTAACTAGTAATTGTAACTAGTTACTGGTTTTCAGTAACTAACCCAACACTGCATATAACGTACACTTATTCAGCCTGCTGTTCACTATTCTTTATTTTTTTTAAATTGCCTTTCAAATGTCTATTCTTAGTGTTGGATTTTATCAAATAAATTTCCCCAAAAATGCGACTTATACTCCAGTGCGACATATAGTTTTTTTTCCTTCTTTATTATGCATTTTCGGCCGGTGTGACTTAGACTCCGGACGACTTATAGTCCGAAAAATACGATACTGAAAATATGGTCTGATTACAAGTACATTTTAAAAAGTATATGAATAAGAAGACATAATGAACCTTTTTGAGCAAATTAACAGACTCACAACTGAAGTTATATTTAAAATATAACAATACAGTATATATTTGTCAATAGTCTTATGTAGTGCCTTTTTAGTATAAAATTATAAGGAATATAGGGCCCTATTCTCCCAAGTGCTTAACTGAAAAAAGCTGCATAATTGTGCAGAAACTGGCTGCGCAGCATTCTCCCCATCCACTTAAAGCCTGAAAAACTTAAACGTAAACCAGATCATTTAATTTGAGTTTGTGTGACTTCCTGTTTAACCCAAGCAGATTTTAGCTTAATTGCACGGCTGTTTTGCGGTGAGCGGCAAATATAGAAGCACTGTGTATATTTAGCGCAGGAATGTTGAATAGCAGCGACATGGTGGAAGCTGAACACATTGACTTGAATTAAAACGAGTCCGTTCCGCATCCAGTGGAAATCTGGGGGTTAAATGTGGGTGTTCCCTTGTCAAATCCAAGTTTGCGCATTTTCTCCCATCGACTTAAGTAGATATCATTTTTTTTACTCATGTTTTGGTGATGTGTTTATGGCCGACAAAGAGTTTTGCTCAGTAAAGTGATGGATGGAATTCATGTCCTCAAAGCGTCTCGACAGACGTTACAATATTTGAACAATGATGACGAAAACTGTTTTCTCTGTGGTGTCCGTGTGTCGAAAATTGTTATGTGCTTATTTTTTTATTTGATTTTGTGCGTGGCATAGATTTGCCGTGCGTAGAGGACGCTTGGCAGTGCGCAATTGCACAGGCGCGCACCTTAGAGGGAACGTTGGCTGTGACCCAATACTATTAAAGGCCTACTGAAATGAATTTTTTTATTTAAACGGGGATAGCAGATCCATTCTATGTGTCATACTTGATCATTTCGCGATATTGCCATATTTTTGCTGAAAGGATTTAGTAGAGAAAATCGACGATAAAGTTCGCAACTTTTGCTCGCTGATAAAAAAAGCCTTGCCTGTACCGGAAGTAGCGTGACGCCACAGGAGGTAATATTCCTCACAATTTTCCTTTGTTTACAATGGAGCGAGAGAGATTTGGAGCGACGATTACCCCATTAATTTGAGCGAGGATGAAAGATTTGTGGATGAGGAACGTTAGAGTGAAGAACTAGAGGCAGTGCAGGACGTATCTTTTTTCGCTCTGACCGTAACTTAGGTACAAGCTGGCTCATTGGATTCCACACTCTCTCCTTTTTCTATTGTGGATCACGGATTTGTATTTTAAACCACCTCGGACACTATATCCTCTTGAAAATGAGAGTCGAGCACGCGAAATGGACATTCAAAGTGACTTTTATCTCCACGACAATAGATCGGTGACACACTGAGCTAACGTGATAGCATCGTTCTCAAATGCAGATAGAAACAGAATAAATAAATCCCTGACTGGAAGGATAGACAGAAGATCAACAATACTATTAAACCATGGACATGTAACTACACGGTTAATAATTCTCAGCCTGGTAAAGCTTAACAATGCTGTTGCTAACGACGCTAAGGCTAATTTAGCAACTTAGCAACCGGACCTCACAGAGCTATGATAAAAACATTAGCGCTCCACCTACGCCAGCCAGCCCTCATCTGCCCATCAACAGCCGCGCTCACCTGCGTTCCAGCGATCGACGGCGCGACGAAGGACTTCATCCGTGGGTTTGGCGGCTAGCATCGGCTAGGCGTCTGCTAAGTCCTTGTTGTGTTGCTACAGCCAGCCGCTAATACACCGATCGATCCCACCTACAACGTTCTTCTTTGCAGCCTCCATTGTTCATTAAACAAATTGCAAAAGATTCACCAACACAGATGTCCAGAATACTGCGGAATTATGAAATGAAAACAGAGCTTTTTTGTATTGTATTCAATGGAGAAGGCATACCTCTGTTCCCCGGGCTACGTCACGCGCATACGTCATCCTTCGAAGGCTTTTTCAACCGGAAGTGTGGCGGGAAATTTAAAATTGCACTTTATAAGTTAACCCGGCCGTATTGGCATGTGTTGCAATGTTAAGATTTCATCATTGATATATAAACTATCAGACTGCGTGGTCGCTAGTAGTGGCTTTCAGTAGTCCTTTAAGTGAAACAGCACTTCCTTTGTACTGCAGGGGGTCAGAATTCCATTTCTTTTAGCAGCCCTCTGGAATTACACTCCTATAATAGCAAATACCTGAGCTCTCTGCCAAACAGGAGGAGGTCGCTGGCATTCCCCTTGGAGCGCTCTGCGATCTTCTCGGCTCGCTCCCGCAGCTTGTAGAAGCTGTTGTGGATGCTCTTGATCAGCTCTCTGCTCAGGGAGAACTGCGTCTGGATGTCGGCAGGGAGGTAGTCCTGGAAAACGCAGGAGTGTGAGCGCTGGAATTTAGCAGAATTGTGGGTAGCAGACCTTCGCCTGAGTCGCAATTCTGTTGGTCATGAACTCATCGCCTGTTTTCTTGTAAGCGTCACGCAGCCTGATCTGGACATCCTGTTTGGGAAGCAGGTAGAAAAGAGTGGTAGTGGGAAAGGGTGTGTGTGGAAAAGGAACAATGACTAACTGAAGTCGTCATGGTTTGGATTGCAGAGGCAGCAAGTTTTTTTTTTGAGAAAAGAAAAACACGTACAGAGCCACTGAAGGTGAGGAAGGTCTTGACCAGCTCATCCTCTGAGAAGAAGGGGTGCTTGGCCACCAGGTTGATGAATCGGCCCAGCGCACGCCGCCTCCCCTCGATGAACTCGCGATCGGAAACAGAGGTCAGGACTGTGAACCACAGCGAAAAAAGCTTCAAAATATCAGGACATAGAACCAAATATGGACAATCCACGTGTATTTGTTGTACCTCCTTTCAACATTCGTTTAGGAGGAAGCGATGGCACCACTCTGTAGGCGAAACGTTGCAGCAGAACCTCGTGGAAGACGTCAAAATCGCTGTAGCGTCGATAAACTGATATTTTGAAACGCTGGGAGGCAAATAGTGAGAATCAGAAAAAGTGCACAATGACTTAGTATTTGTGAGATAAACAATCAACAAGGAAATGCACCGTTGTACTGTAGATGATGACCACATTGTACCTCACCCATCATTTCCATGATTTTATTACAAAACCCAAAACCAGTGAAGTTGGCACGTTAAGTAATTCATAAATAAAAACAGAATACAATGATTTTCAAGTCATTTAACTTATATTCAATTGAATAGACTGCAAAGACAAGATATTTCATGTTCGAACAGAGAAACTGAATTTTTTTTTGCAAATAATCATTACCTTAGAATTTAATGGCAGCAACACATTGCAAAAAAGTTGTCACAGGGGCATTTTTACCACTGTGTTACATGACCTTTCCTTTTAACAACACTCAGTAAACGTTTGGGAACTGAGGAGACACATTTTTGAAGCTTTTCAGGTGGAATTATTTCCCATTCTTGCTTGATGTACAGCTTAAGTTGTTCAACAGTCCGGCAGTGTTTCCCACACATTCATTTATTTGTGGCGGCCCGCCACAAAAGAATTACGTCCGCCACAAATAAAAAAAATATATATATTTTTTTTTGTCCTGTCCAGCTTCTCAGGCAAATCATATAGTTGATGTAGATGCCCATATAGGCTGTTCAGATTTACTTTACAAAAGAGAAGTGTAGGATACTTCTCTTGTTGCCTTATTTGTATTTGACCACTACTGTTTTCTGTTTATTTGTTACTGACTGTGGCAGGACACCTCTGCTTCTGTTTCACTTTATGTTGCTGGTAAATAATATGGTTGTAGTAGTAGGCTAAAGTTAAATTATTTAGTATGCACTAATTAAAGGGGCAGAGCTTTAAGAGACATTTTAGCTTTTATATTTTATAAAATATATTTTTTGTAAGAACCACAATTAATAAATATATTTCAGTGAATAACTTATTGTTCAAATCTGTATATAAATATGTACATAAAGTGTTGTAATTATATTGTAAAATGGATGAATGGATGGATGGATGGATGGACGCTTAAAACAAAACTGTCATTATTAATTAGTAAGTATACATTTTTGAGCCTTTTTAGAGAAAATCATATAATTGTAGTAAATTATGCAAATTACTCGATGATGTCATGGTGACCACGCCCCCACCGCCACAGGTATCTTGGCAGTTTATGGGAAACACTGAGTCCGGGGTCTCCGTTGTGGTATTTTACTCTTCATAACGCGCCACACATTTTCAATGGGAGACAGGTCTGGACTACAGGCAGGCCAGTCTAGTACCCGCACTCTTTTACTACGAAGCCACACTGTTGGAACACCTGGTTTGGCATTGTCTTGCTGAAATAAGCAGGGGCGTCCATGATAGCGTTGCTTGGATGGCAACATATGTTGCTCCAAAACCTGTATGTACCTTTCAGCATTAATGGTGCCTTCACAGATGTGTAAGTTACCCATGTCTTGGGCACTAATACACCCCCATACCATCACACATGCTGGCTTTTACACTTTGCGCCTAGAACAATCTGAATGGTTATTTTCCTCTTTGATCCGGAGGATATCCTTTACACACTGATATCGCTTTTAGATGCTGTACCGCCTGAGGGTTCGAAGGTCCGTAATATCATCGCTTACGTGCAGGGATTTCTCCAGATTCTCTGAACCTTTTGATGATATTATGGACTGTAGATGGTGAAATCCCTAAATTCCTTGCAATAGCTGGTTGAGAAATGTTGTTCTTAAACTGTTGGACAATTTGCTCACTCTTTTGTTCACAAAGTGGTGACCCTCGCCGCATCCTTGTTTGTGAATGACTGAGCGTTTCATGGAAGCTGCTTTTACACCCAATCATGGTTCCCAATTAGCCTGTTCACCTGTGGGACGTTCCAAATAAGTGTTTGATGAGCATTCCTCAACTTTATCAGTCATTTTTGCCACTTGTGCCAGGGATGATGTTTGTTAAGAAATTATTGATATCGATGCCATTATCGAATCCTCTTATCAAACCGATTCCTTATCGATTCTCTTATCGAATCCAGATAGGTTGATGTATATGGTATACTTGGTTTAACAAAAACTCACTTTTGGCAGCCTTCACTTATATTTTTAAGAATAAAATAAAATATATAAATATTGACTGTTAGTGCCCCTTTAATTGGGCCACCTAAGAAAAATACACGCAGGGAAAATCCTGCATTAATTTGTATTATTTATTAGACAGAGCTGCAAACTCTGGAGTGGTGTAGGCTACAAGATAACATTAACGTTATCAGACACAAATAAAAAGGTTAACGTTACCGTTAGCCACTGACTATGCTTAGGTAACGTTAGTCTAGCTAACATTACTGCAGTCCTGGTTGACATAAGAGGTAACGTTATTTTAGCCTAAAGGCTACAAGTGAGCAGATATGGAAATTAACCTGCAACAGTCCACGTTAGTTACTCACCGCCACTATCACTGGGACTGCAGGTTGAAGCAGAGGAAGAGGAGCGTGTTTCGTCATCTCTGTCGCTGCTTCTCCACGACACCTTTCTCTAACCTTCAGGTTATGTACGGCCTGAACATGTTTCAACATGTTTGTTGTACTGCTCCTCTTAGAGCAGGGGTGTCCAAAGTTTTTCCACTGAGGGCCGCACACGGAAAAATTAAAGCCTCCGGGGGCCATTTTGATAGTTTTCATTTTCAAATCATAACAAAATATATGGATTTTGTTTTTTTTACCTTTAGAGCTCCCGGGGACCATAAAGGGTCTAAGTCATTAAAATGTTAAAAACAAGTAAAATTATTTTATTTAACGCTTACAGTAAATCTCTACAGTATATCAACTTTAGGTTGATATAAAATTTAAAAAAACAAAAAGGTTTTATGCCTTTTCTGTCAAAGACAACTTTGTTTTTTATAGTAAAACTGAAATATTTCCCCCACTGCCCAAAACATTCAGAAATCAATGTTTGACGTGAAGTAATTAGAGCCTTAAAAACATCAATAATGCAAGCCACCATTGATATTAATTCATTGTTTTTTTTGAGTAATCACAGTGAAAAGATAAATAAAATCCCATTAAATATATTTAGGATACAAAAGGTGCCCCACTCATAAAGTGATACATTTGTAATAGTTTTTTTTTACTTTCAATACTTATGTTACGAGATCTACTTCAGATATATCTGTCGATTTTACGTTTGAACTATTATTTTGTTTGTTTTATGCTCTTTTGTCAAAGAAAACGTTGATGTTTTTGTATGGCAACCACACAATATATGCAATATTTTCCACATAAAACATTTTAAAGTGAAATATTTGAAATAATTGGAGCCTTGAATAAGTCAATAATTCATTATAACATTGATTTTTTAATTTTTTTTAAGCAATGGCAAAAAAAATAAAAATAAAGGTAAACAAAAGAAAAAAAGCAGCCTGCATGGCAGCTTTGTGTCAACATTGCAACTTTTTCTAGTTAGATTTCACCTCATTCCACTTTTTGTAATGTTTATTTTTTATTTTTGCAATAGCATTTCCAGAATGTGTGGCGGGCCGGTAAACAATTAGCTGCGGGCTGCAAATGGGCCCCGGGCCGCACTTTGGATACCCCTGCCTTAGAGGAAAGCGAAGCCTGGCAATAATTGCAGATAGCCTTTTCCTCGTCGTATTTCTTAGTAAAGTGAAGCCATGCCTTGGAGCGTTTTTTCCCGTCCATTGTTGTTGCTGCTTCTGTATCTGCCGCCGAATGACTGAGCTACGTCATTTCCTGCGACGTGCCACAGGACATTTCCTGTGACACGGGATTCGAATAAAGAACCAAATATTTTTCTTTACTATAGTGGCTTCGATAACGGGAACCGTTTCTCAAAAAGGGATTCGAATCCATGGAATCGGTTCTTTTCTTATCGAACAATCGGGAGAACCGGTTTCCGAACATCATCCCTACACACGACCTGGATGAATGAGAACATCCATACGTACGGAGACAATTTATGATGATTGGTTGGTGTTCATATAAAATTATGGACTGGCCAATCAGAGGCAAGATAGGCGGGGTCATCGAAACTTGTAAGCAAAATCCTAACAGTCGCACACTCATGTTACATGATGACAAGGGAGTCGGAGACAGAGGGACGCTGCAAGCTGACAACTCACCAAAAAAAAAAAAACATACTTGAAGTTAAGGAATAAAGGACTCCGATTTTAGTTTTTTTGGGGTGATTTTAGGCCCAATGTGTTGATACCTTCGCTGTAGTTTTACACAGCCAAATGTATTTGTCCAATTCACTCGCATATAAACCTGTGGAGTCTTCAGGTTTGAGTACTATGGGCTTCCTTACCTGGCTGGTGACCTGGTACTCCACATGTTTGAGAAACAGGCCCTTTTTCTCCGGTATGAGCTCCACCTGGACACTGTCTCTGCCGAGATGCTGGTCCAACGTCTGCGACAGTGTCAGCACGTCTTCCTGAACGGGCTGCATCCTAAGAGCACACAAGTCCCCCAACTCCCCCAGCTGAGGCTTCGGTAGCTCTGTAACACACACAGCCAACAGCCCCCAACTTCTAATATTTACACACGAGCACTGATAATACTAAACACTTATTTCACTACCCTCAGCCGCAATGTAGCTCAAGTGTGAGGAATGCCGGTTTTGAAAGTATCTCGGTTTTCTTTGTCGCAATACGTGCCGTACGCAGGGTTCTAGGTCTTTCCCGTGCATTCCAAAAAAGGTCATAAAATTGAATGCGACGAATGCACAAAACTTATTCTTGCACAAAGAGGAAGTGGCATGCAGCTGGCCACACCTGAAATAACAAAAGTCTTTAAATAATCCCCTGCAAGTTAACCTAATGGCTATAAAGTATTGACAACATTTTTGCTATAAAAAAGGAGGTTGGTATGAAGATGCAGGTTCAAACTTTTTTATATATATTAGTAGTTTTAACTTAACGCAGGGGTTTCAAACTCCATTTATCTGGGTGAGGCTGGGCCACACGAAGTATTCAGAATAACGTTTTAACCATGTGACTAAATGTGTTAACTACTTCTACCAGCACAATGACCCTGAGCTATGGTAGGTAGCTATAAATGTCAAATTGAATGTAAAAATTGCAAATTTTGAAGAGGGGTCATCTGATCTGATGACCCCTCCGATATTGGCAAAAAAACAAGTGCGGTTGATCTCGGCTTACATGTAAAATGTCTGATATAAGCTCCGATACAAGCAGTCCTGCAGAGTATTTACTTGTGCAAATCTGGATAGCCAGTTAACATCCAAATGTCTTCCAATAAGCATAAATGTTTTTTTGTTGACATCTGGAGGCCACAATAAATCATGAAGTTGAGCTCAAGGAGTAAGTCAAATGATCCAAACACATTTGTCACTGGATACTTTCAAAAACACTTCTGCCTTGGTGAATTTTTATCTGTAAGTAATAAGCAACTATAATTGTTTAACACCGTAATTTCCGGACTATAAGCCGCTACTTTTCCCCCTCGTTCTGGTCCCTGCGGCTTATACAAGGGTGCGGCTTATTTACGGCCTGTTCTTCTCCGACATCGACAAAGAGGATTTCGGTGGTTTTAGTACGCAGGAGGAAGACGATGACACAATGATTAAAGACTGACTTTTCATATACCGGTAGGCTGGTTATTTTGATAACGTACAGGCGAGCACTTTGTATTACTTTGCACCGTTGTATTATTTGTACTCTGCACGAATGCTGTTCGCCATGTCAAAGATGTGAAAGTTTGATTGAATGATTGAAAGATTTATTGTTAATAAATGGGACGCTTTGCGTTCCCAAATAGTCATCTCTGTCCCGACAATCCCCTCCGTGGTAGCAGGAACCCCTATATACTACGCTAATTACACATCAAAACCCTGCGGCTTATAGTCGGGTGCGGCTTATATATGGAGCAATCTGTATTTTCCCCTAAATTTAGCTGGTGCGGCTTATAGTCAGGTGCGGCTTATAGTCCGGAAATTACGGTACTTGTTTACATGGACAAATGTGCTGTTTTAGACTGTAATATTGTATAATTAGGACACTTGTTTTGACTGTATGTCTAGCTTGTGTGCTATTGTGTGCTTAGCTGTTGTGTAACTGCTAGCTCGTACTAGCCTATAGCCAACAATGTTGACCTTTTTGCAAATGATTTGACTAAAATATAAGAATTTACTATTCTTATATTTTAGTCAAATAATAAGATAAGAATAGACCGTGTAGAATTGGATGGATTTGAAATCATAAGTCAAGCAGATATTATTATTTTTATTTTAACAAAAAAAAGTTTGACATGTATGATAGTATAATATTTGTTGCATTATTAGATAATATTAAAGTTTAAAAGATATGGAGTTGTGTGCAATACATGTATTTTTTTATGTCAAAATGAAAACAAAGAATACATTGACATTATTTCAAGGCTTTTATGGGCCACTTTAAATAACATATGTGGGGGTTCTTTGGTTGGTTCGTCTCGTATTAGACAAAAGGTGCGTACCCATTCAATTGGCCCATTTTTTTTTTTTTTGTTCGAGAATAGCGTTGCCATGGTAACACAAAATGTTCCCAATTTAGATTTCCGCCATTGGCGCAAACGAGACCTTTCCAACAGTATAACATATGTGGGGGTTCGTTGGTCGGTTCGTCTTGTAGTAGACTTAAGAGAAACGTGCGGAACAAGAATACCATATTTTTCGTATTATTAGTCGCTGCGGAGTATAAGTCGCACCGGCCGAATATGCATAATAAAGAAGGAAGAAAACATATATAAATCGCAGTAGAGTATAAGTCGCATTTTTTTGGGAAATGTATTTGATAAAAGCCAACACCAAGAATAGACATTTGAAAGGCAATTTAAAATAAATAAAGAATAGTGAACAACAGGCTGAATAAGTGTACGTTATATGAGGCATAAATAACCAACTGAGAACGTGCCTGGTATGTTAACGTAACATATTATGGTAAGAGTCATTCAAATAACTATAACATATAGAACATGCTATACGTTTACCAAACAATCTGTCACTCCTAATCGCTAAATCCCATGAAATCTTATACGTCTAGTCTCTTACGTGAATGAGCTAAATAATATTATTTGATATTTTACGGTAATGTGTTAATAATTTCACACATAAGTCGCTCCTGAGTATAAGTCGCACCCCCGGCCAAACTATGAAAAAAACTGCAATTTATAATCCGAAAAATACGGTAATAAAAGTTGAAGTATGAACAATAATAATAATAATAATATGGGCTGCTGGCATTGCAGCAGGCCCATAACAATTTGTCGCCCAGGGTGTGCGGGCCGCAATGACACTTAATCGGAGGGCCACAAAATATGGGGCTGCAAATTTGAGAATCCTGTTTTAACAATGTTTATCTTTTCAATCAATGTCATCAATCAATCAATGTTTATTTATATAGCCCTAAATCACTTTTGATATTTAACTACCGTATTTTTCGGGCTATAAGTCACAGTTTTTTTTCATAGTTTGGCCGGGGGTGCGACTTATACTCAGGAGCGACTTATGTGTGGAATTATTAACACATTACCGTAAAATATCAAATAATATTATTTAGCTCATTCACGTAAGAGACTAGACGTATAAGATTTCATGGGATTTAGCGATTAGGAGTGACAGGTTTTTTGGTAAACGTATTGCATGTTCTATATGTTATAGTTATTGGAATGACTCTTACCATAATGTTACGTTAACATACCAGGCACGTTCTCAGTTGGTTATTTATGCCTCATATAACGTACACTTATTCAGCCTGTTGTTCACTATTTATTTATTGATCTTAAATTGCCTTTCAAATGTCTATTCTTGGTGTTGAATGAATGAATTAATTTGAATGAAATAAGTTTATTTCGGTCATATAATCAACCATCAACCATTTTGTGTGACCAGTTTAAGAGTACAGATTATACATATATAACAATCATACACATTTACACACAAAAAGAAAAGAAAAGAAAAAGAATGACCGAAAAAGGAATAGGCTGAAGCCAAGGCTTATATTTGCCTATCCTATACCTTCACTGAAAATATGATTACCTGGAACATCAACGTTAAAAAGACGAAAAAAATCAATGGGATGAAAATAATTGTTACTATATTTTATAATTTTCAATTATTTCACCTTTCAATGTTTTCTTAAACCTTAACAAAGAAGTACCGGTACATGTCTTCAGCTCATCACTGAGCTTGTTCCACCATTTAACTCCTAAAGCTGAAATACATTTGTATTTTATATTCGTTCTTGCTTTACCAATTTCAAAAATCAATATCGCCCGTAAATTATAGTTTTCTCCTCTTAATTGAAATAAGCTAAGAACACAAGCTGGAAGGCTGTTGTTCTTTACTCGAAACATAATTTCCATTGTTTTTAAACACACAATATCTGAACATTTTAACACATTAGAACTTATAAATAATGGATTGGTATGTTCATAGTAGCATGCTTTGTGTATTATTCTAATGACCCTTTTTTGAAGTTTAATTATTGGGTCTACGTTTGTTCTATAAACATTTCCCCAAACTTCAACACAATATGTTATATATGGAAAAATAAAAGAATAATATAACATATGCAGACATTTCTTATTCAACATGTGTTTTACTTTATAAAGAATAGCAATGGATTTGGATATTTTTCCCTTTATATATTCAATATGCGGTTTCCAACATAATTTATGATCAATTATTATTCCCAAGAATGTAGTTTCATATACTCTAATCGATTTCCACTAGATTTAATTTTAATTTTGCTTCACAATTTGTCCCTGCACCATTTGGTGTTGGGTTTTATCAAATAAATTTCCCCAAAAAATGCGACTTATACTCCAGTGCAACTTATATATGTTTTTTTCCTTCTTTATTATGCATTTTCGGCCGGTGCGACTTATACTCCGGAGCGACTTATACTCCGAAAAATACGGTATATAGGTTATTGACACTTACAATTTTTCATCTAGTCTTTTTTTAACATAGAAATCTTTCACTTTCTGTATGCTGTTTAAACAATGAGTGATAAAAGCGTTTACAAGCTTGAGCTTTGACACCCACCATCGTGACGACCGAACTACTAACTAAGCAAAAACATTTTTTATGCGGTTATCCACCTTGTATGTAGTTCTCCAGGACTTTGGGACTGGGCTGCTTCCCCTGCTGAGCGATGGCAATTAAAGCCAGCATTTTATAGAGTGTCAGCTTGCTCAGGAATCCGTCTGTAGAGTGGACGTGCTCGACTATCTGAAGGACAAAGACAGACAAGACAGTGTGTCACCGTCCCTCCGCAGCACCACATCTAAATACAACTGTGCTTGTCCTTTGTTGCGGAAAGTACACTGTGAACATGAATTGTGACCAGCCAATACTGTTAGTACTATCATGATTGTGATAAGTTTGGAGTTTCTGGAAAAATATGTCTCAAAACAAAACGGGGTCAAGTTCGCCTGCCCGGAAAAGGGCTGGGAAGATTGGAAAAGACGCTTTATCAACTTTCTTGGGTTTATTTCCCCCATTTAAATATTTACTGGAGCTTGTTAGTAGGGCTGGACGATTATGGGAAAAAATATTAATATCGATTAATATGATTGATAATGTAATCACGATTATTCATTTGAAAACATGAGTATTTTTTGTATCACCAAAACTTTAATTATAAAAAACCAGTGAAGTTGTCACGTTGTGTAAATGGTAAATAAAAACAGAATACAATGATTTGCAAATCCTTTTCAACCTATATTCTATTAAATAGACTGCAAAGACAAGATACTTAACGTTCGAACTGGAAAACCTGGCTATTGTTTGCAAATATTAGCTCATTTGGAATTTGATGCCTGCAACATGTTTCAAAAAAGATAGCACAAGAGGCAAAACAGACTGAGAAAGTTGAGGAATGCTCTTTAAACACTTATTTGGAACATGATTGGGTATAAAAGCATCTTCCATGAAATGCTCAGTCATTCACAAACAAGGATGGGGGTGAGGGGTCACCACTTTGTCAACAAATGCATGAGCAAATTGTCCAACAGTTTAAGAACAACATTTCTCAACCAGCTATTGCAAGGAATTTAGGAATTTCACCATCTACGCTCCGTAATATCATCAAAAGGGTCAGGGAATCTGGAGAAATCACTGCATGCAAGCGATGATATTACGGACCTTCGATCCCTCAGGCATCAAAAATCGACATCAGTGTGTAAAGGATATGACCACATGGGCTCGGGTACACTTTAGAAAACCACTGTCAGTAACTACAATTGGTCGCTACATCTGTAAGTGCAAGTTAAAACTCTACTAATGCAAAGCGAAAGCCATTTATCAACAACACCCAGAAAACGCCGCCGGCTTCGCTGGGCCCGAGATCATCTAAGATGGACTGATACAAAGTGTAAAAGTGTTCTGTGGTCTGACGAGTCCACATTTCAAATTGTTTTTGGAAACTGTGGACGTCGTGTCCTCAGGAATAAAGAGGAAAAAATCTGGATTATTATAGGCGCAAAGTTCAAAAGCCAGCATCTATGATGGTATGGGGGTGTATTAGTGCGTCCATGGTAACGTTGCTTGGATGGGAACAAATGTTGCTCCAAAACCTGTATGTACCTTTCAGCATTAATGGTGCCTTCACAGATGTGTAAGTTACCCATGTCTTGGGCACTAATACACCCCCATACCATCACACATGCTGGCTTTTACACTTCACGCCTATAACAGTCCGGATGGTTCTGTTCCTCTCTGGTCCGGAGGACATGACGTCCACAGTTTCCAAGAACAACTTGAAATGTTGACTCGTCAGACCACAGAACACTTTTCCACTTTGCTTCAGTCCATCTTAGATGAGCGAAGCCGGCAGCGTTTCTGGGTGTTGTTGATAAATGGCTTTCGCTTTGCATAATAGAGTTTTAACTCGCACCTACAGATGTAGCGACCAACTGTAGTTACTGACAGTTGTTTTCTGGAGTGTTCCTGAGCCCATGTGGTGATATCCTTTACACACTGATGTCGCTTTTTGATGCAGTACCGCCTGAGAGATCGATGGTCCATAACATCATCGCTAACGAGCAGGGATTTCTCCAGATTCTCTGAACCTTTTGATGATATTACAAACCGTAGATGGTGAAATCCCTAAATTCCTTGCAATAGCTCGTTGAGAAATGTTGTTCTTAAACTATTTGTTGACAAAGTGGTGACCCTCGCCTCATCCTTGTTTGTGAATGACTGAGCATTTCATGGAAGCTGCTTTTGGCACCCACCTGTTCCCAATGAGCCTGTTCACCTGTGGGACGTTCCAAATAAGTGTTTGAGGAGCATTCCTCAACTTTCTCGGTCATTTTTGCCACTTGTGCCAGCTCTTTTGAAATATGTTGCAGGCATCATTCAAAATGAGCTAATATTTGCAAAAAATAACAAAAGTTTTCCAGTTTGAACGTTAAGTATCTTGTCTTTGCAGTCTATTCAATTGAAAATAGGTTGAAAATGAATTGCAAATCATTGTATTCTGTTTTTAATTACCATCTCAACAACGTGCCAACTTTACTGGTTTTGGGTGTTGTAGTTTTGTTTTAGTTTTATTACCCTGTGTGTGGCACTTTACCTGGGCTTGAACGGCTTTGGAGAGTTTAGTCCTTTCCAGCAACCTATGGAAAACCTCCACTTGAACTTTTTCATCATTCCTGCAGCAGATGGCCTCGTAGACTTCTCTGTAATAAGCAGGGACTGAGCCTGGTTTCAAAAAGAAAACATGGTAAAAAAAAACAAAAAAACGGTTACATCAAATTAAACTTCCCCAGTTACAGTTTATTACTGTGTTTCCCATTTTACTGCAAGTTAGATGGAGTAATACAAAATAAACGTGCACAACACATATAGCCCAAAACCAACTCTGCTCTTTTTCAAGCACGCTCGGCTACCTCACCCGCACGTCAGACGACATTGTTTGAAATGCATGTTTACACTGCAAACATAATATCTTGCAAAAAAAAAAAAAAAAAGGCGCACAAGAGTCGGGCGCACGTCAGAAAAGGACACTTTGTACCTTCATTGATCTCCGCTGCCATGGCTCGGACTGTCATGTGAGCGCCACAATACCTCCATGTGACTTCCTGCAGGAAAGAAGACGGGAAAGAAAAAAAACCAAGTCATTTATTTCTTAAAGTTGTAGGCCGCTCTGGTTAAAGTCCAGCTCCCAGAAGGACACTGGGTAATATAAAGTGACATAACTAACTTATTTGAGGTAGAGTTTCGCCATTAATGTTCGGTCTGTCGTCGTCTAATTTAGCACCACTTCCTGTTGTCACGTCAGTTAGATTTATGTCCTGCTCCAGTGCGGGTTTTAGGAATCTCCCTACATATTTCACGTAAATACCCTTAAAATGCTGCCCTTGAGCGTGTTTTATTAATTCCCCCACATATCACGTGTGCCCAGTTTCACCAATTACACGTAAACACCCTTAAAAAAAAATGGTGACCACGCAATCCTGTGTGTAGTTGGCATTTTTCCGACGTCGCTTGAACGCGTCATTAGCCCACTGTTTGCTATACTCAGCCTCCGGGGGGCGCTACTGTGTCATTTCAAGCTCAACGAGGCAGAGGAGGAAGGAGGAAGGAGGAAGGGCGGATGTGAACCAGATCTTTAGTCAACTAGACGAGTCGCTTGATAGATCCAGTCCGGATCTATGGAGATCCCAGTCGAAGGCTCGCCTTTGTCGAACCCGCTGGAATGAGAGCGACTACGACACGGATTTGGACCCGCTCAGCAGGATGTAAACAAACCGCACGGACAGAATGACGAGAGGAACAAAAGAGACTCGTTATCAGCTACTAACTAGCAGCTAAACCGGCTAACCTTACCTCACTGGGACCTCACTGCGGGTATGAACAAAGCAAACATTCTTTCATTATCCGTCGTATAAACGTTGCATGCGAATTGTTTACATTACACCAAAGAAGAAAAAACGTTCAAGTTAACTGGTTGCTAGTACTAGTAGTGGTGCTAGTTTACTTACTTAAACGATGCTAGCAAGCACACTCCTTGACAACATGTTGAGACTTCAAAGAGTCTTTAGTGATAGTATTTGGACAGGGATTACACACATTCAAAAGGATGTGTCTGATGTTTTAAACTGTTTCAGTCAGAGCTTTTCTTACTGTCACTCACATACACACAATGATAGCTGGCAAATTCTCCAGGGTTCTGTCTTAGTAAAGTTATAGCACCAATGATTGTCACACACACACTTGGTGTGGTGAGATTATCCTCTGCATTTGACCCATCACAGTGAGCAGTGAGCAGCAGCGGCGGTCGCGCCCGGGAATCATTTTGTCGATTTAGCCCCCAATTCCAACCTCTATTTTATGCTGCTGCTGTCACATATACTGTAATATTGTACATGGTCATTGGTATATATTGTATATATGTTATAGACATAATATAGTATATCTGTACAGTGTTTCCCACACATTCATTTATTTGTGGCGGCCCGCCACGAAAGAATTACGTCCGCCACAAATATAAAAAATAAAAAAAAATTGTTTTTTTTGTCCTCTCCAGCTTCTCAGGCAAATCATATAGTTGATGTAGATGCCCATATCGGCTGTTCAGATTTACTTTACAAAAGAGAAGTGTAGGATACTTCTCTTGTTGCCTTATTTGTATTTGACTTTATTAAATGTGTTTATATTACAAACACAACATTTGTATATAACAAAGGGTGCAACGTCTGCAGGCAGTAGGAAACACATGGTTAAGTGTAGGGAGTAAAACTGATGGCAGTCTAAAGTTCAAGATTTTTGGAGCTCTTTGTTCAGTGGATCAGATGTTTGATGAAGCTCTGTGTCTATCTACCACCACTACTGTTTCCTGTTTATTTGTTACTGACTGTGGCAGGACACCTCTGCCTCTGTTTCACTTTATGTTACTGGTAAATAATATGGTTGTAGTAGTAGGCTAAAGTTAAATGATTTAGTATGCACTAATTAAAGGGGCATAGCTTTATGAGACATTTTAGCTTTTATATTTTATAAGATATATTTTTTGTAAGAACCACAATTAATAAATATATTTCAGTGAATAACTTATTGTTCAAATCTGTATATAAATATGTACATAAAGTGTTGTAATTATATTGTAAAATGGATGGATGGACTTTTAAAACAAAACTGTTATTATTAATTAGTAAGTATACATTTTTTTTAGCCTTTTTAGAGAAAATCATATCATTGTAGTAAATTATGCAAATTACTCGATGTCATGGTGACCACGCCTATAGCCATGCCCATAGCCACGCCCCCACCACCACAGGTATCTTGGCAGTTTATGGGAAACACTGCTGTATATATAATATACTGTACACATATTATGTATATATTCGTATATATGTTAGATTTTATATCGCTAAATTTAGTCTATTTATACCTGCATTGTCCTTTCCATACTTACACTTTCCATCATTGTAACTGAGCTACTGTGTTGAACAATTTCCCTTGTGGATCATTAAGGTTTGTCTAAGTCTAAGTCTTAATGCTGAGTGGGAAGGAGGTAATGGGTCCCATTTTAATAGTCTTTGGTATGACTCGGCCGGGGGCTTGAACTCACGACCTACTGATCTCAGGGCGGACACTCTAACCACTGGGCCACTGAGCAGGTCATTTAGAGTCTTTATTGTTAGTAATTGGACAAGGATTACGCAAATTCAAAAGGAGAAACAAAAGTAAGATATAAGATATGTCTAATATTTTTAAACTGTTTCACTCAGAGCTTTTCTTACTGTCACTCACATCCAGAAAATGATAGCTGGCAAACTCTCCAGGGTCTCTTAGTAAGAGCAGGAGCGACTACGAATAACGAACCGTGACACGGATTGGATCCGCTCAGCAGGATGTAAACAAACTGTATGGAAAGAATGACGAAGAAGAAAAACGTTGAAGTTATCTAGTTGCTAGTACTAGTGGTGCTTGGTTGCTATCTTACCTACTAAACGATGCTAGCAAGCACACTCCTTGACACAACATGTTGAGACTTCAAAGAGTCTTTATTGTTAGTATTTGGACAGGGATTACACACATTCAAAAGGAGAAGATGTGTCTGATGTTTTAAAAACTGTTTCAGTCAGAGCTTTTCTTACTGTCACTCACATGCACAAAATGAGAGCTGGCAAATTCTCCGGGGTCTCTTGGTAAGAGTGACTACGAATAACGAACCGTGACACGGATTGGATCCGCTCAGCAGGATGTAAACAAACCGCACAGACAGAATGACGAAGAAGAAAAACGTTAAAGTTAACTAGTTACTGGTAGTGGTGCTTGGTTGCTAGCGACTATGATTTACCGATCTCAGGGCGGACACTATAACCACTACGCCACTGAGCAGGTCATTTAGAGAAACAAAATTAAGACATACGATATGTCTGATGTTTTAAACTGTTTCAGTCAGAGCTTTTCTTACTGTCACTCACATGCACAAAATGAGAGCTGGCAAATTATCCGGGGTCTCTTGGTAAGAGCGACTACGAATAACGAACCGTGACACGGATTGGATCCGCTCAGCAGGATGTAAACAAACCGCACGGACAGAATGACAAAGAAGAAAAACGTTCAAGTTAACTAGTTGCTAGTACTAGTAGTGGTGCTTGGTTGCTATCTTACTTACTAAACGATGCTAGCAAGCACACTCCTTGACACAACATGTTGAGACTTCAAAGAGTCTTTATTGTTAGTATTTGGACAGGGATTACACACATTCAAAAGTAATGTTTATTAAACTGTTTCAGTCAGAGCTTCTCTTACTGTCACTCACGTACACAAAAGGATAGCTGGCAAACTCTCCAGGGTCTCTTGGTAAAGTTAAAGCACCGATGATTGTCACACACACACTTGGTGTGGTGAGATTATCCTCTGCATTTGACCCATCACCCTCACCCCCTGGGAGGAGCAGTGAGCAGCAGCGGCGGTCGCGCCCAGGAATCATTTTGGCGATTTAACCCCCAATTCCAACCCTTGACAACATGTTGAGACTTCAAATAGTCTTTTATTGTTAGTATTTGGACAGGGATTACACACAAAAGTAAGATAAAAGATATGTCTGATGTTTATTAAAACTGTTTCAGTCAGAGCTTTTCTTACTGTCACTCACATGCACAAAATGAGAGCTGGCAAATTCTCCAGGGTCTCTTATTCAGAGCAAGAGCATACCCACAATATTATGAATTATGCAAGTGATGCTGTTTTGGAGTGCACGCGAGGTTGTTTAGCTCTCGGAATTCAGCGCCGAACGCCCTTTGTTTTGTTTCCTGTACAGACTTTACAAGCCTCTTTGTTTACCAACTGACCGGACTTCTGGGTGGCCATGGCGGCGGTGGTGAGCTACTCTCCACCGTGGTGGGTCAACCTGCTGCACCGGCTTCCCCACTTCAACTTCATGTTCGAGCAAACCAGCAGTGACTTCCAGCCGGAGGAGTGGACGTATCAGCAGGTAAGGCTATTTTTTTTTATCAGCGCAGGGGTTCGTCAAAGACTTCAGGGAGGAACAGCAGCTTCAGAAAAATAAGAAGAATCTTACTTTAGTTACGGCAAAGGCTAAATCAAATTAATGAATATATTTTTGGTAGGGATATTTTTGCCGATATCCGATATTCCGATATTGTCCAACTCTTTAATTACCGATACCGATATCAACCGATACCGATATCAACCGATATATGCAGTCGTGGAATGAACACATTATTATGCCTAATTTGGACAACCAGGTATGGTGAAGATAAGGTACTTTTTAAAAAAATTAGTAAAATAAGATAAATAAATTAAAAACATTTTTTTGAATAAAAAAGAAAGTACAACAATATAAAAACAGTTTCATAGAAACTAGTAATGCATGAAAATGAGTAAAATTAACTGTTAAAGGTTAGTACTATTAGTGGACCAGCAGCACGCACAATCATGTGTGCTTACGGACTGTATCCCTTGCAGACTGTATTGATATATATTGATATATAATGTAGGAACCAGAATATTAATAACAGAAAGAAACAACCCTTTTGTGTGAATGAGGGAGGTTTTTTGGGTTGGTGTACTAATTGTAAGTGTATCTTGTGTTTTTTATGTTGATTTAATTAAAAAAAACAACAACAAAAAACAAACAAAAAACGATACCGATAATAAAAAAAACGATACCGATAATTTCCGATATTACATTTTAACGCATGTATCGGCCGATAATATCGGCAGGCCGATATTATCGGACATCTCTAATTTTTGGCTGTTGTTGCAAGAGAACGTTTAGAATTCTAGGGTGAGAAGAAAATATGTTTCTTTTGGAGATGTCCAATAATATCGGACTGCCGATATTATCGGCCGATAAATGCTTTAAAATGTGATATCGGAAATTTATTAGTATCGGTTTCAAAAAGTAAAATGTATGACTTTTTAAAACGCCGCTGTGTACACGGACGTAGGGAGAAGTACAGAGGGCCAATAACATAATATCTACGGCTTTTCACACATACAGGTGAATGCAATTCATACTTGGTCAACAGCCATACAGGTCACACTGAGGGTGGCCGTATAAACAACTTTAACACTGTTACAAATATGCGCCACACTGTGAACCCACACCAAACAAGAATGACAAACACATTTCGGGAGAACATCCGCACCGTAACACAACATAAACACAACAGAACAAATACCCAGAACCCCTTGCAGCACTAACTCTTCCGAGACGCTACAATATACACCCCCGCCCCAACCCCGCCAACCTCAACGTCCTCATGCTCTCTCAGGGGGAGCATGTCCCAAATTCCAAGCTGCTGTTTTGAGGCATGTTAAAAAAAAAGAATGCACTTTGTGACTTCAATAATAAATATGGCAGTGCCATGTTGGCATTTTTTTTTCCATAACTTGAGTTGATTTATTTTGGAAAACCTTGTTACATTGTCTAATGCATCCAGCGGGGCATCACAACAAAATTAGGCATAATCAATCAATCAATCAATCAATGTTTATTTATATAGCCCTAAATCACAAGTGTCTCAAAGGGCTGTACAAGCCACAACGACATCCTCGGTACAGAGCCCACATAATAATGTGTTAATTCCACGACTCTATAGATCGGCATCGGTTGATATCGGAATCTGTAATTAAGAGTAAGACAATATCGGATATCGGCAAAAAAGCCATTATCCGACATCTTTAGTTTCTTTAAATCATGTTTTGGGGTGTTATCCTGAGAGGTTCAAATTTGTGCCACAATTAAACTTCAGAGATGATTTACTGTCAATATTTACATATGTTTAAGTAGGGCTCAGTGATAAAACGATATCAATGTATATCGTGATAGACATATACACGATATCAATAAAAAATGTGTTTGATAAAACGTTGGATTTTTTTTTTCTTTTATGTCGGAAGAAACCCAAATTGCAAAACAAGGTTTGTTATCTGTAATCAACCAACGCAGGAAATATTACTGATATGTGCGAGGAACAGTAAGGCTGGGCAATAAAACGATATCAAAATATATCACGATAAACACAGAATAGAATAGAATAGAGTTTTAGTGTCATCATTACAGTGAACAGGTTCAAAGAACAACAAAATTGGAGCAGATTCCCTAAGGTGCATACACAATCATTTGGTAATATAAGTAGTAAAAAAAGAAGATATGTATCTATATATATATATATATATATATATATATATATATATGTATATATCCACACACATGCACATATCCATACATATGTATATATATAAATATACACATATAACATAACATTATTGCACATTATAGTCCGAAAAAAATAAAAAGACATGACACATGAGGACATGACGGACACATTGTGCTCACTCAGTGCCTGTACATATTCGATATCAATAAAAAATGTGTTGAATAAAACGTTCGATAAGTGTTTTGTTTTTTCTTTTTCGTTGGAACAAAACGGAAGTTGCGAAGAAGGGTTGGTTGCATGAACAAACGCACACGCTCTCAGATAACCGAGCAACGCAGGAAGTGACCACTGATCAGTGCGAGTGATACTAAGGCTGGGCGATATCAATATACAGTACAGGCCAAAAGTTTGGACACCCCTTCTCATTCAATGCATTTTCATGACTATTTACATTGTAGATTGTCACGTCAAAACTATGAATGAACACATGTGGAGTTATGTACTTAACAAAAAAAGGTGAAATAACTGAAAACATGTTTTATATTGTAGTTTCTTCAAAATGGCCTACCCTTTGCTCCGATTACTGTTTTGCACATTCTTGGCATTCTCCCGATGAGCTTCAATAGGTAGTCACCTGAAATGGTTTTTACTTCACAGGTGTCAAAGTTTTGATGCCTTCAGTGACAATCTACAAAGTAAATAGTCATGAAAATAAAGAAAACGCATTGAAATGTGAAGGTGTGTCCAAACTTTTGGCCTGTACTGTATATCGTGACAGACATGTACACGATATCAATACAAAATGTGTTTGATAAAACGTTAGACTTTTTCTTTTTTATGTCGAAAGAAACCCGAAATTGCAAAACAAGATTGGTTACAGGAACAAAGGCCCTCGCTGTCTGGTAACCGACCAACGCAGGAATTATCACTGATGTATGTGCGAGGCGCAGTAAGGCTGGGCAATAAAACAATATCAATATATGTCACGATAAATACAATCGATATCAATAAAAAAATGTGTTCGATAAAACGTTTTTGGTTTTTTTTCGTTTTTGTTGGAAGAAAACAAGTTGTGAAGAAGGATTGGTTGCCTGCAACAAACACACTCGCTCTCTAGTAACCGAGCAATGCAAGAAGTGATCACAGATTAATGCAAATTACATTAGGGCTGAGTGATAAAACCATATCAATATACATCGCGATATACACATACTCGATATCAATAAAAAATGCATTCGATAAAATGTGAAATCATTTTTTTCTTATGTCGAAAGAAACCAGAAGTTGCTAAGAAAGGTTGATTAACTGAACCAAGGCACTCGCTCTCTGGTAACCGAGCAACGCAGGAAGTGATCACTGATCAGTGCGAGTGACACGCTAACCGCCATTCGGGTAACATGTAATTATCAGGTGTGGTTGCGCCAGTGTGAGAAGAGAAAGTAAAAATGACTGCTGCAAAGAGTAAATAAATTGTCAATAAAACAGGGAAAGTCACCTTGACAGTGTAAAAACGGTGCATAGTCAGATCAATGTGAACCACCTTTGCCCCACTCGGTTTACATTTTCAGACTTAGCATTATTTTGTCACACTTTATTAAACATTTCTTCCA
The DNA here is from genome assembly GCF_033978785.1 of Entelurus aequoreus. Taxonomy (NCBI): domain Eukaryota; kingdom Metazoa; phylum Chordata; class Actinopteri; order Syngnathiformes; family Syngnathidae; genus Entelurus; species Entelurus aequoreus. The sequence goes on along the minus strand of NC_084736.1, from coordinate 8,356,584 downwards.
TATTTTTTTATTTTTGCTCCCTAGTTTTAAAATATGTTATTATTAAGTGGTCAATGTGGTTTTACAATTTTATTTACATTACCGGTAGTTGTTTTCCAAGGTTGTGTCGACTTTTCCTTTCGTTTTTGCCTTGATACCTTAGGGGATTTTAATCAGAGGAAGGTTTCATTTTAAATGACATGTTTGCATTTCCACTTCATATCCTTAATTTGAGTAGGTCATAAAAAAGCCAACAATTACCGATCAACCAATATAAAACACGTATGTTGTAGGGGTGTAACGGTACGTGTATTTGTATTGAACCGTTTCTGTACGGGGGTTTCGGTTCGGTTCGGAGGTGTACCGAACGAGTTTCCACACAAACATATTCCTTCCTTCTCCCTCTGTCTTTGTCAGTACTGTACACAACACCCAGCATTGTCCCACCCACACAACCATCTGATTGGTTACAAACAGAGCGGTAACAGCCAATCAGCAGTGCGTATTCTGAGCGCATGTAGTCAGTGCTTAGCGTTTAGCAGGTAAACATCAGGCTGCGGACTCTCCCCAAATTATAATAAACACCTCCCAGTCAACTACTAGTAACATCACTATGAGCCCGTTGACCTTCTAGAAATATAAAAGGCAGCTCAGCTCGCTCGCAGTCCTGGCTTGAGGTGAAGGCTAATTCGCTTTTAGCGTAACGTTAGCTCATTTTGCGGTGTGTGTGTGTGTGTTATGGACAGCAAAGCCCTGTCTGTCTGTTATTACACTTTACCTTTTTCTGTGTTGATTGAGCTGTGTTGAAGCAACAAAAAAGGACATTATGTTAAATGAAGAGTTTCTGTCTCTGATAGTTGATATAATAATGTAAGTGCATCATTAAGCCTACATGAACTCCATGGTGTTCAGGGATGAATAGTCTCTCCTATTGCTATTGTACCATTTTTTCTGCTATAATTACATTAATTATTAGTAATGCAGCAGCCTAGTTTTGAATGGCAGGGTCCCTGCTATCACATGTTGATAAAAATATAACATTTACATAATAAATCAACTACAGGCTTCCCAAATGCTGTAATAAATTAAGCATGATGACTTGACTTGAAACTGTTTAATGTTGCACTTTTTATATGTAGAAGAAAAGTTTTGTCATTTTATTTAATCTGAGCAACAACTTGAGGCAGTTTAATGTTGATTAACATGGGCAGAATTATTATAGTGTTCCCAATGTTAAAAGGATAAAGCCAGTGTTTACAAATTTGGTAAATAAATAACCAAAAAAATTTATATTTTGTTGTTTTCTTACTGTACCGAAAATGAACCGAACCGTGACCTCTAAACCGAGGGACGTACCGAACCGAAATTTTTGTGTACCGTTACACCCCTAGTATATTGTGATACAGTTTTCAGTCATATCGCCCAAGACATACACGCTTTCCATCATGGTTATGTCTAATGTATGAATTCCCCCATTCATGCTAATTCTTGGAAGATGAAATGTTTTCCTCAGCACCTGTTCTTCCACCTCCAAACCTTTTGGATCTATGTCACCATCTGTTTAGCTACTATATGTGTCTGCCTTGGCCTATTCAAGGCGTTGGACCAGCTGGTATTGTCCTAATCCAGGCCAAGCCACCTTAGTGGGGGGCTTCCTTGCTATCTTTTCACACACAAGTATTTTTACAATCCCATCTATCCTACCTGGTTTGTAGCACTTCCATCACGATGTGGTATGCCTTGGATCACAAGCCTTTCAAAAGCATTTTTCTTTTACTTGACACAAATTGAGCTCTTTTTTCCCCACTATGATTCATATTTCAATTTCTGTTGCTATGACACAGAAAGACTCAGCCCAGACATGCGTCATTATCACGTTGTCTCTTTACCAAGCGTTGCACTGACATTCCATACACTATGTACATACAGTAGGTAATCTCAAAGGCGTACTTGAGTGGACACCGTGAGCCCTGCTTGGCGTCATAGCTCACAGATTAGATAGAACCAGCGTTTGAAGTAAGATATTTTTACTACAAGTTGGGACTTTATGACATGAAAATCACTCACACATGTTGTCTCACCCCCTCATGGGTGTAATTGGACAATTCTTGATAGGAAGTTTGGGTGGAACATTTTTAATGGTGCTGTTTGCAGACAGTACAAACAACCTCATAGGTAACAGTGGGAGGGTATTTGTAGTGAATTCTACATACCTTTTTTAGGTCATTTCCACGCAACCCGAAGGAGCTTTTCTAACCTGTAACCTGTTTTGAAAAAGTTTCATTATAATTAAAAAAAACAAACAACACATTGCGAGAACCGGTTTGAATCAATCCAATCAATCCAATCCACTTTATTTATATAGCACATTTACACAACAAGAATGTTTCCAATGTGCTGCACAGCCATGTTAAAAACAATATTAAAAACAATATTAAAAACGATATTAAAAACAATATTAAAAACAATATTATGCTACACCAATGACTGAATAAAAACAAGGAATAAATGAATAGAAAACCAATACAGAGACAATATAAAAAAATAAATATGATTAAAAACGATTTTAAAGGGTAAAACCAATTAAAACAGTAAAATAGACATCAAAATTTATAACCCTAACCCTAACCACACAGGACAACAGAGGACAGAAGACCACACAACTCACGTAGTGTTAAAAGCCAAAGAATAAAAGTGGGTCTTAAGACGAGACTTAAAACACTCCACTGTGGAAACAGTTTGAACATGGAGGGACAGAGTGTTCCAGAGTTTAGGGCCGACCACAGAGAAGGCCCCTGTCTCCCCTGGTTTTAAGTCTCGTCCTGGGCACCACGAGCTGGAGCTGGCTCTCGGACCTCAGAGCGCGCGCAGGAGTGTAAATTTGGATGAGGTCCGAGATATACTGAGGTGCCAGTCCATGTAAAGCCTTAAAAACAAACAACAAGGATTTAAAATCAATTCTAAAATGAACAGGGAACCAGTGCAAACTCAGAAGAATTGGGGTTATATGCTCACGTTTCCTGGCCCCTGTTAAAAGTCGTGCTGCCGCGTTCTGGACTAACTGCAACCGGGAGAGAGCTTTTTGGCTAATGCCAGCATAAAGTGCATTGCAGTAGTCCAGGCGACTTGAAATAAAAGCATGCACGACTTGTTCAAAAAGGTTAAAAGATAAAAATTGTTTTACCTTTGCTAAAAGACGAAGATGATAAAAACACGATTTTAAAACGCCATTGACTTGTTTGTCAAATTTAAAGTCGCTGTCTATAGTGACGCCAAGGCTGGTGACTTTGGGACGCACATAATTTTGCAATGGTCCCAAGTCAGTGAGGGCCGGACCAAAAACTGAAATTTCCGTTTTTCCCTCATTCATTATTAAAAAATTCTGGGCTAACCAAGCCTTGACATCACATAGACAGTTGAGAAGGGGTGTCAGGGGGCCATGGCCTTTTGAAATTGGCATATACATTTGGCAGTCATCTGCATAAAAGTGATAAGACACTCCATGTTTCTTAAAAATCTCTCCAAGAGGGAATCAAGAATCGATTCTGAAGTAAATCATTACCACAGCAATCGGAATCAGATCAAATCCATAGGTGGCCAAAGATTCACACCCCGAGTGAGGTGTACATATTATTACATTAAAAATATCCAAATACACAAGATCAAGTATGGTGGAAGTTGTGAAAAAGCGTTTTGAAGTTCACTTGGTTAAATTTTAATGTCACAAAATAAAAATATAAAGGCATTGTTTTTATGGTTTTTTTACAGGAATGTTTTCCATTTTTAATATACCGGTTTGGACACTGTTTAAGCACCAGCATCGTTTTTGGTACGAGTATTGGTTCAAATGTATATCCATCCCTGTTCATAAGTACATATTAATAATAATGATAATTGATTTATTTATATAATGCTTTTAATAGGCACTTGAAGACACTTACCGTATTTTTCGGACTATAAGTCGCAGTTTTTTTCAGAGTTTGGCCGGGGGTGCGACTTATACTCAGGAGCGACTTATGTGTGAAATTATTAACACATTACCGTAAAATATCAAATAGTATTATTTAGCTCATTCACGTAAGAGACTAGACGTATAAGATTTCATGGGATTTAGCGATTAGGAGTGACCGATTGTTTGGTAAACGTATAGCATGTTCTATATGTTATAGTTATTTGAATGACTCTTACCATAATATGTTACGTTAACATACCAGGCACGTTCTCAGTTGGTTATTTATGCCTCATATAACGTACACTTATTCAGCCTGTTGTTCACTATTCTTTATTTATTTTAAATTGCCTTTCAAATGTCTATTCTTGGTTTTGGCTTTTATCAAATACATTTCTCCCAAAAATGCGACTTATACTCCAGTGCGACTTATACATGTTTTTTTCCTTCTTTATTATGCATTTTCGGCCGGTGCGACTTATACTCCGAAAAATACGGTACTCAAATATCACGATATAGTCATTTTCTATATCACACAGAGACAAACCCCAGCCCTAATTCAGTGTAAATCCACATAAAAAAACGGGCAAAATGAAAGATATTAGAACAAAATGAAAGATATTAGAACAATTAAAATGAACGCAATGCTGCTGTAATGTTACCGTATAGCACAGTATTTTTTTTTTACCCAGACAAGAGGTGTCAAGATTTATACATGACAATCAACAGGTTATCTCCGAACCCGCCAGAGCTTTTTTTCTCGTTACTCACACACACACAACAGTGCCCTGGAAAGATGTGACAAGGTTGTTAGTAGGGATGTCCGATAATATCGGCCTGCCGATATTATCGGCCGATAAATGCGTTAAAATGTAATATCGGAAATTATCGTTATCTGTTTTTTTTATTATCTGTATCGTTTTTTTTGTTTGTTTTTTGTTTTGTTTTTATTAAATCAACATAAAAAACACAAGATACACTTACAATTAGTGCACCAACCCAAAAAACCTCCCTCTCCCCATTTCTTTCTGTTATCAATATTCTGGTTCCTACATTATATATCAATATATATCAATACAGTCTGCAAGGGATACAGTCCGTAAGCACACATGATTGTGCGTGCTGCTGCTCCACTAATAGTACTAACCTTTAACAGTTAATTTTACTCATTTTCATTAATTACTAGTTTCTATGTAACTGTTTTTATATTGTTTTACTTTCTTTTTTATTCAAGAAAATGTTTTTAATTTAGTTATCTTATTTTATTCTTTTTTTTAAAAAGTGCCTTATCTTCACCATACGTGGTTGTCCAAATTAGGCATAATAATGTGTTAATTCCACGACTGCATATATCGGTTGATATCGGTATCGGTTGATATCGGTATCGGTAATTAAAGAGTTGGACAATATCGGATATCGGCAAAAAGCCATTATCGGACATCCCTAGTTGTTAGCAAACAGAGGAAGTGTTGTGCTAATTTTAAGGTAATGATCATCAATCAAACAACTGTCAACTGAGACATTACATCGAATTGGTATATTATTTCACTGATATTAAAAATGTGAGATACAGGTTTTCTCTTAAGAAAATAGAAATAGTCTTATAGTCAGGGTTATAATAGGTCAGGACTCATAAAGTGACTAGCTGCACATATTGACAACACAAACAAAAAAGGTTTTAATACACGCTGATGCGAACACAACACTCTGAGTGGTGTTTCTCTCCAGAGCACTTGGAAACTAGAACGTCCATTATCCTCGCAGTGTCGATAATGGTATCCATTTATGGTCTCCATCACCCTCTTCTCGTGCAGTCCATCCTCTTACTGGGAGGTGTGGCGCTGGTCTGTCTGGCCCTGGACCTCCTGTTCCTGCTCTTCTACTCCATTTGGCTGTGCTGCCGGCGGAGCAAAAGGGAGGAGCAGCCGTCGGCCGACTGCTGCTGCACCGCCTGGTGTGTCATCATCGCCACGCTGGTGTGCAGGTGAGTGCAGGTAGAATTGTTTAAAAGAGTGAAGCAGCGGAATAAAAAACAAAATCCACGCCAATGCGCGGCGGAGTAACAAATGTTACTGTTACAAATGCACCATCTGGAATTGCGTCAGCATTTGTTTCCTGTTTTTTTTTCCTCCATGTGTTTATGAGCCACTAGAGAGCCATCACAGTTGATTCAGAGCCACACAAAAAAGAGCTTTGGGGACCTGACGAGGACGCCAACTGCATCACAATCACTCCGTGTGTCTGGTCGTTACTAATAGCAATAAAGACGTCATGCTAAGCATCACTTGTCAAAACAGACTACTTAGGAGGATGGCTTTTAAAATCACTTTTCATAGTTTCCATACTCTTTTCCCCCCTGTCCTGTTTTGCTGCGACACGGCCATTGTCCACTGTTTTTCCCACCGCGAAGCGTGAGAGGAAGAGATTAGCGGCCCAGGAAGAGGAGACGAGCACAATGATGCACTGTTGGCTTACCACCACTAGACCGGTCTGACTCTAGCTTGAAGTGGTGCTCATGTCATCACCCTACTTGACAACACAAAACCACTATGGTTTAAATGGATGTCATTAAAACGGCAGGTGCGGTCATGTCCACCCTGTAATAATCCTATAGAAAATAATGTAATAAGTGGTTGTTTGAAGTAAAAAAATATATATATATAACAAGAACACCACCTGCTAGCTTATGTTACTTACTAGAGATGTCCGATAATGGCTTTTTTGCCGATATTCCGATATTGTCCAACTCTTAATTACCGATTCCGATATCAACCGATACCGATATATACAGTCGTGGAATTAACACATTATTATGCCTAATTTTGTTGTGATTCCGCGCTGGATGCATTAAAGCAGGGGTCACCAACGCGGTGCCCGCGGGCACCAGGTAGCCCGTAAGGACCAGATGAGTAGCCCGCTGGCCTGTTCTAAAAATAGCTCAAATAGCAGCACTTAGCAGTGAGCTGCCTCTATTTTTTAAATTGTATTTATTTACTAGCAAGCTGGTCTCGCTTTGCTCGACATTTTTAATTCTAAGGGAGACAAAATTCAAATAGAATTTGAAAATCCAAGAAAATATTTTAGACTTGGTCTTCACTAACTGACAAAGAAACAGATAACAGTTTTGGTGTCCAGTTCAAAGTGTGACATGATTTATTAAAAAATTTGAGAGTTGAATTTTGTATTTTACATGAGTTATTATTTGTACAAACATGGTGCAAAGTAATTCATGATTTGTTAAAAAATGTTAGTGGCTAGTTAGTTAAAATGGGATATTGTGATTTCACAAGACTGTCTTAGAAGTGATCATTTGAAAATGTTCAATTTGAAAAATGTGCACTTAGAGAAAATATAAAAATAAAGTTTTGCATATTGATATTTATCTGTTTCTATATATATTTATTGTGAGAAATCATTAAGATGATCAGTGTTTCCACAAAGATCAATATCATTAATTATTAATAATAACATAAGATTTAAAGGTAAATTGAGCAAATTGGCTATTTCTGGCAATTTATTTAAGTGTGTATCAAACTGGTAGCCCTTCGCATTAATCAGTACCGAAGAAGTAGCTCTTGGTTTCAAAAAGGTTGGTGACCCCTGCATTAAACAATGTAACTTTACCATAAATTGATTAACCTGGACCCCGACTTAAACATGTTGAAAAACTTATTGGGGTGTTACCATTTAGTGGTCAATTGTACGGAATATGTACTGTACTGTGCAATCTACTAATACAAGTTTCAATCAATCAATCAATCAATCAAAAACAAGGTTTTCCAAAATAAGAGAACAACTTCAACTCCAGTTATGGAAAAAAGTGCCAACATGGCACCGCCATGTTTATTATTGAAGTCACAAAGTGCATTATTTTTTTTAACATGCCTCAAAACAGCAGCTTGGACTTTGGGACATGCTCTCCCTGAGATAATCCTAATACCCACTACAACTATGGGAAGTACTATACTTTGACTTTCACAAAGTGCATTATTTTTAAATTTTTTAAAACATGCCTCAAAACAACAGCTACAAAAACAATGAAGGCACACAGCTTCAGTCCAGAGTATACTAGAGCATCCTTGCCAACCTTGAGACCTCCGAATTCGGGAGATGGGGGGGGGGGTGTATATTGTAGCGGAAGAGTTAGTGCTGCAAGGGGTTCTGGGTATTTGTTCTGTTGTGTTTATGTTGTGTTACGGTGCGGATGTTCTCCCGAAATGTGTTTGTCATTCTTGTTTGGTGTGGGTTCACAGTGTGGCGCATATTTGTAACAGTGGTAAAGTTCTTTATACGGCCACCCTCAGTGTGACCTGTATGGCTGTTGATCAAGTATGCCTTGCATTCCCTCGTGTGTGTGAAAGCCGCATATATTATGTGACTGGGCCGGCACGCTGTTTGTATGGAGGAAAAGCGGATGTGACGACAGGTTGTAGAGGACGCTAAAGGCAGTGCCTTTAAGGCCCGCCCCCAATAATGTTGTCCAGGTGGAAATTGGGAGAAATTCGGGAAAATGGTTGCCCCGGGAGATTTTCGGGAGGGGCACTGAAATTTGGGAGTCTTCCAGGAAAATCGGGAGGTTGAAACCGATTCCGATAATACATTTTAAAGCATTTATCGGCCGATAATATTAGCCTGCCGATATTATCGGACATCTCTATTACTTACCATTAGTGATTTAACAGAAGATATGTACCGTACAGGCCAAAAGTTTGGACACAATGAGTTTTCTTTATTTTCATGACTATTTACATTGTAGATTGTCACTGAAGGCATCAAAACTATGAATGAACACATGTGGAGTTATGTACTTAACAAAAAAAGGTGAAATAACTGAAAACATGTTGTATATTCTAGTTTCTTCAAAATAGCCACTGTAGGAGCCTAAATGATGTTTAAGTTAATTTACATTACCGGTATAGCTTGGTTGGTAGAGCGGCCGTGCCAGCAACTTGAGGGTTGCAGGTTCGATCCCCGCTTCCGCCATCCAAGTCACTGCCGTTGTGTCCTTGGGCAAGACACTTTACCCACCTGCTCCCAGTGCCACCCACACTGGTTTGAATGTAACTTAGATATTGGGTTTCACTATGTAAAGCGCTTTGAGTCACTTGAGAAAAAGCGCTATATAAATGTAATTCACTTCACTTCACATTTTATGGATGGTGCTTTATGTTTATTCAGCCAAAATGGGACTATTTACTTTATTTGCATAATACGAAAATGTATATATTGCATGCTTAGAATAATTATAAGGTACACTTTATTTGTAATTATTACACTTGTCTGAATAATTTGATGATGTATTATTTTATACTGCTTTAATACAGTGAAGATTACGGAACTGTTTAATTGCATGTATAGCGGAAGGATCTGTGTGGTAATATGGTTTGGATACAATGTATTATGGGTAATGGCAGTCAGGTATGGTGGAATCGAGCCACAGTTTTTTTACCTTACTCTTACTTTTTATAGCTTTATTGTGCCATTCATTTTTTCCCACATCGTTATTGTTTTACGTTTTTGAAGGATTAAGTTGACAAGTAAACGATACAAAACGAAGAGGAAGGTCTGGAGTTTTGTTTGTTGTTGCCGCAGCAAGCGGGAGCAGGAGAAAGTAGAGGAGCGTCAAGCTAAGCCACCCTTTGCTCTGATTTCTGCTTTGCACACTCTTGGCATTCTCTCGATGAGCTTCAAGAAAGGGTTTTCACTTCATGGGTGTCATAGTTTTGATGCCTTCAGTGACAACCTACAATGTAAATAGTCATGAAAATAAAGAAAACGCATTGAAATGAGAAGATGTGTCCAAACTATATATTTTAATGGGTATGTTTTTCAAAATAACTTACTATATTGAACAAAATAGGCTAGAGGAATTAGTTTGGTGTTCAGGCTTGTCACTCACCGCTGTCTCATCCACATGTACAGACAAGAGAGCGCAAGCACACACAAAAGCAGTCACAGAGAAGCAACTAACAATTTGCAGTCACGTCATTACAGTAGGGATTGATGAGCAGTACCTAAGCTATGTAGCTTAACTACATTTTCCAGTAGTTTGGCGGTACTTTTAGACCCTTGTAGCGAGGTAGCTTACAATAAAGCTACAAGCTACAAAGAGAGAAAATTGAGTGTGAATCCAGGGCCCCAAAAAATACGGAGAAAATACGATGACCTTGATGAATCAAAATATCCATACATACACAGAAAATCCATGATGATTGGTTGGTGTTTGTATGATGAGTAGGGATGATACTCGAAACCGGTTTTCCCGGTTGTTTGATAAGGAAAGAACCGAGTCCTCGGACTCGAATCCCTTTTTAAGAACCGGTACCCGTTATCGAGACCACTATAGTAAAGGAAAAGAGTTGATTCTTTATTCAAATCCCGTCCCGACCAGAAATGCTCAGTGGGACATCACAATAAATGACGTCACGTAGCTCAGTCATTAGGCGCAGATAGCGAAAGCAGGAAAACAATGGACGGGAAAAAGCGCTCCAAGGTGTAATAAAGTTCAAAACAAAAACTATAATCCATCGAATAACTTTACTGAGAGATTTTAGCAGGGTAAAACACAGGACGAACACTTTTACGACCAACCGGAAACATAGCAACGCACCTCCTTTACGGCAGCTGTCGCAACCTTCTTAAAACAACCGCAGCATATATATACAACATATCTCCCTTTTTTAACTTTTGGTTTTCTTTCCTTGTAAACAAAACAAAATCACACTGTATATGTGTTGTCTGTCTAATTATAAATAATGCAGACGAGGCGTGTTGGCTGAGTTCTTGACGTTTACTTTCACAGCGTGGCAACATGCAACACTTTTCGGGGCTACCGCGCATGCTCGTAACTCCCGTTGCATGCTGGGTATTGTAGTTGTTATATTCTCTAGCTCATAACATTTTTCCCCCATAAAGAAATAATGTTAACTCAATAAAGTGTATTTCTTTTTTTAGCTTTAACTTTTCATTTATTAGCATTGTAACCACATTTGCAAAGAACTTTTCTCTTCATATAATGTTCTTTCAATAAAGAAATAAAGTGCAAAAATGTCAAAGCATCATAACAAACAGTTATGTTCCAATAGCAGCAGAAGTGCACTTTTTGGAGAGCTGTATTATTTTCAGTTTTGTGCCCAAGGGACTGATTTTATTTAACACTATATTATTATTTATACACCTATAGTGATCACAGAGACAGGTTGTTTTTGTGTTACTGTATATATTTGTTTCTCTGAAAAATCCCACTTAATATACTTTGGGTAACAACAGTCAATATTTATTTATTTTATTTTATTTTTTTAGGTGGGTAACAGTCAATATTTATTTATTTATTAGATTTTATTTTTTTATTATATAATAAAAGTGAGCTTTTGTTAAACCAAATATTGTGTGTTTTTTTCCATATACAACAACCTATCTGGACTCGATAAGAGAATCGATAAGGAATTGGTTCGATAAGAGGATTCGATAATAGGCTCAAACTCGATAATTCCTTATCAAACATCATCCCTAATGATGAGTCACAATTGGCTAAGGTTGGGGCTAAATATTATATACTGGCCAATCAGAGGCAAGATAAGACGGGTCATCGAAACTAGTAAGCAAAATCATAACAGACATGCACTCATGTCGCATGATGACAAGGGAGTCGGAGACAGAGGGATGCTTCAAGCTGAAGACTCAAAAAAAAAAAAAACATACTTGAAAATGGCAGAAAGATTCTCTCCCGCAGATTAGATTTTTCCTTTAGTGATAAAGACGACATCCAGGAAACCCACAATAATGCAAGTTCTTGACCATATTTGGACAAATATATGCGTTTTGAGAAAACAATGCCCAAAACTTTAGTTTTTAAAGGATTCTCTCCAGCAGATTAGATTTTTCCTTTAGTGATAAATACGACATCCAGGAAACCCCCAATAACGCAAGTCCTTGACCATATTTGGACAAATGTATGCGTTTAGAGAAAACAATGCCCAAAACTAGGGATGTCCGATAATATCGGACTGCCGATTTTATCGGCCGATAAATGCTTTAAAATGTAATATCGGAAATTATCTGTATCGGTTTCAAAATTATCGGTACTTGGTCAACAGCCATACAGGTCACACTGAGGATGCCCGTATAAACAACGTTAACACTGTTACAATTATGCGCCACACTGTGAACCCACACCAAACAAGAATGACAAACACATTTCGGGAGAACATCCGCACCATAACACAACATAAACACAACAGAACAAATACCTAGAACCCCTTGCAGCACTATCTCTTCCGGGACACTACAATATACCTCCTACCCCCCCCCCCCCCCCACCTCAATCCCGCCCACCTCAACCTCCTCATGCTCTCTCAGGGAAAGCATGTCCCAAATTCTGCTGTTTTAAGGCATGTTAAAAAAAATAATGCACTTTGTGACTTCAATAATAAATATGGATATAATATGTTGCCATTTTTTTCCATAACTTGAGTTGATTTATTTTGGAAAACCTTGTTACATTGTTTAATGCATCCAGCGGGGCATCACAACAAAATTAGGCATAATAATGTGTTAATTCCACGACTGTATATATCGGTATCGGTTGATATCGGAATCGGTAATTAAGAGTTGGACAATATCGGAATATCGGATATAGGCAAAAAAGCCATTATCGGACATCTCTACCCAAAACCTACGTTTTTAATTAAGAGTTGGACAATATCGGAATATCGGATATAGGCAAAAAAGCCATTATCGGACATCTCTACCCAAAACCTACGTTTTTAATTAAGAGTTGGACAATATCGGAATATCGGATATAGGCAAAAAAGCCATTATCGGACATCTCTACCCAAAACCTACGTTTTTAAAGGATTCTCTACCGCAGATTAGATTTTTCCTTTAGTGATTAAAACAACATCCAGGAAACCCACAATAATGCAAGTCCTTGACCATCCATCCATCCATTTTCTACCGCTTATTCCCTTTGGGGTCGCGGGGGGCGCTTGAGCCTATCTCAGCTACAATCGGGCGGAAGGCCGGGTACACCCTGGACAAGTCGCTACCTCATCACAGTGCCAACACAGATAGGCCGACAACATTCACACTCACTTTCACACACTAGGGCCAATTTAGTGTTGCCAATCAACCTATCTATTTGGACAAATATATGCGTTGTGAGAAAACAATGCCTAAAACCTTAGTTTTTAGTGGTTTACTCCGTAAAACAAAATTATAACTGCTCTATTCACGTCCAACACACATTTAGGAACACACATTAAGGTGAGTTGAGCTCATGAAATGTTTTACTGCACATAACCATTACCAACTGTTCCCAAACAACACACATGTATTTTTATTTTTGTTTGCCAAGATACAGATGGATGCTGTTTTTTTACTGTAGGTAGAGAAAATGAATAACATTATAAGGATGGGCCAAAAAAAAGGCAGACTAAATACATACATAATTGGTACGGGGATCCATAGAGGTAGTTGTAGGGTGTCCCCAGCTAAATGACAGATAGTTATTAGGCCCATTTGTACACTTGAAGTTACATTAACATTGATATTATACATGTGGGCCTATAGATATAAATGCAGTTAAATGTATAAAACTACTTTGGCCGTGGAGCTAGTTACAATTCTCCCGGGATAGCTTCCCATGTAGCTAAACTACGTTTAATCGAGAGTAACTTGTACCTTAGCCTACAACATTTTCCAAGTAGCTTGCCCATCACTGGCAAAAGGCTATACATTCAATGATAGCTAAAGTTAGCTAGTCAAATTTGTATCACTAGTTAAGACTCGTACAAACGTAGTTTGTCTTTGTGTGAAAAGCCGTAAAAGGGCACATTACGTCTTTATGTTTATGTGTTAAAAACCGTAAGAGGGCAGAATATAATGCTTAAAACACATAGGCATCTACGTAAAGGTGGCAAACAGCCCCTTTAACTAAGCCTGGGCCAATTGTCTATAAATAATCGAACAATAAATGCAGCCGGAATAGGTTCCAGAACCCAGCAACCCCAACGGGAACAAGCGGTAGGAAATTGATGGATGGATTGATGGAATAAATAGACATTAACTCTACGACTTTGCTGTCATTGATACATTGTATTTTCTTCCGTGTGTGTTTGTTTTTGTCTCTGGCTTTCAAACCGGGTATAAGAGGGTTTTCTTTGTGCATCACTCTCAGCACCTGAGCTCAATAGCAGAATTAAACAAACAGAGATAACCCTCTCGTCTGTCATCAACAGTATTTGTCTCGGTGGAATATTTTGATGAGCCCATCAACATGGAT
>NC_084736.1:8224387-8339387 GCF_033978785.1 Entelurus aequoreus | reverse complement strand
CTTGATTTCCTCAGACAGTACGACTCAGGGGGGCAGGGAACCCGGAACAAGAACAGGAGCTACAGTGACAACAAGCACGACTCTCATGGACTAAGTTTACACAAAGTGGCCCAAATCGGATTTTTTCTTTAGATCTGATTTTTTTTTTCCAGCTGATTGTTTACACTGCAAGTAAAATGTGATTTTTATCAGTGTGGAGGGGGGCGTGGTCTGCGGGCCTGCCGCGGAGTGGGGTGTGTAAGGCATACTTGCCAACCCTCCCGATTTTCCCGGGAGACTCATGAATTTCAGTGGCCCTCCCGAAAAATCTCCCGGGGCAACCATTCTCCCGAATTTCTCCTGATTTCCGCCCGGACAACAATAATGGGGGGCGGGCCTTAAAGGTACTGCCTTTAGCGTCCTCCACAACCTGTCATCACGCCCGCTTTTCCTTCATACAAACAGCGTGCCGGCCCAGTCACAAAATATACGCGGCTCTTACACACACACAGGTGAATGCAATGCATACTTGATCAATACCCATACAGGTCACACTGAGGGTACCCATATAAACAACTTTTAACACTGTTACAAATATGCGCCACACTGTGAACCCACACCAAACAAGAATGACAAACACATTTCGGGAGAGCATCCGCACCGTAACACAACATAAACACAACAGAACAAATACCCAGAACCCTTTGCAGCACTAACTCTTCCGGGACGCTACAATATACACCCCCGCTACCACCAAACCCCCCCCCCCCCCCCCCCCCCATCTCCCGAATTCGCACGTCTCAAGGTTGGCAAGTATGGTGTAAGAACCGACCTCGAAGCCAGCGGCAGGTGAGTGGATTGCCCAGCTGGGGCCGGTTATCTAATCACCTGTCGCCCTTATTAGCAGCAGCCGGGCTGAGACACGTGGTTGGAGTTGGAGACAGAGAGAGAGAGAGAGAGAGCACAAACAGAAACACGCCGGACTGAAAAGTCTTAAATATATATTGCTGGAAAGCACACCATACTTGTGTATGAGGAATAAGAGATCTCCTCCAACCTGTCTACCGGGCTCACGAAAGATCTGTCGGCACCAGGAGAACCTTCCCACACTCAGAGACGTCCACAATCAGACTCCAGTGTAAACGTCCAGAGGCCCCCAATGTGGTCCCAATGTGGCCTTTGACGTCACTCGCCACGCTCACTTTGATGAAGTGAAAACAGAGGAAGTTGACCAAGAGGAAGTGGCTACTACTACAAAATAAAATAAAAGCTGCAACGTCTTAAAAATTAGTCGTTTTTTTTTTTTTATGTGAAAGTAAATTAAAGTACCCTATTTTCCGGACTATAAGGCGCACTTAAAATCCTTTTTTCTTTTCCTCAAAACTCGACAGTGCGCCTCATAACCTGGTGCGCCTAATGTACGGAATAATTCTGGTTTTTTTAACCGACCTCAAAGCAATTTACTTGGTACATGGTGTAATGATAAGGGTGACCAGTAGATGGTTAGATGTCATGGTTAGAGGTGTCCGCCCTGAGATCGGTAGGTTGTGAGTTCAAACCCCGGCCGAGTCATACCAAAGACTATAAAAATGGGACCCATTACCTCCCTGCTTGGCACTCGGCATCAAGGGTTGGAATTGGGGGTTAAATCACCAAAAATTATTCCCGGGTGCTACCACCGCTGCTGCTCACTGCTCCCCTCACCTCCCAGGGGGTGAATAAGGGGATGGGTCAAATGCAGAGGACACATTTCACCACACCTGGTGTGGTGTGTGACAATCATTGGTACTTTAACTTTAACAAACTAGTTTGTCACTCTCATTTGGACATTCCGGAAATTGATAGTAGTCCAACGACCACCGAGGGTGAAGTGAAGTGAATTCTATTTATATAGCGCTTTTCTCTAGTGACTCAAAGCGCTTTTTACATAGTGCATACTTGCCAACCCTCCCGGATTTTCCGGGAGACTCCCGGAATTCAGCGCCTCTCCGGAAAACCTCCCGGAAGAAATTTTCTCCCGAAAATCTCCCGAATTCAGCCGGAGCTGGAGGCCACGCCCCCCTCCAGCTCCATGCGGACCTGAGTGGGGACAGCGGCGACAGTCTGTTTTCCCGTCCGCTTTCCCACGATATAAACAGCGTGCCTGCCCAATCACGTTATAACTGTAGACTGATCGAGGGCGGGTTCTTGGTTTCTTATGTGGGTTTATTGTTAGGCAGTTCCATTAACGTCCTCCCAGCGCGGTAAGAACAACACACAACAACAGCAGCCACGTTTTTCGTCTACCGTAAAGCGGTTCGTCTGCCGTAAACAGCAATGTTGTGACACTCTTAAACAGGACAATACTGCCATCTACTGGATAGCCTCCGGAACACTGAAATTCAAGTATTTCTTTTATTTATATGTATAATAAAAATAAATAAATATATATATATATATATATATATATATATATATATATATATATATATATATATATATTATATATATATATATATATATATATATATATATAGCTAGAATTCACTTGAAAATCAAGTATTTCATACATATATATATATATATATATATTAATGTATATATATATATATATATATATATATATATATATATATATATATAATATATATATATATATATATATATATATATATATATATGTATATATATATATATATATATATATATATATATATATATATATATATATATATATATATATATATATATATATATATATAATAAAAGTTTGGGGTCACATTGAAATGTCCTTATTTTTGAAGGAAAAGCACTGTACTTTTCAATGAAGATAACTTTAAACTAGTCTTAACTTTAAAGAAATACACTCTATACATTGCTAATGTGGTAAATGACTATTCTAGCTGCAAATGTCTGGTTTTTGGTGCAATCTCTACATAGGTGTATAGAGGCCCATTTCCAGCAACTATCACTCCAGTGTTCTAATGGTACAATGTGTTTGCTCATTGGCTCAGAAGGCTAATTGATGATTAGAAAACCCTTGTGCAATCATGTTCACACATCTGAAAACACTTTAGCTCGTTACACAAGCTACAAAACGGACCTTCCTTTGAGCAGATTGAGTTTCTGGAGCATCACATTTGTGGGGTCAATTAAACGCTCAAAATGGCCAGAAAAAGAGAACTTTCATCTGAAACTCGACAGTCTATTCTTGTTCTTAGAAATGAAGGCTATTCCACAAAATTGTTTGGGTGACCCCAAACTTTTGAACCGTAGTGTATATATATATATATATATATATATATATATATATATATATATATATATATATATATATATATATATATATATATATATATATATATATATATATATATATATATATATATGAAATACTCGAGTTGGTGAATTCTAGCTGTAAATATACTCCTCCCCTCTTAACCACGCCCCCGACCACGCCCCCCGCCCCACCCCCGACCACGCCCCACCCCACCCCCCGGAGTATGATAGTGAAACCCAATATCTAAGTTACATTTAAACCAGTGTGGGTGGCACTGGGAGCAGGTGGGTAAAGTGTCTTGCCCAAGGACACAACGGCAGTGACTAGGACGACGAAAGCGGGGATCGAACCTGGAACCCTCATGTTGCTGGCACGGCCGCTCTACCAACCGAGCTATACCGCCCCCCCCCCCCCCCCCCGAGGGTGTATTTACATAATGTACTCCCAGTTCAATTAAGAGCCGTGATGGACATTAAGCATGCATAGGCTATCACAGGCGATGATGGCGGCGTTTATCCCTTTTTCCGCCACCCCGACCGTCCAGCTGTCTTTTTTACCGCACCTGCAGCTTCCATCTTTTGCAAATTGCTCTCACCGCGCAGTAAATGCCGAAATTAGTCCGATTCATTTGCATCCCCGAGTCCCGATATCAGGACCGGTTGGATGAGGTGTCCGAGAACTGCGTCCCCCCCTCCCCTCCCCTCAATCCTGCTTGTTTTGCCTTATAGCCACAACATCTTCAGGCCAGAGAGGAGATACGAGACAAGACTTAATTCCGGGCGCTCCTTTTATGGATCGAAGCAGGAGCAAACTTCGCTTTGATGTCGGCGTTTCTCGCCAGCGTCTCAATAGCAATCCCATCAAGAGCTACAGCGACAGCAAACAGCCTCCAGAGATTACCCAGGATTCTCGGCCCGTTCAGGGACGCCCGGGAGATGTTTTTTTATTTTATTTTATTTCTTTTTTTCACCCGCCCACACATCTGTGTTGCTCGAACAGCTGCACGCTAAATTACAACAAACCTCGGAAGGATGAAGGAGAAAAAAAATAATAATAAAACAGCCTGGAAGTGGAAATGAATTTTTAAATGTCACACAACAGGTGGTCTCCATCCACCTCCACCTGTGTTTGTCATTGATCCACGGGGGGAACAATGATATTGCATAATGGCGTACGAACACAATGACGCGGAAAGCTTTTTTCGCAGAAAGGACACGAGGCCTAAACATGAACGAGAGGCATGCTTCCATTCCATGCACTGCAAAAAAGTCAGTGTTCAAAAACAAGGGGAAATTAAAGCTGCAAGCAGCATTGGTCGGGTCCGCCTTTTGGCAGGTGCTTTTTGTCCAGAGGTAGTCCTGAGTGAGACCTACATAGAGGTTTTTGTTTCGTGTCTCTACGATATTCGTACTGGGAGTTAGAGGAAGTTGTGTCTGAGTTCACATTGTCATTATAGGCTATTGTGTGTATTGAGGCCAAAGAAGGAGTAATCGCATTTTCGTTGTCATTTTTGGCACCGGAGCAGCATCAGTGCTGCGGGTCTTTGAAGGCTCGTAAAATCAAAACCGTAGCACGTATCAAAACGTGCAAACTTCCTGTTGATTTTCGCTGAAGGATGTCAATCTATGAAATGTAGGTCTAGGCGAGACCTACATAGAGGTATTTGTTTCATGTCTCTAAGACGTTCCTACCGGAAGTTATAAGCAGTTTTGTCTGAGTTTTCCTCTAAAAAGCAGTTTTTTTCTCTGTTTTATTTAAAAATTGCTCTAGAGCACAATTTTGAGTTTCGGGGTTCGGTTATTTTTTGAGATCGCAATTTCTACCAGTCCCGATGTGTGTGAGAAGTTTGGTGAGTTTTGAAGTACTTTAAGGGGGTCAAATTACAGCTCAAAGAGGCAAAAGCGAGTTTTTTTTAGTACAAATGTGTCTTGAAGGGGAAATTGCCAACTTCCTGTTGGTTTTTGCCCGAGGATGTAAAATTATGAAATATAGGTCTAAGTCTGACCTACATAGAGGTTTTTGTTTCATGTCTCTACAACTTTCCTAGTGGGAGTTACAGGCAGTTTGTATTTATTTTTTCCTAGGGGGCGCTAGAGCTAAATTTTTATTTTTGGGGTTTGGTTTTGTTGAAATTTTCGCAGGTCCTGATTTGTGTGTCAAATTTGGTGAGTTTTGGAGTATGTTAAGTGGGTCAAATTAGCGTTCTTTGTGGGGTCGGTAAAATAATAATAATAAAAACCTTACAAAAACAATAGGTTCCTTTGTAACCAGTACAAAGGACTCCCTGGGGGAGTCCTTTGTACTGGGTACAGGGCGGACCCTAAAAAATACAAAAATTAGGGGTATTTTACTTGAACTAAGCAAAATTATCTGCCAATAGAACAAGAAAATGCCTTCCAAAACAAGTCAAATTAGCTAACCTCAATGAACCCCAAAATACCTTAAAATAAGTATATTCTCTGTCAGGTTCAAACACTGATGACATTTATTAAACAAGACAAGAGGCAAAGAATTAAGCAGAGACAGAATTCGATTTGGACTCAATGGACAGAATTTCTAGGCGCAGTCTGGGCGTTGAAGGGATCCGGTTTGGTGGCTGCAGGATTAGGTCTCTGCTATTTGCAAATGATCTGGTCCTGATGGCTTCATCTGGCCAGGATCTTCAGCTCTCGCTGGATCGGTTCGCAGCCGAGTGTGAAGCGACTGGGATGAGAATCAGCACCTCCAAGTCCGAGTCCATGGTTCTCGCCCGGAAAAGGGTGGAGTGCCATCTCCGGGTTGGGGAGGAGATCTTGCCCCAAGTGGAGGAGTTCAAGTACCTCTGAGTCTTGTTCACGAGTGGGGGAAGAGTGGATGGTGAGATCGACAGGCGGATCGGTGCGGCGTCTTCAGTAATGCGGACGCTGTATCGATCCGTTGTGGTGAAGAAGGAGCTGAGACGGAAGGCAAAGCTCTCGATTTACCGGTCGATCTACGTTCCCATCCTCACCTATGGTCATGAGCTTTGGGTCATGACCGAAAGGACAAGATCACGGGTACAAGCGGCCGAAATGAGTTTCCTCCGCCGGGGTGGCGGGTCTCTCCCTTAGAGATAGGGTGAGAAGCTCTGTCATCCGGGAGGAGCTCAAAGTAAAGCCACTGCTCCTCCACATCGAGAGGAGCCAGATGAGTTGGGTTCGAGGCATCTGGTCAGGATGGCCACCCGAACGCCTCGCTAGGGAGGTGTTTCGGGCACGTCCGACAGGTAGGGAGGCCACGGGGAAGACCCAGGACACGTTGGGAAGACTATCTCTCCCGGCTGGCCTGGGAACAGCCTCGGGGGCCCCCGGGAGGAGCTGGACGAAGTGGCTGGGGAGAGGGAAGTCTGGGCTTCCCTGCTTAGGCTGCTGCCCCCGCGACTCAACCTCGGATAAGCGGAAGAAGATGGATGGATGGATGGACTCAATTGAGGAGAAACGATTGCACCTCCTCCTTCTTTATTTGACTTTCTCCTCCCACCTGACAACCGCTTCCACTTCCAGAGGGAAGTGGGTCATAAACAGCGTTGCCTTTGGTTACAGAATAGTTCAAAAAGAGTTTGTAAAATACTTCAAAAAGAGGTCGTCTGGAAATTGGGCAGATCCTCGGTTCTCTCCGCTTTGAAGTCCTTGGGTTAGAACAATATCTTTCTGTTGATTACCATACATGAAAGAACACTGGAACACCTTCATCTTGCTTTCCCCCTTACACAGTGCAGTTTTTACGAGCCTTACTCTTGGTAGGTTTCAAAGACAGCATTTGTGTACTTGCCTGG
Organism: Entelurus aequoreus; assembly: GCF_033978785.1. Classification (NCBI taxonomy): domain Eukaryota; kingdom Metazoa; phylum Chordata; class Actinopteri; order Syngnathiformes; family Syngnathidae; genus Entelurus; species Entelurus aequoreus. The sequence goes on along the minus strand of NC_084736.1, from coordinate 8,332,356 downwards.
AACTCATTTCAACACAAAGTTTTTTGTGATAGCTTACAAAAAATTATTCTAACATTCTCACTAATAGCAAGTGCACTTTTCTTGGTAGAAAAAACAAATATGAGACCTTTTTCCTCAGAATGTTGAAAAATATTCTTAAATGAAGTAAATGCTAGTGCCATCATCTTGACATAATTGATATGCGCTCGGCATTACATTTCTTGAAACCAGCAAACTTATAACGAAAAACGAGTTTATTTTCTTAATGGAAAGGCAACAATATGGTCGAAAAATGCATTTTTCCATTGACAACATGACATCATCGCGCCAAATGCGTGCTCTTTCAGTCATGTATATATATATATATATATATATATATATATATATATATATATATATATATATATATATATATATATATATATATATATATATATATATATATATATATATACATATATATATATATATATATATATATATATATATATATATATATATATATACATATATATATATATATATATATAATATATATATATACCTGCTCATTTTAATTTCCTTTACTTTGATCCTCTTTGTATATAATTTAGTTTTGCATGTAGTATGTAAGTGTGGAGGGGGGTGTGGCCTGCGGGCCTGCGCGGAGCGGGGGTGTGCAAGGACCGGCCTCGAAGACAGCGACAGGTGAGTAGATGACCCCGGCCGGGCCTTGCTATCTATTCACCTGTCGCCTTTATTAGCAGCAGCCGGCACGAGACAAGTTGTCGGAGTTGGGAGTTGGAGCCAGGGAGAGACACGCATATAGAGACACGCACGTAGAGACAGACGGACATTGCTGGAAAGCAAGCCACCCCCCGGGGTGTTCATGCCAAATAAAAAGACTGTATTCAAACTGTCTACCGGGCTCACGAAGATCTGTCGGGCAGGAGAACCCACAACAAGAGGGAAACTTCCACATTAATAGTGGCTGCATTTCAGATGGTTGTGTGCCATGCCGTTCCAGACCACAGCAAACATTACCTAGCTTGCCAAAGATTGTAATAAATCAAACTTATATAAGACTTTTAAAGTCATTTTGATAGTAGGCTAATATAGACACTTACATCATGTGTTGCCTTCATTATAACACTTATATACGACTTTTAAAGTCATTTTGATAGTAGGCTAATATAGACACTTACATCATGTGTTGCCTTCATTATAACACTTATATAAGACTTATAAAGTCATTTTGATCGTAGGTTATTATAGCTAATATAGACACTTACATCATGTGTTGCTTCATTATAACACTTATATAAGACTTTTAAAGTCATTTTGATAGTAGGCTAATATAGCTAATATAGACACTTACATCATGTGTTGCCTTCATTATAACAATTGTATGCGATTTTTAAAGTAATTTTGATAGTAGGCTAATATAGCTAATATAGACACTTACATCATGTGTTGCCTTCATTTTAACACTTATATAAGACTTTTAAAGTCATTTTGATAGTAGGCTAATATAGACACTTACATCATGTGTTGCCTTCATTATAACACTTATATAAGACTTGTAAAGTCATTTTGATAGCAGGCCAATATAGCTAATATAAACACTTACATCATGCGTTGCATTCATTATAACACGTATATAAGACTTTTAAAGTCATTTTGATAGTAGGCTAATATAGCTAATATAGACACTTACATCATGTGTTGCCGTCATTATAACACTTATATAAGACTTTTAAAGTCATTTTGATAGTAGGCTAATATAGCTAATATAGACACTTGCATCATGTGTTGTTTTCATTATAACACTTATATAGAAACATTTTTAAAGTCATTTTGATAGTAGGCCAATATAGACACATCATGGTGTTGCCTTCATTATAACAATTATACAAGACTTTTAAAGTCATTCTGATAGTAGGCTATTATAGCTAATATAGACACTTACATCATGTGTTGTCTTCATTATAACACCTATATAAGATTTTTAAAGTCATTTTGATAGTAGGCTAATATAGACACTTACATTATGTGTTGCCTTCATTATAACACTTATATGAGACTTTTACAGTCATTTTGATAGTAGGCTATTATAGCTAATATAGACACTTACATCATGTGTTGCCGTCATTATAACACTTATATAAGACTTTTAAAGTCATTTTGATAGTAGGCTAATATAGCTAATATAGACACTTACATCATGTGTTGCCTTCATTATAACACTTATACAAGACTTTTAAAGTCATTTTGATAGTAGGCTATTATAGCTAATATAGACACTTACATCATGTGTTGCCTTCATTATAACACTTATATACGACTTTTAAAGTCATTTTGATAGTAGGCTAATATAGCTAATATAGACACTTACATCATGTGTTGCCTTCATTATAACACTTATATAAGACTTATAAAGTCATTTTGATCGTAGGTTATTATAGCTAATATAGACACTTACATCATGTGTTGCCTTCATTATAACACTTATATAAGACTTTTAAAGTCATTTTGATAGTAGGCTAATATAGCTAATATAGACACTTACATCATGTGTTGCCTTCATTATAACACTTGTATAAGACTTTTAAAGTCATTTTGATAGTAGGCTAATATAGCTAATATAGACACTTACATCATGTGTTGTCTTCATTATAACACTTATATAAGACTTTTAAATTAATTTTGATAGTAGGCTAATATAGCTAATATAGACACTTACATCATGTGTTGCCTTCATTATAACACTTGTATAAGACTTTTAAAGTCATTTTGATAGTAGGCTAATATAGCTAATATAGACACTTACATCATGTGTTGCCTTCATTATAACACTTGTATAAGACTTTTAAAGTCATTTTGATAGTAGGCTAATATAGCTAATATAGACACTTACATCATGTGTTGTCTTCATTATAACACTTATATAAGACTTTTAAATTAATTTTGATAGTAGGCTAATATAGCTAATATAGACACTTACATCATGTGTTGCCTTCATTATAACACTTGTATAAGACTTTTAAAGTCATTTTGATAGTAGGCTAATATAGCTAATATAGACACTTACATCATGTGTTGCCTTCATTATAACACTTGTATAAGACTTTTAAAGTCATTTTGATAGTAGGCTAATATAGCTAATATAGACACTTACATCATGTGTTGTCTTCATTATAACACTTATATAAGACTTTTAAATTAATTTTGATAGTAGGCTAATATAGCTAATATAGACACTTACATCATGTGTTGCCTTCATTATAACACTTGTATAAGACTTTTAAAGTCATTTTGATAGTAGGCTAATATAGCTCATATAGACACTTACATCATGTGTTGCCTTCATTATAACACTTATATAAGACTTATAAAGTCATTTTGATCGTAGGTTATTATAGCTAATATAGACACTTACATCATGTGTTGCCTTCATTATAACACTTATATAAGACTTTTAAAGTCATTTTGATAGTAGGCTAATATAGCTAATATAGACACTTACATCATGTGTTGCCTTCATTATAACACTTGTATAAGACTTTTACAAGTCATTTTGATAGTAGGCTAATATAGCTAATATAGACACTTACATCATGTGTTGTCTTCATTATAACACTTATATAAGACTTTTAAATTAATTTTGATAGTAGGCTAATATAGCTAATATAGACACTTACATCATGTGTTGCCTTCATTATAACACTTATATAAGACTTTTAAAGTCATTTTGATAGTAGGCTAATATAGCTAATATAGAACACTTACATCATGTGTTGCCCTTCATTATAACACTTGTATAAGACTTTTAAAGTCATTTTGATAGTAGGCTAATATAGCTAATATAGACACTTACATCATGTGTTGTCTTCATTATAACACTTATATAAGACTTTTAAATTAATTTTGATAGTAGGCTAATATAGCTAATATAGACACTTACATCATGTGTTGCCTTCATTATAACACTTGTATAAGACTTTTAAAGTCATTTTGATAGTAGGCTAATATAGCTAATATAGACACTTACATCATGTGTTGCCTTCATTATAACACTTATATAAGACTTATAAAGTCATTTTGATCGTAGGTTATTAAAGCTAATATAGACACTTACATCATGTGGTTGCCTTCATTATAACACTTATATAAGACTTTTAAAGTCATTTTGATAGTAGGCTAATATAGCTAATATAGACACTTACATCATGTGTTGCCTTCATTATAACACTTATATAAGACTTTTAAATTAATTTTGATAGTAGGCTAATATAGCTAATATAGACACTTACATCATGTGTTGCCTTCATTATAACACTTGTATAAGACTTTTAAAGTCATTTTGATAGTAGGCTATTATAGCTAATATAGACACTTACATCATGTGTTGCCTTCATAATAAGACTCATATACAGCTTTTAATGTTTTGCGGCTCCAGACAGGTTCGTTTTCTGCATTTTTGGTCTAATACGGCTCTTTCTACGGGAGCCTATACACTCCCTATCGAGACATCCATAGGATATCACATGATTACATGAATCTGTGCTCTCGCTGCGTGTTCATTAAGTGCCATCCACAGCCAATTAGTGGGTTAGTGCAAGTGGGCTATCGAACCCTTCAAGTCCGGGCTACGCTGATGGCTGAAAGTGCTCTCTAGGAACCTATTTAAAGGAAAACTCCATATGCAAAACCATGCAAACATTCACTCATGCAGAAATGTAACATAAAGAATGCAAAAAGAGTGACTATTAGGAATTAATTATACACAACCATACACTTTAAACACTGGAGTTGACATAAGGCACATACACACACACACACCGCCTTGAACTGGTTTAAGCTCCAGGGCTCCCCCTACAGCGGTGAAGTGCAATTGCACTTCTAAAAAGGCAGTGATTAACATGCATTATAAAGGCCAATACTGTACATTTATCTCTCTTAATTGTAGCCGGGTTGTTTATTTGCCTAAACCGCAAAGAAGGCAGAGTGTTAATTAGGAGTCGGCGATAATTGGAGCGGTAAATGTTCACTAAACTTTTTTGGAGAAACGTAGCTCTCTTTCACCACATGGTAGTTTATAAATAAGTACATCGCACAACACAGCACAACGATTGTTGTGTAATTTAATGTATTAATTACTAACTACTAATATGCACAGGGAATACATTTTGGTTTTGATTTTTTTTTTTTAGACACAATTAGAGATGTCCGATAATGGCTTTTTTTTTTACAGATATCCGATATTCCGATATTGTCCAACTCTTAATTACCGATACTAGAGATGTCCGATAATATCGGTCTGCCGATATTATCGGCCGATAAATGCGTTAAAATGTAATATCGGAAATTATCGGTATCGTTTTTTTTATTATCAGTATCGTTTTTTTTGTTTGTTTTTTTTTTGTTTTTTTTTTTAATTAAATCCACATAAAAAACACAAGATACACTTACAATTAGTGCACCAACCCAAAAAACCTCCCTCCCCCACTCACACTCATTCACACAAAAGGGTTGTTTCCTTCTGTTATTAATATTCTGGTTCCTACATTATATATCAATATATATCAATACAGTCTGCAAGGGATACAGTCCGTAAGCACACATGCGTCCACTAATAATACTAACCTTTAACAGTTAATTTTACAAATGTTCATTAATTACTAGTTTCTATGTAACTGTTTTTATATTGTTTTACTTTCTTTTTTATTCAAGAAAATGTTTTTAATTTATTTATCTTATTTTATTTGATTCATTTTTTTAAAAAGTACCTTATCTTCACCATACCTGGTTGTCCAAATTAGGCATAATAATGTGTTAATTCCACGACTGTATATATCGGTTGATATCGGTATCGGTAATTAAAGAGTTGGACAATATCGGCATATCGGGTATCGGCAAAAAGCCATTATCGAACATCCCTAACCGATACCGATATCAACATACAGTCGTGGAATGAACACATTATTATGCCTAATTTTGTTGTGATGCCCCGCTGGATGCATTAAACAATGTAACAAGGTTTTCCAAAAAAAATCAACTCAAGTTATGGATTGTAGCGTCCCGGAAGAATTAGTACTGCAAGGGATTCTGGGTATTTGTTCTATTGTGTTAATGTTGTGTTACGGTGCGGATGTTCTCCCGAAATGTGTTTGCCATTCTTGTTTGGTGTGTGTTCACAGTGTGGCGCCTATTTGTAACAGTGTTAAAGTTGTTTATACGGTCACCCTCACTGTGACCTGTATGGCTGTTGACCAAGTATGCCTTGCATTAATTTGTGATGAGAACAGCCGGTAGATATTATGTGACTCGGACGGCACGCACGCAAAGGAAATGCCTTTAAGGTTTATTGGCGCTCTCCCTACCTCCGTGTACACGGCGGCATTTTAAAACGTCATACATTTTACTTGTAGAAACCGATACCGATGATTATGAAACCGATACCGATAATTTCTGATATTACATTTTAAAGCATTTATTGGCCGATACTATCGGCAGCCCGATATTATCGGACATCCCTAGACACAATTGATAAAGAAATTGGAAAGATTTTTTTTTGTGAAGTTGGCACGTCGTGTAAATGGTAAATAAAAACAGAATACAATGATTTGCTAACCCTTTTCAACCTATATTCAATTGAGTAGACTGCAAAGACAAGATACTTAACATTAGAACTGGTAAACGTTGTTATTTTTTGCAAAATGTTGGAATTTGATGCCTGCGACATGTTTCAAAGAAGCTGGCACAAGTGGCAAAAAAGACGGAGAAAGTTGAGGAACGCTCATCAAACACTTATTTGGAACATCCCGCAGGTGAACAGGCTAATTGGGAACAGGTGGGTGCCATGATTGGGTGTAAAAGCAGCTTCCGTGAAATGCTCAAGGACGGGGCCAGGGTCACCACTTTGTCAACAAATGCGTGAGCAAATTGTCGGACAGTTTAAGAACAACATTTCTCAACCAGCTATTGCAAGGAATTCAGGGATTTCACCATCTACGGTCCGTAATATCATCAAAAGGTTCAGAGAATCTGGAGAAATCACTGCACGTAAGCGGCAAGGCCGAAAACCAACATTGAATGCACGTGACCTTCGATCCCTCAGGCACTACGGCATCAAAAAGCGACATCAGTGTGTAAAGGATATCACCACATGGGCTCAGGAACACTTCAGAACACCACTGTCAGTAACTACAGTTGGTCGCTACATCTGTAAGTACAAGTTAAAACTCTACTATGCTAAGCGAAAGCCATTTATCAACAACACCCAGAAACGCCGTCGGCTTCGCTTGGCCGGGGGTCATCTAAGATGGGCTGACGCAAAGTGGAAAAGTGTTCTGTGGTCTGACGAGTCCACATTTTGAATGTGGACGTCTTGTCATTCGGACCATTATCGTGGCCACTGATTGGCTAAGCCCTAGACAGCATTGCTACACTGGATAAAAATAGTGTAAAGGTAACTGAAGGGTGTTATTTCATATAGAGAGGGCTCTTGTTATGTTAAACAAATGTATTAGAAGGTTATAAACTGTGTTTTATGCTCTAGCTATGAAAATATTTTATGATTTATAATTACTGACTGCTACTTCTAAGATAGTAATTTATGCCGGTCATGCCAAAAACCAATTAACAGCGATTTATGACGACTGTGTAGGAAAAACGCCTACAGTTTGTACAGATAAGTCAAGACAAACCAGAATATATTCATACATTACTTGTGGTGTCCCACAGGGGTCAATCACAGGTCCCAAACTGTTTATCATGTACATTCTAAACCACCTGTGCTGGTAACACTTAACTAAAATATATACATCCATTCATTTTTCTACCTTTCGGGGTCGCGGAGGGGGGGGGGGGCTGAGGCCTAAAATAGCTTCGAGGTCGGTTATTATTCCGTACATTAGGCGCACCGGGTTATAAGGCGCATTGTCGAGTTTTGAGAAAATTAAAAGATTTTAAGTGCGCCTTATAGTCCGAAATATACGGTATATTAAGTAATCACAATTTAGATGATATATCTGAGCAATGGGGCATGACATTGTAAGCCAGGGGTCCCCAAACTACGGCCCGCGGGCCAGATACGGCCCGCCAGCGTCCAAAATCCGGCCCGCGGGTAGAACCAAGTAAAAAAAATAAAATAAAAAAAATTAAAAATAATTTTTTTTATTTTTTATTATTATATTTTTAATCTGTTCTTTTTCACCCATCCATCAATCCATTTTCCACCGCTTGTTACTAAGTCTCCTAGGCAGATACGGCACGCCATCGTCCAAAATCCGGCCCGCGAGTAGTCCTGGCTAAAAAGTAAATAAAAATGGTATTTATTTATTTTTTGATTATAATTTTTTTTAATCCGTCCTTTTTCGCCCATCCTACAATCCATTCTCTACCGCTCGTTACTGGGTCTCCTAGGCAGATAAGGCACGCCAGCATCCAAAATCCGGCCCGCGGGTAATACCAAGTAAAAAAAAAAATATATATATATATTTTTTTTTTTTTTAATTATTATTTGTTTTAATCTGTCCCTTTTCGCCCATCCATCAATCCATTTTCTACCGCTTGTTACTGGGTCTCCTAGGCAGATACGGCACGCCAGCGTCCAAAATCCAGCCGACTAAAAAAAAAAAAAAGGTATATATACATTTTTTTTAATTTGTCCTTTTTCACCCATTCATCAATCCATTTTCTACCGCTTGTTAATGGGTCTCCTAGCCGCTCAAGCAAATCATATTGTCTAAAAATGCATTTTCTCAGCGTCATCACGCTTGCGCCACAAAGGCGAACGTTTCTTTTTTTAATTTTATTTTAATAATACGAATGTTTTTAGGGGTTGTTGTTTTTTTTTTACAATTATTGTCATGCCCTGCCTTTCAGAGGTCAGACTTTGTGCGTCGTTTCTTGTGTTTTTTGGTTGGTCTTGGCGCTCATTCCTCCGTTTCCTCCACTTCCTGTGCGCTTTCTCCCTGCCTCGTCACCGTCCGTGTGGAGCACTGATTGACACACCTGCCTCCGCTCGGTAATTAGGACATGCAGCTGTTCTCAATCACCGTGGGAGGGCTTTATTTGCCAGCACTGCAGTGTCACGCCGTGCCTTTTTCAAGCGGTTTTAACTTAGTTCTCTGGGTTTTTTTTCCACCCACGGGACTCCGGTTTTTAGCCACGTCAGTGTTGCTACTTGTGTTCCTGCCTGGTCGTCAATAAAGGGGCCCTCCGTTGGCTCACACCTGCTAATTTTCTGCATCTTTGGAATCACGTCGCCGCCACTAACTATGCCAAGATGTAACAGACGATATTGTATTGAAGATGTTTTGGTTTTTTTCTCTTTTAAACATGTAGAAGCTGAGTACTTTTTGTCAGGTTCAAACACTGATGGCATTTATCAAACAAGACAAGAGGCAAAGAATCAAACAGAGACAGAATTCAATTTGGACTCAATTGAGGAGAAACGTGTCACAGTGTCACCCACGTTCTAGCGAAAGATTGTGCTCCTCCTTCTTCATTTTACTTTCTCCGACCACATGACCACAGCTGTTTCCAAAGGGAAGTGGGTCGTAAACAGCGTTGCCTTTGGTTACGGAACAGTTAAAAAGAAAAGGACGTAAACAGTTCACAGAAAAGGTCGTAAACAAGTTCAAAAAGAGTCTTTGCCGTCTATTCAATTGAATATAAGTTGAAAAGGATTTGCAAATCATTGTATTCTGTTTTTATTTATCACTTACACAACGTGCCAACTTCACTGGTTTTGGGTTTCGTATAAACTCTAGAGTTTTACACAAACAGCCCATATTTCAAAGCGGATGCAGATCGATACCTACCATGGCGCCATGTTAGGTCCTAACTTTGAAACCTAGTTGGCCATACTCTCTCTGCCACTAGTAGTACACAGGCTCCATTTAGTGCCTATGTGTCAAAGTCAAGGCCCGCAGGCCAGATCCAGCCCGCCAATGAATGATTTACGGCCCCCGGGATGATATTTGATTAGTATTAGAACCGGCCCACAGGTCACAGCCGCCTGCACCAATACTCCATCAGTGCTTTGGTGCTAGAATTTTCAGGGGACCCCATCAAGTCTTAAAAATGGGGTCCTACAGTAAAATTTTGGGGTTGTTTTGAAAACAAATGATAAATGTATGCATTATCTTGTTATATCTCACATTCTATATTGTGTTTTGGAAAAAGGTTGTCATAAACATTAATTCATTCATTTAAAAAAAAAATTATACAAAATAAAACACATTTTTATGCATATGTAAATGTATTCAGTTATAAACATTCATTCACTTTCTTCTTTCCTTCATGGATCTAAACTTTACTGCTGCCCGTATATTTTTCTGTATTTTTATTGTAATATTTTCAGAATGTGTTTGTTCTATTTTTTGGCCAAAGTAAGACAAAGAAAACAATCTGAAGTTGTCTTAATTTTTTAATTTTAATAATAATAATAATAATTATTATTATTATTATTATTATTATTATTATTATTATTATTATTATTATTATTTATTTATTTATTTTTTATTTTTTATTTTTTATTTTTTATTTTTTATTTTTTATTTTTTATTTTTTATTTTTTATTTTTTATTTTTTTAAATTATTATTATTATTATTACTATTATGTGAGTGTGAATGTTGTCTGTCTATCTGTGTTGGCCCTGCGATGAGGTAGCAACTTGTCCAGGGTGTACCCCGCCTTCCGCCCGAATGCTGCTGAGATAGGCTCCAGCACCCCCCGCCACCCCAAAAGGGACAAGTGGTAGAAAATGGATGGATGGATTATTATTATTATTATTATTATTGTTATTAATTTTTTTGTTATTTTAATGCAATGATTTTAATAGTCCGGCCCGTGTGTGCACAGTTTTTCCTCCATGTGGCCCCTGTGCTAAAATGACTTTGACACCCCTGAATTTTAGTGGAATGCCAAAGAATCACTAAAATCAAATATTCAAACACAGTGTTACCGTTCAAACGGTGTGTAATGTCAGAGTGGCCAAACATATTGAATACATTTGTTAAATAAAACCTCTGCTTTGTTTTTAATGAATATTTGATTGATTGATTGATTGAAACTTCTATTAGTAGATTGCACAGTACAGTACATATTCCGTACAATTGACCACTAAATGGTAACACCCCTATAATTCATGGTAAATTTAGGCCTACTGTGCATCAAAGCTGTCATTCCAACCTCAATGGATTGCATGTAGGGATGTCCGATAATATCGGACTGCCGATATTATCGGCCGATAAATGCTTTAAAATGTGATATCGGAAATTATCGGAATCGGTTTCAAAAAGTAAAATGTATGACTTTTTAAAACGCCGCTGTGTACACGGACGTAGGGAGAAGTACAGAGCGCCAATAAACCTTAAAGGCACTGCCTTTGCGTGCCGGCCCAGTCACATAATATCTACGACTTTTCACACACACAAGTGAATGCGAGGCATACTTGGTCAACAGCCATACAGGTCACACTGAGGGTGACCGCATAAACAACTTTAACACTGTTACAAATATGCGCCACACTGTGAACCCACACCAAACAAGAATGACAAACACATTTCGGGAGAACATCCGCACCGTAACACAACATAAACACAACAGAACAAATACCCAGAACCCCTTGCAGCACTAACTCTTCCGGGACGCTACAATATACACCCCCCGCTACCCCGCCCACCTCAACCTCCTCATGCTCTCTCAGGGAGAGCATGTCCCAAATTCCAAGTTGCTGTTTTGAGGCATGTTAAAAAAAAATAATGCACTTTGTGACTTCAATAATAAATATGGCAGTGCCATGTTGGCATTTTTTTTCCATAACTTGAGTTGATTTATTTTGAAAACCTTGTTACATTGTTTAATGCATCCAGCGGGGCATCACAACAAAATTAGGCATAATAATGTGTTAATTCCACCACTGTATATATCGGTATCGGTTGATATCGGAATCGGTAATTAAGATTTGGACAATATCGGAATATCAGATATCGGCCCTTACGGACATCTCTAGTTTAAATTGACATGTTTGGGGTCCCACTTGTTTATTATTATCCTGTTATAACTCACATTCTACATTGTATTTTGGAAAAAGGTTGTCATAAACGTTACTTAATTCATTAAAAAATAATAATAATACAAAAGAAAACACATTTTTATGCATATGTAAATGTATCCAGTTATAAACATTCATTCCACGACTGTATATATCGGTATCGGTTGATATCGGAATCTGTATTTAAGAGTTGGACAATATCGGAATATCGGATATCGGCAAAAAAGCCATTATCGGACATCTCTAATTGCATGTGTTGCTTCAACAGAACCCCCCTCCCCCTGTGGAATATAGTGGCATTACAAGACGTTACCTGTTACCTGTACAGGTAATATTTTGTATTATTAGGGACCGAGTCCCTTTGGGACAGAGGACCCTATTGAATTTCTAGCATTTTATTATTATACCGCCGCCTCTTTGAGCTGTAATTTGACCCCCTTAACGTGCTTCAAAACTCACCAAATTGGACACACACATCAGGACTGGCGAAAATTGCGATCTATTTAAAAAAACCAAACCCCAAAACTCAAAATTGCGCTCTAGCGCCCCCTAGGAAGAAAACACAGACAAAACTGCCTGTAACTCCCAGTAGGAATGTCGTGGAGACATGAAACAAAAACCTCTGTGTAGGTCTCACTTAGACCTATATTTCATACACTGACAACCCCCAGCAAAAATCAACAGGAAGTTCTGCAATTCCCCCTTCAAAACAAAAGTTGAGTAAAAACAGTCACCTTTTTTCAAACATTATCTCCTCTGAGCGCGTTTGTCGTGTCGGCTTCAAATTAGCACAGGAGAGAGATTGAACCCTTCTGATTAAAAGTTGATGAAAGAGTTTTAATTAGTGCTCCGGTTTGGATTTTATGAGCCCTGAAAGTCAGTCCCATCCATCGCTGCTTGCAGCTTTAATTGTATTTATTTCTCTTCAGTTTAGTTATGCACTTTTTGTTTAGGGATAAAACTTTGACATAGTATTTTTTTCAATATTGCATAAAAAAATACAACGATACCAATTCGTCTGAGTACTAACCAGAGGTGGGACCAAGTCATTGTTTTGCAAGTCACAAGTAAGTCTCAAGTCTTTGCCCTCAAGTCTCGAGTCAAGTCCCGAGTCAAGACAGGCAAGTCCCAAGTCAAGTCCAAAGTCAAGACTGGAAAGTCTCAAGTCAAGTCCCAAGTCCTGCATTTTAAGTTTCGAGTCCTTTCAAGTCCTTTTAACCACAGACTAATATATTTACACAGATTGTGTATGCTTTTAAAACGCTGTATTTATTTATTAAAACAAGTGCATTTAAAATTGCAGGGACTGTATCCCTAGCAGACTGTATTGGTCCATATTGATATATAATGTAGGAACCAAAAATATTAATAAGAGAAAGAAACAACCCTTTTGTGCGAATGAGTGTGAATGGGGGAGGGAGGTTTTTTGGGTTGGTGCACTAATTGTAAGTGTATCTTGTGTTTTTTATGTTGATTTAATTTAAAAAAATAGTAATAATAATTTTTTGTATTTTTTTATTTCTTGTGCGGCCCGGTACCAATCGATCCACGGACTGGTGGTTGGGGACCACTGTGTTAAAGTATTTGGCAGACGCTTTTCTCCAAAGCGACATACATAAAAAATACATATATAACAATCACTGTAAACATGATCATTTAAGGGAAGAATGTAATACAAAATATCAATACAAAGTGTCAAGACATAATAAACTCTGCTGCTGCGGCAACAGAGATACAGTCTATAAGATTTATAGATATCTAATGTATTCATACATTGTTTATGTAGAATATACGCATGTTTATATAACCTAATCATATTGTTTCTTCAATTTAAAAATAGCTGACCGTTTTTCCCCACCTTCTCTGGGATTATATTCCCAGTTTTGATCTCGGACTTGTAGCATTTATAGCATATAAGACTATTTTATTACTGTTAAACAAACTATTAATAATAAAACACGCCAAAACATGTGTCCTTACGTATGACAAAAAGCGCGTGAAAATCAGTGGTATTCAGTGAGGTCAAATGAATTAAATTTGCTGACAGTTCCTTGCTCCTGCCAAATGAATTGCACTGAGTGGAGAGGATCACCACTCCAAGATGGCGGCCCCGCGTCTCGTCTGAGCCAGTTAGGCATTAGCGCTCCATGCTGCGTACCCTTATAAGATGTCTATGGTTATGACGTTAGCAGTGAGTTTACAGCCTCACTGATTTAACGACACAGCAAATAAAAGTCACGGTACTTAGCCAATAAACGTTAGCTTACATTCAAAACTTACCCTTCTTTGTGCAACTTCAAATGTCGAACGAAGTTGGAAGTTGTTGCAATTCGTTTTTTGTTGACCAAGTCGTAGTTTTAAAGGCCTACTGAAATGAATTTTTTTTATTTAAACGGGGATAGCAGATCTATTCTATGTGTCATACTTGATCATTTCGCGATATTGCCATATTTTTGCTGAAAGGATTTAGTATAGAACAACGACGATAAAGATTGCAACTTTTGGTATCTGATAAAAAAAAAGGCTTGCCCCTACCGGAAGTAGCGTGACGTAGTCAGTTGAACATATACGCAAAGTTCCCTATTGTTTACAATGATGGCCGCATGAAGTGAGAGAGATTCGGACCGAGAAAGCGACAATTTCCCCATTAATTTGAGCGAGGATGAAAGATTTGTGGATGAGTAAAGTGCAAGTGAAGGACTAGTGGGGAGTTGAAGCTATTCAGATAGGGAAGATGCTGTGAGAGCCGGGGGTGACCTGATATTCAGCTGGGAATGACTACAACAGTAAATAAACACAAGACATATATATACTCTATTAGCCACAACACAACCAGGCTTATATTTAATATGCCACAAATTAATCCTGCATAAAAACACCTGCGTGTTTGTTATGCTAGCTCCTAGCTCCTCTGCTAGCTCCTAGCTCCATAGAACACGCCAATACAATTCAAACACCTGATCAACACACACAATCACTCAGCCCAAAAGACCGTTCACCTAACCCAAGGTTCATAAAGCTTATATATTTTTAAAAAGTTACGTACATACGCAAAAAAAAGTTGCGCACATACGGTCAAGCGATCAAATGTTTAGAAGCCAAAGCTGCATACTCACAGTAGCACGTCTGCGTCTTTGTCATCCAAATCAAAGTAATCCTGGTAAGAGTCTGTGTTGTCCCAGTTCTCTACAGGCGTTTGTGTATCCAAGTCAAAAGTCCTCCTGGTTAGAGTCTCTGTTATCCGAGTTCTTCCATCTTGACTGCATCTTTCGGGAATGTAAACAAAGAAGCGCCGGCTGTGTACTGTTGTTGCTGACTACGTTCGAAAAATACGTCCATTTCGCACCGACAACTTTCTTCTTTGCTTGCTCAGCTTCCTTCTCCATAATGCAATGAACATGATTGCAACAGATTCACGAACACAGATGTCCAGAATACTGCGGAATTATGAAATGAAAACAGAGCTTTTTCGTATTGGCTTCAATGTGGAAGGCATACCCGTGTTCGCCGGTCTACGTCACGTCAGAGGCGTTTCGAACCGGAAGTTTAGCGGCAAATTTAAAATGTCACTTTATAAGTTAACCCGGCCGTATTGGCATGTGTTATAATGTTAAGATTTCATCATTGATATATAAACTATCAGACTGCGTGGTCGCTAGTAGTGGCTTTCAGTAGGCCTTTAATACCCGAATGAAACTATATTTGACGTAATTTTTCCTCACTGGCGTGTTGTTTGAGAGCTATTCTTCGTTGGTTGTTCTGCAATTTGATTGGATGAATGCCGTGGGGATGAAAACAATGTGGATCTAATTTGATTGGCAGTTGTACTGACAGACACACACGTTGAGAGAGCGCACACTCCCTGACAGACACTCACACGTACACTTTGGAAGATACAGAGCGCTCCCGAATAACTTTTTAATCGTCGTTTTTGGGGAAAGTAGCAAGTCTTGTCAAGTCAAAAGGCTCAAGTCCAAGTGAAGTCACAAGTCATTGATGTTCGAGTCCAAGTCGAGTTGCAAGTCTCTTTACATTTTGTCAAGTCGAGTCTAAAGTCATCAAATTCATGACTCGAGTCCAAGTCATGTGACTCGAGTCCACACCTCTGGTACTAACACAATAAAGATAGTCGCATATAACTATTGAAACTATTTTCTAACAAATGTTTACCCTCCAAAAAAAAATGACACCATCGAGGCTGCAATCCCGAGGAGAGCGGCCACCGCTCCTGCTGAGGCGGAGGAACGCCGCTCTTTTAGTCAGCTCGTTAATTTTGTGGCAGTTAAGGCAACAAATCCCTCAGGCTGCCTCTCTTTGCGCCACGGCTGTACCTTATAAATCGCTCTGTTTCATTAGCGATAGTCTCTTTAGTCCGGCTATAAATTAAAAGAGCGGGCCGTTTATTATATCGCTGCGGCCGCCCTGACTCTCACCGTGCACTTAAACCATTTTTTTTTTTTTTTTCTCCCAAACATTCCCTCATAAACCCAGCGGGGGGAATCTTTCGCCACTCCTTTGTAATAAATTGTATCTAAATGTAGGCCCTTTCTATATGAGCATGACAAGGCCGATAAAGGAAGGTGGATAGTTTGGTTATGTGCTCAATTTATTCTTTGTGGTGTGCACTTAAAGGCCTACTGAAAGCCACTACTACCGACCACACAGTCTGATAGTTTATATATCAATGATGAAATCTTAACATTATAACACATGCCAATACGGCCGGGTTAACTTATAAAGTGACATTTTAAATTTGCCGCTAAACTTCCGGTTCGAAACGCCTCTGAGGATGACGTATGCGCGTGACGTAGCCCGGCGAACACGGGTATGCCTTCCACATTGAAGCCAATACGAAAAAGCTCTGTTTTCATTTCATAATTCCACAGTATTCTGGACATCTGTGTTCGTGAATCTGTTGCAATCATGTTCATTGCATTATGGAGAAGGAAGCTGAGCAAGCAAAGAAGAAAGTTGTCGGTGCGAAATGGACGTATTTTTCGAACGTAGTCAGCAACAACAGTACACAGCCGGCGCTTCTTTGTTTACATTCCCGAAAGATGCAGTCAAGATGGAAGAACTCGGATAACAGAGACTCTAACCAGGAGGACTTTTGACTTCGATACACAGACGCCTGTAGAGAACTGGGACAACACAGACTCTTACCAGGATTACTTTGATTTGGATGACAAAGACGCAGACGTGCTACTGTGAGTATGCAGCTTTGGCTTCTAAACATTTGATCGCTTGACCGTATGTGCGCAACTTTTTTTTGCGTATGTACGTAACTTTTTTAAAATATATAAGCTTTATGAACCTTGGGTTAGGTGAACGGTCTTTTGGGCTGAGTGATTGTGTGTGTTGATCAGGTGTTTGAATTGTATTGGCGTGTTCTATGGAGCTAGGAGCTAGCAGAGGAGCTAGGAGCTAGCGTAACAAACACGCAGGTGTTTTTATGCAGGATTAATTTGTGGCATATTAAATATAAGCCTGGTTGTGTTGTGGCTAATAGAGTATATATATGTCTTGTGTTTATTTACTGTTGTAGTCATTCCCAGCTGAATATCAGGTCACCCCCGGCTCTCACAGCATCTTCCCTATCTGAATAGCTTCAACTCCCCACTAGTCCTTCACTTGCACTTTCCTCATCCACAAATCTTTCTTCCTCGCTCAAATTAATGGGGAAATTGTCGCTTTCTCGGTCCGAATCTCTCTCACTTCATGCGGCCATCATTGTAAACAATAGGGAACTTTGCGTATATGTTCAACTGACTACGTCACGCTACTTCCGGTAGGGGCAAGCCTTTTTTTTATCAGATACCAAAAGTTGCAATCTTTATCGTCGTTGTTCTATACTAAATCCTTTCAGCAAAAATATGGCAATATCGCGAAATGATCAAGTATGACACATAGAATAGATCTGCTATCCCCATTTAAATAAAAAAAAAATCATTTCAGTAGGCCTTTAAACACCATCTACCTCCAGGTAAACGCTACAAATGCATGAATAGCACGCCGAGTTTTGCAAATCACATTACTAGCAATAATATTATTACAGTTGACCCTCGCCAAATTGTGGTTCAAATATTGCAGCTTCACTATGCACAGACTATTTTAAATTATATTTCACAAAACCCAAAACCAGTGAAGTTGGCACGTTGTGTAAATGGTAAATAAAAACAGAATACAATGATTTGCAAATCATTTTCAACTTATATTCAATTAAACAGACTGCAAAGACAATATATTTATTGTTCGAACCAGCGAAGCCGGCGGCGTTTCTGGGTGTTGTTGATAAATGGCTTTCGCATTGCATAGTAGAGTTTTAACTTGCACTTACAGATGTAGCGACAGACTGTAGTTACTTCACAGATGTGTAAGTTACCCACTAATACACCCCCATACCATCACAGATGCTGGCTTTTGAACTTTGCGCCTAGAACAAGCCGGATGGTTCTTTTCCTCTTTGTTCCGGAGGACACGACATCCACAGTTTACCAAAAACAATTTGAAATGTGGACTCGTCAGACCACAGAACACTTTTTCACTTTGCATCAGTCCATCTTAGATGAGCTCGAGCCCAGCGAAGCCGGCGGCGTTTCTGGGTGTTGTTGATAAATGGCTTTCGCGTTGCATATTGGAGTTTTAACTTGAACTTACAGATGTAGCGACCAACTGTAGTTACTGACGGTGGTTTTCTGAAGTGTTCCTGAGCCCATGTGGTGATATCCTTTACACACTGATGTCAGTTTTTTTAAATGGAGGGATCGAAGGTCCGTAATATCATCGCTTACGTGCAGTGATTTCTCCAGATTATCGGAACCTTTTGATGATATTACAGATAGAGATGTCCGATAATGGCTTTTTAATGGCGAGGAGTGTATATTGTAGCGTCCCGGAAGAGTCAATGCTGCAAGGGGTTCTGGGTATTTGTTCTGTTGTGTTTATGTTGTGTTACGGTGCGGATGTTCTCCTGAAATGTGTTTGTCATTCTTGTTTGGTGTGGTTTCACAGTGTGGCGCATATTTGTAACAGTGTTAAAGGTGTTTATACGGCTACCCTAAGTGTGACCTGTATGGCTGTTGACCAAGTATGTTTTGCATTCCCTTGTGTGTGTGTGAAAAGCCGTAGATATTACGTGATTGGGCCGGCACGCAAAGGCAGTGCCTTTAAGGTTTATTGGCGCTTTGTACTTCTCCCTACGTCCGTGTACACAGCTGCGTTTTAAAAAGTCATACATTTTACTTTTTGAAACCGATACCGATCATTTTGAAACCGATACCGATAATTTCCGATATTATATTTTAAAGCATTTATCGGCCGATAATATCGGCAGTCCGACATTATCGGACATCCCTAATTACTGACTGTAGATGGTGAAATCCCTAAATTCCTTGCAATAGCTGGTTGAGAAATGTTGTTCTTAAACTATTTGTTGACAAAGTGGTGACCCTCGCCCCGTCCTTGTCGGTGAATGACTGAGCATTTCACGGAAGCTGCTTTTATACCCAATCATGGCACCCACCTGTTCCCAATTAGCCTGTTCACCTGTGGGATTTTCGAAATAAGTGTTTGATGAGCATTCCTCAACTTTCTCAGTCTTTTTTGCCACTTGTGCCAGCTTTTTTTTTGCAGGCATCAAATTCCAAATGAGTTTTCCAGTTTGAATGTTAAACATCTTGTCTTTGCAGTCTATTCAATTGAATATAAGTTGAAAAGGATTTGCAAATCATTGTATTCTGTTTTTATTTACCATTTACACAACGTGACAGCTTCACTGATTTTGGGTTTTGTACATATTTTGAGGCAAAATTGGGTGTTAAATTAAGTCTTATATTGTATTACAGTGCAGTATTTGTCTTTTTTTTTTTTAAATTTTTTTAAATTTTGTCAGGTTCAAACACTGATGACATTTATCAAACAAGACAAGAGGCAAAGAATTAAACAGAGACATAATTCAATTTGGACTCAATTGAGGAGAAACGTGTCACAGTGTCACCCACGTTCTAGCGAAAGATTGTGCTCCTCCTTCTTTATTTTACTTTCTCCAACCACATGACCACAGCTGTTTCCAAAGGGAAGTGGGTCGTAAACAGCGTTGCCTTTGGTTACGGAACAGTTAAAAAGAAAAGGACGTAAACCGTTCACAGAAAAGGTCGTAAACAAGTTCAAAAAGAGTCTTTGCAGTCCATTCAATTGAATATAAGTTGAAAAGGATTTGCAAATCATTGTATTCTGTTTTTATTTACCATTTACACAATGTGCCAACTTCACTGCTTTTGGGTTTTGTACATATTTTGAGGCAAAATTGGGTGTTAAATTAAGTCGTATATTGTATTACAGTGCAGTATTTGTCTTTTTTTTTTTAATTATTATTATGTTGTGGCGATCATCAATTATATTCTCCAAGAAGGACTTAAGGGTGAACAATGCTAACAACAACGCAAGGGTCTAATTAAGTCCATCTTTAATGCCTGCCTTGTCAATAACAAATCTCTTGGCGTGAGTAGGGATGTACAGTACAGGCCAAAAGTTTGGACACGCCTTCTCATTCAATGCGTTTTCTTTATTTTCATGACTATTTACATTGTAGATTGTCACTGAAGGCATCAAAACTATGAATGAACACATGTGGAGTTATGTACTTAACAAAAAAAGGCAAAATAACCTAAAAACGTGTTTTATATTCTAGTTTCTTCAAAATAGCCACCATTTGCTCCGATTACGGCTTTGCACACTCTTGGCATTCTCTCGATGAGCTTATGTTTTGGTTCAAACACTGATGACATTTATTAAACAAGACAAGAAGCAAAGAATCAAACAGAGACAGAATTACATTTGGACTCAATTGAGGAGAGACGCCGTCGACCTTTAACCTCTTACAGTGTCTTAGCACGCTCTGACGAAAAAAGGTTTACGTCTCCTCCTTTATTTAGATATTCAATGTTTACACAACAACACATGTCTCAACAGGAATGGGGGGTATGTAAACAGCTCTTGTTTTTGTTTTTAGTCACATTGAAGACAAAAGAAGAAGATGCCTCGGGCTTGGGCTGGTCCTGGATTCGGCTTGAGCAGGTCTTCGATGACAATAGATAACCCCCCCCCCCCGTCTCCTCCCATCGTACACAATGGAATTTTCCAAGCCTTTGACTTGGTGCAACAAAGACAGCCTCTTGTCTGTTCATTGGGAACTCAGAGAACGGAAAGTTTTTTTGGATAATTTACATACAATTTTTCTCACAGCTTCAAGCACACCTGTGAAGTGAAAACCATTTTCAGGCGACTACCTCTTGAAGCTCATCGAGAGAATGCCAAGAGCGTACAAAAAAAGTAATCGGACCAAAGGGCGGCTATTTTGAAGAAACTAGATTATAAAACATGTTTTCAGTTATTTCACCTTTTTTTGTTAAGTACATAACTCCACATTCATAGTTTTGATGTGACAATCTACAATGTAAATAGTCATGAAAATAAAGAATACGCATTGAATGAGGAGAAGGTGTGTCCAAACTTTTGGCCTGTATTGTATATGGTTAGGATTTATTGATACCAATATCAATATTCCTTATCGATACCGGTATTCATCAGTACTCACATTCAGTCAATGTCAAAAGATTAGATGCAAGACGTACCAGGACTCAGTAGGACTTGATGAGCCACCTAAAATGAATCTGGCAGTCATTCCTAAAAATATCGATTAGTTTTTGAGCAATGGATAGATAACTACAGTATCTTTCGGACTATAAGTCACAATTTTTTTCATAGTGCGACCTATACATGGTTTTTTTCCTTCTTTATTATGCATTTTCGGCAGATGCGACGTATACTCCGGTGCGACTTATACTCTGAAAAATACGGTAACTGTACTTGGAACGTCCATTTTCCCTTGGCTGAGCGGATATACCGCCCAATCTTGGTGTGACGTCATTTACAGAACTGTGGCCCTTTTTCCCTGCATAAACAGTGTCAAACTAGAGATGTTCGATCATATCGGGCTGCCGATATTATCGGCCGATAAATGCTTTAAAATGTAATATCGGAAATTATTGGTATCGGTTTCAAAATTATCGGTATCGGTTTCAAAAAGTAAAATGTATGACTTTTTAAAACGCCGCTGTGTACACGGACGTAGGGAGAAGTACAGAGCGCCAATAAACCTTAAAGGCACTGCCCAGTCACATAATATCTACGGCTTTTCACACACAAGTGAATGCGAAGCATACTTGATCAACAGCCATACAGGTCACACTGAGGGTGGACGTATAAACAACTTTAACACTGCTACAAATATGCGCCACACTGTGAACCCACAGCAAACAAGAATGACAAACACATTTCGGGAGAACATCCGCACCGTAACACAACATAAACACAACAGAACAAATACCCAGAACCCCTTGCAGCACTAACTCTTCCGGGACGCTACAATATACACCCCCTGCCACCCCCCTAGCCCTAACCCCCCCCCAACCTCAACCTCCAAATTCCAAGCTGCTGTTTTGAGGCATGTTAAAAAAAAATAATGCACTTTGTGACTTCAATAATAAATATGGCAGTGCCATGTTGGCATTTTTTTTTCCATAACTTGAGTTGATTTATTTTGGAAAACCTTTTTACATTGTTTAATGCATCCAGCGGGGCATCACAACAAAATTAGGCATAATAATAATGTGTTCATTCCACGACTGTATATATCGGTATCGGTTGATATCGGTATTGGTAATTAAGAGTTGGACAATATCGGATATCGGCAAAAAAGCCCTTATCGGACATCTCTAGTGTAAAAGTAACTATTATTATGATCACTTATGTTTTTCTTTTCCGCCCCGGTCCATATTGACTTCAAAACTGTGTTCAACATCAAGAGTAAAAAAAAATATATATAAAAACCGCATCAGAGCCAATTATGCAACTAAGACGATAACGTCGTTAACAACCACATCCCTGTGGGAGACGCTGAACATCACAGCATACTTCTCTCATTTGGAGATAACTCGCACATTACACGGCACTTATTCAAACATCCATTTGTAGTGTGAGCTCAGCGTCTCACTCCCACTCCCACTCATGCAAATCCCGCGGAAATGTCACACGGCGGGAAGAGAACGAGTCTTTGAATGCACCGTAATGGAAGCTGGGGCGCGGCAGATGACTTACACCAGGGGTGTCCAAAGTGTGGCCCCGGGGGCCATTTGCGGCCCGCAGCACATCGTTGTAAAAATACTAAAACTTTTTTTTTTTTTTTAAACATTAAAAAGTGGACTAAAAGAGCAAATAGGTGAAATGCAACGAGAAAAAGTTGCAATGTTGACTCTAATAACACCATTTTTTTAAATAATTTCTCAAAAAAAAATAATGAATCAAAATCAATGTTGCTATGAATTATTGACCGATTTAAGGACAAAAAGGACATGAATACAACAAAAATATGAAAATTATATTTAAAAAAAACATACTAATTATATACTATTACTAATTATACTAATTATTCTATTGATTGTTATAATAAATATACTAAACTAATTACACTATATATCAGGGGTCACCAACCTTTTTGAAACCAAGAGCTACTTCTTGGGTAGTGATTAATGCGAAGGGCTACCAGTTTGATACGCACTTAAATAAATTGCCAGAAATAGCCAATTTGCTCAATTTACCTTTAACTCTATGTTATTATTATGATATTTACACTTAATTGAACGGTTTAAAAGAGGAGAAAACACGAAAAAAATGACAATTAAATTTTGAAACATAGTTTATCTTCAATTTTGACTCTTTAAAATTCAAAATTCAACCGAAAAAACGAAGAGAAAAACTAGCTAATTCGAATCTTTTTGAAAAAATTTAAAAAAGAATTTATGGAACATCATTAGTAATTTTTCCTGATTAAGATTAATTTTAGAATTTTGATGACATGTTTTAAATAGGTTAAAATCCAATCTGCACTTTGTTAGAATATATAACAAATTGGACCAAGCTATATTTCTAACAAAGACAAATCATTATTTCTTCTAGATTTTCCAGAACAAAAATGTTAAAAGAAATTCAAAAGACTTTGAAATAAGATTTAAATTTGATTCTACAGATTTTCTAGATTTGCCAGAATATTTTTTTTGAATTTTAATCATAATAAGTTTGAAGAAATATTTCACAAATATTCTTCGTCGAAAAAACAGAAGCTAAAATGAAGAATTCAATTCAATTTGATTTATTATTCTTTACAATAAAAACAATACATTTACTTGAACATTGATTTAAATTGTCAGAAAAGAAGAGGAAGGAATTTAAAAGGTAAAAAGGTATATGTGTTTAAAAATCCTAAAATCATTTTTAAGGTTGTATTTTTTTCTCTAAAATTGTCTTTCTGAAAGTTATAAGAAGAAAAGTAAAAAAAAATATGAATTTATTCAAACAAGTGAAGACCAAGTCTTTAACATATTTTCTTAGATTTTCAAATTCTATTTGAGTTTTGTCTCTCTTAGAATTAAAAATGTCGGGCAAAGTGAGACCAGCTTGCTAGTAAATAAAAACAATTTAAAAAATAGAGGCAGCTCACTGGTAAGTGCTGCTATTTGAGCTATTTTTAGAACAGGCCAGCTGCGACTCATCAGGTCCTTACGGGCGACCTGGTGCCCGCGGGCACCGCGTTCGTGACCCCTGCTATATATTATCTGAAGCTGATATAGAGATTTACGTGTTGAATGAAAAAAAAAAGCATGACCTTTTTATGAGTGGGGCACTTTTGGATCCCCAAGAATTTTAGTGGAATTTAATAACTAAAAAAAAAAAAAAAAAGAATAATAAATTCAAATCAATTTTGCTATGAATTATTGACCTATTTAGGGATCCAATTACTTCACATCAAATATTCCACTTTGAAAATCTTTTTGGGAAAAATATTGTATATTTTGTATTTTAGCCCCAATAACCAGGGTTTTGACAAAAAGCTCGTAAAATGTAAAAAAAAAATAATAATGAAGTAGAATTAGAGATTCAAGGCTTTTATGAAAAAAATAATATATGACTTATTTTTAACCTTTTTTTAAGACTGAAACCCTTCTGGGTCCCTAGGACCTAACTTGAGGGAGCCCCAAACAATAAAATAAAAAAGTGTATATTGTATTGGTTTTGAAAATGAAAAAATATCAAAATGGCCCCCGCGCGCTTTGATTTTTCAGTGTGCGGCCCTCAGTGGAAAAAGTTTGGACACCCCTGACTTACACGTTTCATTATACGGCCTGCCGGAGTAAACTGATTCATTCAGTAACGCGGCGCTGATGTATAAAGTGGAGGCACCGACTTTGTGGCCCCTAAACACCAAAGGATTCAAAAATATGCAGAAATGACCGTCTTGATTTTTGTCACTTATTGTTTCCTTTGGCTCCTGATTGGTTTCAAAACACACTGAAATTGATACCGACCTTGTGTTACGACATGAAATATGCATGTTTCCTTGTGGTATATACAGTATATCCATGTTATTGCCAAGATGTGATTGTTGATGTACAAAACCCAAAACCAGTGAAGTTGGCACGTTGTGTAAATGATAAATAAAAACAGAATACAATGATTTGCAAATCCTTTTCAACTTATATTTAATTGAAGAGACTGCAAAGACAAGATATTTATTGTTCGAACCAGCGAAGCCGGAGGCGTTTCTGGGTGTTGTTGATAAATGGCTTTCACATTGCATATTAGAGTTTTTTTTTTTTTCATATGTGCATACTAGCTATAGCTATTTGGCTGTTCTAGTTTTTATTTTTTGTATTTATTATCTTTATTTTATTTATTTTATTTATTTTATTTATTTATTTATTTATTTATTTATTTATTTATTTATGTATTTTTTTTTAATACACTGTAGCACTTTGGGATTGTTTACTCAATATAAAGTGTTTTTTTACAAATAAAATCAGTTATTATTATTATTATTTTACTTGAATTCACAGATGTAGCGACAAACTGTAGTTACTGACAGTGGTTTTCTGAAGTGTTCCTGAGCCCATGTGGCGATATCCTTTACACACTGATGTCAGTTTTTGATGGAGGGATCGAAGATCCGTAATATCATCGCTTAAGTGCAGTGATTTCTCCAGATTATCACAACCTTTTGATGATATTACGGACCGTAGATGGTGAAATCCCGAAATTCCTTGCAATGGCTGGTTGAGAAATGTTGTTCTCACGCATTTGTTGACAAAGTGGTGACCCTCGCCCCATCCTTGTTTGTGAATGACCGAGCATTTCATGGCAGATGCTTTTATACCCAATCCTGGCACCCACCTGTTCCCAATTAGCCTGTTCACCTGTGGGATTTTCGAAATAAGTGTTTGATAAGCATTCCTCACTTGTGCCAGCTTTTTTGAAACATGTTCGGACATTAAGTATCTTGTCTTTACAGTCTATTCAATTGAATATAGGTTTAAAAGGATTAGCAACTAAAACCTATATTCAATTGAATACACTGCAAAGACAAGATACTTAACGTTCAAACTGGAAAACTTTGTTATTTTTTGCAAATATTAGCTCATTTGGAATTTGATGCCTGCAACATGTTTCAAAAAAGCTGGCACAAGTGGCAAAAAAAAGACTGAGAAAGTTGAGGAATGCTAATCAAACACTTATTTTGAAAATCCCACGGGTGAACAGGCTAATTGGGAACAGGTGGGTGCCATGATTGGGTATAAAAGCAGCTTTGGTGAAATGCTCAGTCATTCACAAACAAGGACGGGGCGAGGGTCACCACTTTGTCAACAAATGCGCAAGCAAATTGTTTTAGCACAACATTTCTCAACCAGCTATTGCAAGGAATTTAGGGATTTCACCATGTACGGTCCGTAATATCATCAAAAGGTTCAGAGAATGTGGAGAAATCACTGCATGGCTGAAAACCAACATTGAATGCCCGTGACCTTCAATCCCTCAGGCGGCACTGCATCAACAAGCGACATCAGTGTGTAAAGGATATCACCACATGGGCTCTGGAACACCTCAGAAAATTGTCCGTAACTACAGTTGGTCGCTACATCTGTAAGTGCAGGTTAAAACTCTGCTATGCAAAGCCAAAGCCATTTATCAACAACACCCAGAAACCCGAGTTCATATAAGATGGACTGATGCAAAGTGGGAAAGTGTTCTGTGGTCTGACGAGTCCACATTTCAAATTGTTTTTGGAAACTGTGGACGTCGTGTCCTTCGGAACAAAGAGGAAAAGAACCATCCGGATTGTTATAGGCGCAAAGTGTAAAAGCCAGCATGTGTGATGGTATGGGGGTGTATTAGTGCCCAAGACATGGGTAACTTACACATCTGTGAAGGCACCATTAATGCTGAAGAGTACATACAGGTTTTGGAGCAACATATGTTGCCATCCAAGCAACGTTACCATGGACGCCCCTGCTTATTTCAGCAATACAATGCCAAGCCACGTGTTACATCAATGTGGCTTCATAGTAAAAGAGTGCGGGTACTAGACTGGCCTGTCTGTAGTCCAGACCTGTCTCCCATTGAAAATGTGTGGCGCATTATGAAGCCTAAAATACCACAACGGAGACCCCCGGACTGTTGAATAACTTAAGCTGTACATCAAGCAAGAATGGGAAAGAATTCCACCTGAAAAGCTTCAAAAATGTGTCTCCTCGGTTCCCAAACGTTAACTGAGTGTTGTTAAAAGGAAAGGCCATGTAACACAGTGGTGAAAATGCCCCTGTGCCAACTTTTTTGCAACGTGTTGCTGCCATTAAATTCTAAGTTAATGATTATTTGCAAAAAAAAAAAAATGAAGTTTCTCAGTTCGAACATGAAATATCTTGTCTTTGCAGTCAATTCAATTGAATATAAGTTGAAAAGGATTTGCAAATCATTGTATTCTGTTTTTATTCAACATTTACACAACGTGCCAACTTCACTGCTTTTGGGTTTTGTACATATTTGATCATAAAAAAACTAAAATCGTGATTAATCAAATTTCAAAACCTTGATTTTTCTGTAAGCCATATTAATCAAAACAAATGACAATAAATTTAATCAGATGTATTAATTTTGTCATATTATATTTCTGCAGGGCTCTCATGCCCCCCTGACACCTCACCGGGACCCCCAGAAATAGCTTAAATTTAGACGCTAAAGACAGGTTGTTGTTTTTTTTGTTTTGTTTTTTTGCCTGCTTGGACCGACTCCCTGGTGCTAACTTTGATAATGATCCAAATGTGATGCGTGACTTGTCTGCAACTGCCTGCAAAACAACAAAACATTTGAAGGAAGAAGACACACAAATTCATCACTGATGTGGTGTGTATGTATGTATATATTTATATATAATTGTTTATTTTTTTAAATGAGCATCATAATTGCTGAGTCAAGCTCGCCACCCACCAGCGCACATTTTGGCTGCATCATTTAAAAGCCTCGTCTTCTACTTGTCCATCTGGGTTTTTTTTATATAAAACTTCACTTTTGTGCAGTCGTGGGTGTGTTTGTTTAAATGCAGTGATGTGAGACGACTAGAAGCGATATGACTCACACACACACACACACACACACACACACACACACACACACACACACACACACGACGCACAGTCCGGCTGCAATGTCCGCTGTGGAGAATAGCTTTGTAAACACACTGGGAATAATGATGGACTCTTTGTGTTTACAACATGGCTACAAGGGCTAGGGAAAAAACACTGTCAGCGTGCTTGACTTGTTGCTAGGGAGAATATTACTAAAAGGTCCGTTATTTGGGGTGTGGGTACGGGGATGGTTACGTTTATTTCGAACATGCGTAATTGGCTCTGTGGCGCAGTTCTCGGTCAAACACGCCATTAGCAGCTTCGACATTTTCTCATGGAAAAATGTCCGCGGTTCAAATATTATTTTAACATCCTTGTCTGCACTGTAAACTCGGACTGTAGACTATAGACTGTATTTATGTTATTCACATGTGAATAATGCTGTATAATAGACTGTATTTATGTTATTCACATGTGAATAATGCTGTATAATAGACTGTATTTATATTATTCACATGTGAATAATGCTGTATAATAGACTGTATTTATATAATTAACATGTGAATAATGCTGTATAATAGACTGTATTTATGTTATTCACATGTGAATTATGCTGTATAATAGACTGTATTTATATTATTCACATGTGAATAATGCTGTATAATAGACTGTATTTATGTTATTCACGTGTGAATAATGCTGTATAATAGACTGTATTTATGTTATTCACATGTGAATAATGCTGCATAATAGACTGTTTTTATGTTATTCACATGTGAATAATGCTGTATAATAGACTGTATTTATATTGTTCACATGTGAATAATGCTGTATAATAGACTGTATTTATATTGTTCACATGTGAATAATGCTGTATAATAGACTGTATTTATGTTATTCACATGTGAATAATGCTGTATAATAGACTGTATTTATGTTTTTCACATGTGAATAATGATGTATAATAGACTGTATTTTTTTTACATGTGAATAATGCTGTATAATAGACTGTATTTATATTATTCACATGTGAATAATGCTGTATAATAGACTGTATTTATGTTATTCACATGTGAATAATGCTATATAATAGACTGTATTTATATTGTTTGCATGTGAATAATGTTGTATAATAGACTGTATTTATGTTATTCGCATGTGAATAATACTGTATAATAGACTGTATTTATATTATTCACATGTGAATAATTCTGTATAATAGACTGTATTTATGTTATTCACATGTGAATAATGCTGTATAATACACTGCATTTATATTATTCACATATGAATAATGCTGTATAATAGACTGTATTTATGTTATTCACATGTGAATAATGCTGTATAATAGACTGTATTTATGTTATTCACACGTGAATAATGCTGTATAATACACTGCATTTATATTATTCACGTGTGAATAAGGCTGTATAATAGACTGTATTTATATTATTCACATGTGAATAATGCTGTATAATAGACTGTATTTATATTATTCACATGTGAATAATTCTGTATAATAGACTGTATTTATGTTATTCACATGTAAATAATTCTGTATAATAGACTGTATTTATATTATTCACATGTGAATAATGCTGTATAATAGACTGTATTTATGTTATTCACATGTAAATAATTCTGTATAATAGACTGTATTTATATTATTCACATGTGAATAATGCTGTATAATAGACTGTATTTATGTTATTCACATGTGAATAATGCTGTATAATAGACTGTATTTATGTTATTCACATGTGAATAATGCTGTATAATAGACTGTATTTATATTATTCACATGTGAATTATGCTGTATAATAGACTGCATTTATATTACTCAAATGTGAATATGCTGTATAATAGACTGTATTTATATTATTCACATGTGAATAATGCTGAATATTATACTGTATTTATGTTATTCACATGTGAATAATGCTGTATAATAGACTGTATTTATATTATTCACATGTGAATAATGCTGTATAATAGACTGTATTTATATTATTCACATGTGAATAATGCTGTATAATAGACTGTATTTTATATTATTACTGTTTTATTTTCATAAAATAGTGCAAGTGTTTTGCTTTGCAGCAAAATGTCTTTTCTGCGTCTATGTGTGTCTCACTCTCTCTCTGGCTCCCACTCCAGCTCCAACGACGTGTCTCACTCCTGCTGCTGCTAATAAAGGCGACCGGTGATTAGATAACAAGGCCCACTTGGGCCATCTACTCACCTGTCGCTGTCTTCGAGGCCGGTCCTGGCAGGCCACGCCCCCCTCCACAATTAGTATTGCGGTACTATACTAATACCGGTATACCGTACAACCCTATTAAGGACTATGTAAGGAAACTTTGATTGATTGATTGACAGGAAATGGAAAAACTGACATGGAGAAGAGACAGGATTAATTAAGCTCTGCTTCTTCCTACTCCTTTTCAGACATGTTGAGTTGTGGAAGTATAAACATGTGGTGTTCTTGCTGAGCATTTTCCAATGAACTAAAGCCTTACCAATATGGAACGGTGCAACCTTCTGCTTGGTCCTATTAGGAGTCAGAATGAGGAGCCAACAATGCTGTCTCTCCCCCAGCCCGACTTTGCATTCTGTCGCTGACAAAAGCTCCGTTCAATCCCTCATTCAAAGCGGCTCCCCTTTGTAGTCTTTGTCGGGGACTCATTGTTAGTGGCTAGAAACAAATGCTGCAGCACAACAAAACCGGACAACAACAGCCTGGCTAATTTGAAGCTTAGGAAACTCCAGTTACTTTTTTTTTTTTTTTTTTTTTTTTTTTTTCCTCGGTTCCCTTCTGCAGCGTGTGGAGATGAGACTCACATTCATTCGAGGAGAGCAACACAATGTGTTTGTCTATGACCATTAAACTTTGCATGCAAGGAGTCTTGTATTGACACTGTTAAGCACGTCTGTTATGAACCCTTTTTAGCTAAAATGTATTCCCAGGGAAAAAAAAATCTCTAACTATTGAACAAACTAAAAGTTCCGCCTTGACAACAGATAATAATGCTCAGTGTTGATTGGGAGAAAATAATAATAATAATAATAATAATAATAATAATAATAATAATAATAATAACAGATTTTATTTGTAAAAAGCACTTTACATTGAGTAAACAACCTCAAAGTGCTACAGTGTATTAAAAAATATTATTAATAATAATAATATAATAAAAAATAAATAAAAATAAAAACTAGAACAGCCAAATAGCTAGAACTAGTATGCATTTATCTAAAAAAAAAAAAAAAAAAGGCCTTTTTAAAAAGAAGGATTTTTAAGCCTTTTTTAAAAGCATCCACAGTCTGTGGTGCCCTCAGGTGGTCAGGGAGAGCGTTCCACACCGGTCTCCTATTGATCGTAGTTTTGTCCTCGGAGGTTGGAGGTGGTTAGCCTGCCAGGAGCGGAGGAGAGAGTGGGGGGGGTCGGCAACCCGCAGCTCTAGAGCCATGGAGCTTTTTCAAAAATGTATGGAAATGGGGGGAAAAAACGGGTGAAAAATATGATTTTTGTTGTAATATGGTTCCTGTACACCAGTGCTTTTCAACCTTTTTTGTGTGTTGAAAAAACCCGGAGGCACACCACCAGCAGAAATCATTAAAAAAAACGAAACTCCGTTGACAGTAAAAAGTCGTTGTCGCAATTGTTGGATATGACTTTAAAGCATAACCAAGCATGCATCACTATAGCTCTTGTCTCAAAGTAGGTGTACTGTCACCACCTGTCACATCACACCCTGACTTATTTGGAGTTTTTTGCTGTTTTCCTGTGTGTAGTGTTTTAGTTCTTGTCTTGCGCTCCTATTTTGGTGGCTTTTTCTCTTTTTTTGGTATTTTCCTGTAGCAGTTTCATGTCTTCCTTTGAGCGATATTTCCCGCATCTACTTTGTTTGAGCAATCAAGAATATTTCAGTTGTTTTTATCCTTCTTGGTGGGGACATTGTCGATTGTCATGTCATGTTCGGATGTACATTGTGGACGCCCGTCTTTGCTCCACAGTAAGTCTTTGCTATCGTCCAGCATTCTTCTTTTTGTTTACTTTGTAGCCAGTTCAGTTTTAGTTTCGTTCTGCATAGCCTTCCCTAAGCTTTAATGCCTTTTCTTAGGGGCACTCACCTTTTGTTTATTTTTGGTTTAAGCATTAGACACCTTTTTTTACCTGCACGCTGCCTCCCGCTGTTCCTGACATCTACAAAGCAATTAGCTACCGGCTGCCACCTACTGATATGGAAGAGTATTACACGGTTACTCTGCCGAGCTCTAGACAGCACCGACACTCAACAATAACACATCATTTATAGACTATAATTAGAGGTTTGCAAAAAATATTTTTAACCCAAATAGGTGAAATTAGATCATCTCCTAGGGCACACCAGACTGTATCTCACGGCGGCCCTTGAACTCACCATTGTGTGGACTGTGATTCGACAGCTTGTTTACATGTACAACTTTCTCCGACGCTGCCACAGAAAGACGTGTTTTTATGCCACTCCTTCGTTGTCTCGTTTTGTCCACCAAACGTTTCATACTGTGCGTGAATGCACAAAGGTGAGCTTTGTCGATGTTATTGACTTGTTATGGAGCGCTAATCAGGCATATTTGGTCACTGCATGACTGCAAGCTAATCGATGCTAACAAGCTATTTAGGCTAGCTGTATGTACATTTTGCGAGCTGTATTTTGCTCAGGTCTGTTCTAGAAGGTTCTTTCAGGTAATGTGATGATCTCTGGATGATGGCTAGTCTGCTCTCTGATGGTCTTCAAAGCAGCGGTATAGTTTGTTTCCTCAAAACAGCATTAGCAGCATTAAACGCTATATATTTGGACTCCATGCTGGAGGCTCATGGTAACTAGAAGCCTTGGCGTGGGTAAAATACACGCCTCATATTTACGGGAGGTCAATAATATGGATGTTCTGTCTGCAACTTGCTCTGTTGATTAACTCACTTCATTCAGATCTTCCCTCGGGGGCTTGTTTTCCGTCCCGACTCCAATCGATGGCCTCTCTGTTTGTTAAGCAGTCACGTGACCTTCGCTTCTTTCTGGCGGCTGCATCATCATCATCATTCCGGGCTGCATCGCCGCGCTCAGTCGACATTATGGAGAGAAGATTGCATCAAGGTATGGGATTTTTATTTCACAACAAAAACACCCTGTAACTAAAGTTTCTCCATAAAACTCGGCCTCAATGCTGGGTACGAGTTAACTATTTTATGTTTTATATTATGTCCCCTTTTTCTTTAGAAAATGAGCTGTTAATCCAAATTATATAATACAATTTAAAAAAATATCAAAACGAATGTACAATATAATTGTGATGGGTGAAATCAGCGAATGTTTGGCACACTCACCAGCTGTATTGACGCTGCACTGATACTGTGTTATTGTTTCATAATAGTCATCAAAATACAGGAAAAACACGAACTCTCCAAAAAAAAACGTAACAAAACAAAAATAAGGAGGTGCACGGCAAAAAGTGTAATTAAAGAAAAAACTAGGCCAGCAACACTTGTGTCCTTCTTATTAATTTGAATATAAACTGCACAGGCGCTACCAAAACGCCAGACCGGTTTCGACGAGGTCTTCGTCGGTTTGCAAGTTTTTTAACAGGAAGTGATGCACTTAAAAAGTCACAGCTGTAGTCAGTCAATTGATATAATAAATCAAGAACAACTTCAAAAATGAAAATGCACAAATAATAGACTATATGGAAAATTGTACAAAATAAATCAAAGACTCAGCACAGTATCAGAGGAAAACAAAGTAATAAAAAAAATTAATACAATTTTTTTTTATAATAATGAAAAAATGTGTGGACAACCAGTATAATAAAGTATATGTATAATAAATGGTCATCCACCATGTTCTGGATTAAAAAAGGCATTACATAGAACTAATAGTTAACACATATTATATATATAATATATTATATATATATAATATATATATATATATATATATATATATATATATATATATATATATATATATATATATATATATATATATATATATATATATATATATATATATATATTTATATATATATATATATATATATATATATATATATATATATATATATAACTAATAGTTAACAAATATTATATATGTATATATATATATATATATATATATATATATATATATATATATATATATATATATATATATATATATATATATATTATCAAATAAATATATTATATATATATATAAATAACTAATAGTTAACAAATATTATATATGTATATATATATATATATGTATATATATATATATATATATATATATATATATATATATATATATATATATATATATATATATATATATATATAATATTTGTATTACTTTAAAAAAATATATTTTACTTATTTTTATTTTTTTTTTGGATTACTTTATTTTCCTATGATACTGTGCTGAGACTTTGATTTATTTTGTACAATTTTCCATTTTGTCTATTATTTGTGCATTTTAATTTTTTAAGTTGTTCTTGATTTATTATATTGATTGATTGACTACAGCTGTGACTATTAAAGTAATAAAAAAAATAAAGTAATAAAAAAAAGGTGTGGACAACCATTATAATAAAGTATATATATAATAAATGGTCATCCACCATGTTCTGGATTAAAAAAGGCATTACATAGAACTAATAGTTAACAAATATTATATATATATATATATATATATATATATATATATATATATATATATATATATATATATATATATATATATATATATATATATATATATATATATATATATATATATATATATATATATATATATATGTATATATATATATATATCTTCTACCGCTTGTCCCTATACATACTTGCCAAATAAAACCTCTGCCGTGTTTTAATGAATACTTAGGCCTACTACGCTACTGTATTGTAGAGTTGGTCATTGTGGTGTTTTCTGAGGTGGTACTTGGTGTAAAAAGTTTGAGAACCACTGTCATAAAGCATTGATGCTTCAGTGTTGTTAAACCATCGCAACAATGTAATAAATGGAATAAAATAAAAACATAAAACCTTAATCAAATAAAAATATTTAAAATATACCGTAGTAAAAAAAAAAATTGGAACCACAATAATGCTTAGTTTTGATTGAGGATTGCAACATTTTGTATATTTAAATTATGTCTATTTTAATTGATCTATTATTGTTAGAGTTGCAAAAATTACCGTTTTTTACAATTTATTTAATTACAAGAAAGCTTTGATTTCTATTCTGTTGCTTCGATTATTTAATTTTCAATTGTATAATGAGTATAACTAAAAAATATATATATAACTTAAAATATGCGGATACAACTGTTAAAATAGATACTACAAAATACAAAATTATATTTTATACATTTTTTTTACATTTCTATTATATTCCACATGAGTTTTAAGTGCAATTTTAATGGGATTTAGGGCTATATAAATAAACATTGATTGATTGATTGTCTTCTGGTCTTATTAATTGAGCTATTAAACTGAATAAGAGACAACTTGCTACCGGAGACTGCGCCTCCGGTAGCAAAAACTGTGACATGCTATATTCCCGTGACTTTAAGACGCGTTATAATTATGCTGTTCTTCATCCTGACTGGCCCTAACCAACATGCCGGAACTAGCGGCTCTCTAGAGGCCTGCAGTATTGACGGTGATTGTCAGGTACAGTTAACTTGAAAGATGGACGCCGGAAGAAAGGCGCACCGGCAATCGCTCGGCAAACCGGCAGTTACCTCCGTTTGATTTGGACCCCAGAAAATAAACACGTAATAACTTGGTCCCAAAATGTGAGCCTGGATGGCTTCAAGAGTGGTGGGAATACCAAGTACAAAAAGATAAAGACAAATTAGACCCCATTTGTCAACAAAAGACGGAATCGCACAGGCCTAGAAATTGGATTCAACTTTTTATAATCCTTAGTAGACTTCGACGTCCAGTGCGGCTGGATCAAAAGAGACGTCGGGGACGCTTTACTGAACCAAAGGTTGCTTTATTACAAGCAAGTGTCATTATACAGGGACTGCAGTACCTGGAGGAGGACAGGTCAAAAATGAAGGACTCCTAACTTGGGGAAGCCAAACCATCAGTTTCATATTCTTTTTGAAACTTTGATTGATTGATACTTTAATTAGTAGATTGCACAGTACAGTACATATTCCGTACAATTGACCACTAAATGGTAACACCCCAATAAGTTTTTCAACTTGTTTAAGTCCACGTAAATCAATTCATGGTACAAATATATACTATCATCATAATACAGTCATCACACAAGTTAATCATCAGAGTATATACATTGAATTATTTACATTATTTACAATATTCCTCCTTCCTGTCTCTGGGTGTGTGCTAAGTCAGGAGAGCACATAAAAAATAAAAAATAAATTGGGGGGGGGGGGGGGGGGGGGTTTCATAAAGAAATACAATCATGTGTGCTTACGGACTGTATCCCTGCAGACTGTATTGATCTATATTGATATATAACGTATATATTGTGTTTTTTATGTTGATTTAATTTTAAAAAAAATAAATAAATACAAATAAAAAAATGTATTCTTTTTTTTAATTTCTTGTGCGGCCCGGTGGTTGGGGACCACTGCTCTAAGGTACAGCCCCCTCTATTTATTCAGGAGTTCCCCAGTCAACATCACTGAGGCCGCCTGGTCACATATATCATGCAAAGCAGGTCTTGTACGCACAATACGTGACGGAATGTGCTGGGGCCTTGTGATTTCGCCTTGTCTCTGCTTCGTCTGTGTGCTGTCGTCTTATCTTCGTTGAGGTCCTTGAAGTCCTTGGCTGTTAGCGGGCTAAAACAAAGATAACATCTGCGGCTGAGGCCACCCCTCAGACAAGAAGTTTTGTCCTTGCACAGATGGGAAAAATACAGCTTGACCACAATAGCTAATAACTATAGCAACAGACTTTAAGCATACTAAAGTTGTGTGATAATATATATACACTACCGTTCAAAAGTTTGGGGTCACATTGAAATGTCCTTATTTTTGAAGGAAAAGCACTGTACTTTTCAATGAAGATAACTTTAAACTAGTCTTAACTTGAAAGAAATACACTCTATACATTGCTAATGTGGTAAATGACTATTCTAGCTGCAAATGTCTGGTTTTTGGTGCAATATCTACATAGGTGTATAGAGGCCCATTTCCAGCAACTATCACTCCAGTGTTCTAATGGTACAATGTGTTTGCTCATTGGCTCAGAAGGCTAATTGATGATTAGAAAACCCTTGTGCAATCATGTTCACACATCTGAAAACAGTTTATCTCGTTACAGAAGCTACAAAACTGACCTTCCTTTGAGCAGATTGAGTTTCTGGAGCATCACATTTGTGGGGTCAATTAAACGCTCAAAATGGCCAGAAAAAGAGAACTTTCATCTGAAACTCAACAGTCTATTCTTGTTCTTAGAAATGAAGGCTATTCCACAAAATTGTTTGGGTGACCCCAAACTTTTGAACGGTAGTGTGTATATATATATATATATATATATATATATATATATATATATATATATATATATATATATATTGCTGTATATAAATATATATATATATATATATATATACATTGCTGTATGTATATATATATATATATATATATATATATATATATATATATATATATATATATATATATATATATATATATATATATATATATATATATATATATATATATATATATATATATATATATATATATATATATATATATATATATACATTGCTGTATGTATATGCTCGTTACAGAAGCTACAAAACTGACCTTCCTTTGAGCAGATTGAGTTTCTGGAGCATCACATTTGTGGGGTCAATTAAACGCTCAAAATGGCCAGAAAAAAAAAGAACTTTCATCTGAAACTCGACAGTCTATTCTTGTTCTTAGAAATGAAGGATATTCCAAAAAATGGTTTGGGTGACCCCAAACTTTTGAACGGTAGTGTACAGTACATGATTATTCTAACAGTAGGTGTCTGAAAAACAACTGCTTTAAGTCATAACTTAAATGTTGGCGTTGAGCTAGACAGGTAGTCTCTTCTCAAGGACAGGGCTATCACTTTTGCGTTCCAAAATCCCAATTAGGGCCTCTTTCCT
The DNA here is from genome assembly GCF_033978785.1 of Entelurus aequoreus. Taxonomy (NCBI): domain Eukaryota; kingdom Metazoa; phylum Chordata; class Actinopteri; order Syngnathiformes; family Syngnathidae; genus Entelurus; species Entelurus aequoreus. The sequence goes on along the minus strand of NC_084736.1, from coordinate 8,293,674 downwards.
GCGAGAAGTGATCCAACCCATCTGTGAATGTCAAACTAAGGGGCCTTATCTTATTGTGTGCTCAAACTGAATTACCACTATTTACTTCAACTTGGTGGTTTGCTTTCTCCAAGATGGATATGAACATTCACCATATGCAAAACATAACATGAGTTCATTTATTCACTTCACCATCAACAATACAATTCATGGTACCGCTCTTGGATCATAACAATCGTTCTCAAACAATATCCACATCCACTCAAGTATTCCCTTTGCAGAGCAGCAATAACTCCACACATAGATGCAGGTAATCTAATGCATAGCATGCAAAGCCCGCGCCGGGTGTTAGGGGACCACCCGGGTTGGTGTAAACTCACTGCGGCCTATTTAGCAGCACGTCCGCATAGTCCGAGCAAACCTTTGGTTCCGACATCTGCCTCCGCATTGCACGACTTTATTAAAAGGGGAGAATTTGCATCAATACGTTTTGGACTCTTGTATTAGCCGGAGTCCTTCTTGGAATTGTCGTCAAAGTGGCTGCAGTAATTTGTGCTCACACCGCTGGGAACTTTTAAAAGGTGGGAAGTAGTGCCGGCAACAAACTAACTTGGTTTAAAATATGCATCATTAATCATTAACTTTAGAATTTGATGCCAGTGACACGTGACAAAGAAGTTGGGAAAGGTGGCAATAAATACTGATAAAGTTGAGGAATGCTCATCAAACACTTATTTGGAACATCACAGGTGGGTGCCATGATTGGGTATAAAAGTAGATTCCATGAAATGCTCAGTCATTCACCAACAAGGATGGGGCGAGGGTCACCCACTTTGTCAACAAATGCGTGAGCAAATTGTTGAACAGTTTAAGAAAAACCTTTCTCAACCAGCTATTGCAAGGAATTTAGGGATTTCACCGTCTACGCTCCGTAATATCATCAAAGGGTTCAGAGAATCTGGAGAAATCACTGCACGTAAGCAGCTAAGCCCGTGACCTTCCATCCCTCAGGCTGTACTGCATCAACAAGCGACATCGGTGTGTAAAGGATATCACCACGTGGGCTCAGGAACACTTCAGAAACCCACTGTCCGTAACTACAGTTGGTCGCTACATCTGTAAGTGCAAGTTAAAACTCTCCTATGCAAGGCGAAAACCGTTTATCAACAACACCCAGAAACGCCGTCGGCTTCGCTGGGCCTGAGCTCATCTAAGATGGACTGATGCAAAGTGGAAAAGTGTTCTGTGGTCTGACGAGTCCACATTTCAAATTGTTTTTGGAAACTGTGGACGTCGTGTCCTCCGGACCAAAGAGGAAAAGAACCATCCGGATTGTTATAGGCGCAAAGTGTAAAAGCCAGCATGTGTGATGGTATGGGGGTGTATTAGTGCCCAAGACATGGGTAACTTACACATCTGTGAAGGCACCATTAATGCTGAAAGGTACATACAGGTTTTGGAGCAACGTATGTTGCCATCCAAGCAACGTTACCATGGACGCCCCTGCTTATTTCAGCAAGACAATGCCAAGCCACGTGTTACATCAACGTGGCTTCACAGTAAAAGAGTGCGGGTACTAGACTGGCCTGCCTGTAGTCCAGACCTGTCTCCCATTGAAAATGTGTGGCGCATTATGAAGCCTAAAATAGCACAAGGGAGACCCCCGGACTGTTGAACAACTTAAGCTGTACATCAAGCAAGAATGGGAAAGAATTCCACCTGAGAAGCTTCAAAAATTCGTCTCCTCAGTTCCCAAACGTTTACTGAGTGTTGTTAAAAGGAAAGGCCATGTAACACAGTGGTGAACATGCCCTTTCCCAACTACTTTGGCACGTGTTGCAGCCATGAAATTCTAAGTTAATTATTATTTGCAAAAAAAAAATTAAGTTTATGAGTTTGAACATCAAATATCTAACACAATTTCCCAACTCATATGGAAACGGGGTTTGTATATTGATTGTCCTCAAAAGGATCACAGTAGACTTCCATCCATCCATCCATCTTCTTCCGCTTATCCGAGATCGGGTCGCGGGTTCTAGGATTACCGCCACGACAGGCACCAACTACCTTGCGGCCACAGCTCCAATCAGCCGCCTCGACAGTAGAGGCCCAGAACATGGTCCGCTCGGACTCGTGTTCAAAGTTCTTCCGGAGGTGGCAATTGAAACTCTCTCTGACAGGAGACTCTGCCAGACCCTCACAATGCGTTTGGGCCTGCCAGGTCTGTCCGGCATCCTCCCCCACCATCGCAGCCAACTCACCACCAGGTGGTGATCGGTAGAAAGCTCCGCCCGCCTCTTCACCCCAGTGTCCAAAACATGAGGCCGCAAATCCGACGACACGACTACAAAGTCGATCATGGAACTGCGGCCTAGGGTGTCCTGGTGCCAAGTGCACATATGGACACCCTTATGTTCGAACACGGTGTTTGTTATGGACAATCTGTGACGGGCACAAAAGTCCAATAACAAAACACCACTCGGGTTCAGATCCGGGCGGCCATTCTTCCCAATCACGCCTCTCCAGGTTTTACTGTCGTCGCCAACATGAACGTCGAAGTCCCCCAGTAGAAGCACAGGTAATGGTCGGCCATTACCTGTGCTCGAAGTCTACTGATACTGACCCCTTGCGATACCAGCTTGAACTATACATACTTTCGTTATTTTGTAGTGTGGAATGGTTAGAAAAGATTTGGTCAAGTGAAATTACTCAAAGACGGTTATGAAAAACACTAACCTCGTTATCATTAACTGTTTTCAATTGACTTATGCTATATTTGTCTCGATACCAATATTTTGGTACCGGTACCAAAATGTATTTCGATACTTTTTTAAATAAAGGGGCCCACAAAAAAATTTCATTATTGGCTTTATTTTAACAAAAAATCTTACGGTGCATTAAACATATGTTTATTATTGTAGTTTTGTCCTTTAATAAAATAGTGAACATACTAGACAACTTGTCTTTTAGTAGTAAGTAAACAAACAAAGATTCCTACTTAGTCTCCTGACATATGCAGTAACATATTGTGTCATTCCCCATTCTATTATTTTGTCAACATTATAAAGGACAAGCTGTAAAAATTCATCTTTAATTTACTTGTTTATTTACCTTTAATATCTGCTTATTTTCCGTTTAAACATGTTATACCTACACTTCTGTTCAAATGTAATAATCACTTATTCTTCTGTTTGACACTTTACATTAGTTTTGGATGATACCACAAATGTAGGTATCGATCCGATACCAAGTAGTTACAGGGTCATATATTGGTCATAATGTAAGTTCTCATGTGTCCAGGGACCATACTTGCCAACCTTGAGACCTCCGATACCGGGAGGTGGGGGGTGGGGGGTGGGGGCGTGGTCATTTGTGGGGTGGGGGCGTGGTTAGGGGCGTGGTTAAGAGGGGAATATATTTAAGCTAGAATTCACCAACTCAAGTATTTCATATATATATATATATATATATATATATATATATATATATATATATATATATATATATATATATATATATATATATATATATATATATATATGAAATACTTGACTTTCAGTGAATTCTAGCTATATATATATATATATATACATATATATATTTATTTTATTATACATATAAATAAAATAAATACTTGAATTTCAGTGTTCTGGAGGCCATCCAGTAGATGGCAGTATTGTCCTGTTTAAGAGTGTCACAACATTGCTGTTTACGGCAGACAAACTGCTTTACGGTAGACTAAACGTGACTGCTGTTGTTGTGTGTTGTTACCGCGCTGGGAGGACGTTAATGAAACTGCCTAACAATAAACCCACATAAGAAACCAAGAACTCGCCCTCGATCATTCTACAGTTATGACGTCATTGGGCAGGCAAGCTGTTTATATTGTGGGAAAGCGGACGTGAGAACAGGCTGTCCCCACTCAGGTCCGCATTGAGCTGGAGGGGGCGTGGCCTCCAGCTCCGGCTGAATACCGGGAGTTTGTCGGGAGAAAATTTCTGCCGGGAGGTTATCGGGAGAGGCGCTGAATACCGGAAGTCTCCCGGTAAAAACGGGAGGGTTGGCAAGTATGCCAGGGACGCAGTTCCTGAGTTTATGAATATAATATGAATTTAAAAAAGAAAAAGAATGTTGTGAACAGTTTTTTGTAATGATCTGTATTTCTGACTATAGATGACTGCATTTTTCGGACTATAAGGCGCTTTTAAAATCCTTTCATTTTCTCAAAACTCGACAGTGCGCCTTATAACCCGGTGCGCCTAACGTACGGATATAATTTTGGTTGTGCTTACCGACCTCGAAGCTATTTTATTTGGTGCATAATGAAATGATAAGTGTGACCAGTAGATGGCAGTTGCACATAAGAGATACGTGTAGACTGCAATATGATGGCAGTCACACATAGGAGATACGTGTAGACTGCAATATGACTCAAGTAAACAACACCAACATTTTATATGTTCCATTGAATATATAGAACATTCCACACGGCGCTCAAAAATCGATCAAAATGTTTTAGTACCACTTTGGTAAGCTATGAAGCTGCACCACTTGATGGATTGTACTGTGCTTCAACATAGGAGTATTATTATGGTGTGTGTATAAGGTAAGACATAATCTATGCAAGATTTTGACCAAAGAACCACCATTACATGTTATGTAGACCAGTGGTCCCCAACCTTTTTGTAGCTGCGGACCGGTCAACGCTTGAAAATTTGTCCCACGGACCGGTGGGGGGTGTTTTTTTTTTTTTTTTTTTTTTTTTTTTTTTTTTTTCATAAAGAAATACGATCATGTGTGCTTACGGACTGTATCCCTGCAGACGGTATTGATTTATATTGATATATAATGTATATATTGTGTTTTTTATGTTGATTTAAAAAAAAAGAATTTTTTTATTTTTTTTATTTTTTTTTTTTTTTTCATTTCTTGTGCGGCCCGTTACCCGGTGGTTGGGGACCACTGATGTAGACCACAAGGAAGTGTTTTACATTTATAAAAAAATATTAATATGACCCATTTAATGCGCCTTATAATCCGGTGTGCCTTTTATATGAAAATAGACCTGAATAGACCCGCTCATCGGCAGTGCGCCCTATGGTCCAGAAAATCCGGTATTTCGAATGTTGTGAACAGTTTTTTGTAATGATCTGTATTTCTGACTATAGATGACTACATTTTTCGGACTATAAGGCGCTCTTAAAATCCTTTCGTTTTCTCAAAACTCGACAGTGCGCCTTATAACCCGGTGCGCCTAACGTACGGAATCATTTTGGTTGTGCTTACCGACCTCGAAGCTATTTTATTTGGTGCATAATGAAATGATAAGTGTGACCAGTAGATGGCAGTCACACATAAGAGATACGTGTAGACTGCAATACGACTCAAGTAAACAACACCAACATTTTATATGTTCCATTGAAAATATAGAACATTACACACGGCGCTCAAAAATCGATCAAAATGTTTTAGTACCACTTTGGTAAGCTATAAAGCTGCACCACTTGATGGATTGTACTGTGCTTCAACATAGGAGTATCATTATGGTGTGTGTATAAGCCCTATGGTCCGGGAAAATACGGTACTCTGACGTGACAGCTACAAGGTAAGAGTAGCATGACCGGAAATATCTGTGTTGACTTGTTTAGGACTGAAAATGACCATGTACCAATTTGATCTGCCCTGTCCCGAAGTGTTTTTTTCAAAGTCAATAGTATACTGTATAGTAGTTCACGCCTTGACATTTCTTGGCACTTTTTGCCCCACAATACAATGACGAATGGGTCCGCCGCCCTCCCCACGCCGCACCACTAGAAGTGAAAGCTGGAAATGTTCAATCATCTACCAGCGGGGCTGGAGCTGGGAGAAAGAAAAAAAAACAGGATTCAGAGATGGAAGTGGCAATGATGCTGGAAGCCGTACGTGTGGAGGCTTGACCGAACAGAACGGGCTGAGGTGACAGACTATTTTGATGGAATAAAACACACGCAACCACATGTGGAGGTGAGAATATGCCACCAGAAATAGAAATGGACCTCAGGTAGTGTTCAAACATCCATCTTTTAGTGAAGTTTCTTTACATTTCTACAAAGGACAACACTACCGTAACGCCGTTATTTTCGGCGGTAACTAGTAGTCTAACGCGTTATTTTTTATATTCAGTAACTCAGTTGCCATTACTACATGATGCGTTACTGCGTTGTTTTACGTACATTTTTATGTGGTATCGGCTAGAAAGTGAGAAGATCTGCGTGTGTTTTATTAAAGAGTTGCAGTGTCATCCTTCTGATTCTTCCTGTGTCGTAAGCGGGAGAAGAGAGAGGTGCGCTCTGTGTGTGTGTGTGGGTGGGATGGGGTGGGGGGGAGGCGTGTCTTTTTTTACTAACAAGACATCATGCGGAGAAGACGTCGAGTTTCTTAACATGGAGATATTCTCACTACTTTTCTTTTGTCGAGCATAAAGAAAATAACATTTTAGTTAAATGTAAGTTGTGTCTTGGATCAAAGATCCTATCTACTGCCCAAAACTGCAATTCAAGTCCGCTGAAACAGCTACAAAAGCAACATGCTATTCCAAAATGTGTTGGTTTTCTGACATGGACTTGTTTCTTCAGCATTGTCCACACGGACTTTGGGAAGGCCATTCTAAAACCTTCATTCTAGCCTGATTTAGCCATTTCTTTACCACTTTTGACGTGTTTTTGGGGTCATTGTCCTGTTGGAACACCTAACTGCGCGCCAGACCCAACCTCCGGGCTGATGATTTTAGCTTGTCCTGAAAATTTTGGAGGTAATCCTCCTTTTTCATTGTTCCATTTACTCTCTGTAAAGCACCAGTTCCATTGGCAGCAAAACAGGCCCAGAGCTTAATACTACCACCACCATGCTTGACAGTAGACATGGTGTTCTTGAGATTAAAAGCCTCATCTTTTCTCCTCCAAAAATATTGCTGGGTATTGTGGCTAAACAGCTCAGCAACAGTGTTGTTAAAGTTAAAAGTTAAAGTACCAATGATTGTCACACACACACTAGGTGTGGTGAAATTTGTCCTCTGCATTTGACCCATCCCCTTGCTCACCCCCTGGGAGGTGAGGGGAGCAGTGGGCAGCAGCGGTGCCGCGCCCGGGAATCATTTTTGGTGATTTAACCCCCAATTCCAACCCTTGATGCTGAGTGCCAAGCAGGGAGGTAATGGGTCCCATTTTTATAGTCTTTGGTATGACTCGGCCGGGGTTTGAACTCACAACCTACCGATCTCAGGGCGGACACTCTAACCACTAGGCCACTGAGTAGGTTGGGACTAACACATTACTTTGCAATGCGTTACTGTAACGCCGTTATTTTCGGCAGTAACTAGTAGTCTAACGCGTTATTTTTTATATTCAGTAACTCAGTTACCATTACTACATGATGCGTTACTGCGTTGTTTTACGTACATTTTTATGTAGTATCGGCTAGAAAGTGAGAAGATCTGAGTGTGTTTTATTAAAGAGTTGCAGTGTCGTCCTTCTGATTCTTCCTGTGTCGTAAGCGGGAGAAGAGAGAGGTGCGCTCTGTGTGTGTGTGTGGGGGTGCGGTGGGGTCGGGGGGGGGAGGCGTGTCTTTTTTTACTAACAAGACATCATGCGGAGAAGAAGTCGAGTTTCTTAACATGGAGATATTCTCACTACTTTTCTTTTGTCGAGCACAAAGAAAATAACATTTTAGTTAAATGTAAGTTGTGTCTTGGATCAAAGATCCTATCTACTGCCCAAAACTGCAATTCAAGTCCGCTGAAACAGCTACAAAAGCAACATGCTTCGACGAAGCTAGTAAAGAGAGACGCACTTCACCCAAGGATTTTAACGCAGGGACTGCTAGCCAGGACAACATTGATGTGCTTGAAGACATGCAGGCTATTTCTACAGTGGGGTCACCCGCTTTCAGGCAGCTAATTAGCATGATAGCGGGCATCAAACAGCAAATGGCACGAAAACATTTTCCAAGTTCCTGGACACAGTGGACAGTGAGCACATAAAAATGGAAAGCAAGCTAAAGAAAACACTCCAAACTCTGCCTCTGCTCATCATTCAGCACTGAAGGTACACGCACTCTGTCAATTCTTTTATATCAAGGGTGTCCAAACTTTTTCCACTGAGCATGCGGGGGCCATTTTGATATTTTTCATTTTCAAACCATAACAAAATATATGGATTTTGGGTTTTTTTACCTTTAGGACTCCCGGGGACCATAAAGGGTCTAAGTCAGTGGTCCCCAACCTTTTTGTAGTTTCGGACCGGTCAACGCTTGAAAATTTGTCCCACGGACCGTTGGGAGGGGGGGGGGGGGTATTTAAAAAAAAAAAATTTTTTATTTTATTTATTTATTTTTTTTTTTTTACATAAATAAATACAATCTTGTGTGCTTACGGACTGTATCCCTGCAGACTGTATTGATCTATATTGATATATAATGTATATATTGTGTTTTTTTATGTTGATTTCATTAAAAATATATATATTTTTTTTTTTTTAAATTACTTGTGCGGCCCGGTACCAATCGGTCCGCGGACCGGTACCGGTGGTTGGGGACCACTGGTCTAAGTCATTAAAATGTAAAAAAAACAAGTCGAATTATTATATATATATATATTTTTTTTTTTTTTTTAAACGCTTACAGTAAATCTCTACAGTATATCAACTTCAGGTTGAAATAAAGTTAAAAAAAACAAGGTTTTATGCCTTTTCTGTCAAAGACAACTTTGTTTTTTATAATAAAACTGAAATATGCAGTATTTCCCCCACTGCCCAAAACATTCAGAAAGCAATGTTTGATGTGAAGTAATTAGAGCCTTAAAAAGATCAATAATGCAGGACACCATTCATTATTATTTGTGAGTAATCACAGTGAAAAGATAAATAAAATCCCATTAAATATATTTGGGACCCAAAAGGTGTCCCAATCATAAAGTGATACATTTTTATTCGTTTTTTTTTTAACTTTCATTACTTAAGTTACGAGATCAACTTCAGATATATGTCGATTTTACGTTTGAACTATTATTTTGTTTGTTTTGTGCTCTTTTGTCAAAGAAAACATTGATGTTTTTGTATGGCAACCACACAATATTTTCCACATAAAACATCCATCCATCCATCCATCTTCTTCCGCTTATCCGAGGTCGGGTCGCGGGGGCAGCAGCCTAAGCAGAGAAACCCAGACTTCCCTCTCCCCCAGCCACTTCGTCCAGCTCTTCCCGGGGGATCCCGAGGCGTTCCCAGGCCAGCCGGGAGACATAGTCTCCCCAACGTGTCCTGGGTCTTCCCCGATATTTGAAATAATTGGAGCCTTGAATAGGTCAATAATTCATTATAACATTGAGTTATTTTTTTTATTTTTTTTTTAAGAAATGGCAAAAAAAAGGAAAAAAAAGAAAAAAAAAACAGCCTGCATGGCAGCTTTGTGTCAACATTGCAACTTTTTCTAGTCAGATTTCATATCATTCCACTTTTTTTAATGTTTTTTTTTATTTTTGCAATAGCATTTCCAGAACGTGTGGCGGGCCGGTAAACTATTAGCTGCGGGCCGCGGGCCGCATTTTGGACACCCCTGTCTTATATACTCTTTCATTCTAGACTTCTAGAGTGTTTGATTATCACATCACTCTAAATGTATAGACTATAAAGTTCACAAACATAAAGAGGGATCCTAGTGGGCCAGGCCAATCTTTCCTTTTCTCTAAACTAAAACTGGGGAAATGCGTAGAGTGTTCTGGGCTTCAGTACAGTGTTGATCTCCTGAAGACATGATTTTATTTCACAATTCCTTGAGAGAAAAAAACGTCTGGTTAGGCTTTGTGTATAGCAGTATGTGTGCTGTATATAGTAGTGACATGACATATAATCATGTCATGTGTGCCTTCCTTGGGTGAAGCCAGGTTTACAGCTATGTTGTGACATGTTGTTATTATGCGGTTTGTTACGTTATGTTGCAGCTATTTAAAATAGTTTTGTCAATTTGTTCTGGCCCGAAACAAATTGGCCTTTTGAAACATATCTTTGTCTTTGTGTGTTGTACGTAGACCACATTGCTTAGCAGAGTTCAGTGATGCAAATGCATGGCAAGTTGATCAACAGATTGTATTATTCTCCAGTGCAATAACAGTACTGAAATGAAGGCTAAAAGGGCATTAATGGGAGCCTTAAAGGCCTACTGAAAGCCACTACTACCGACCACGCAGTCTGACAGTTTATATATCAATGATGAAATCTTAACAGTGCAACACATGCCAATACGGCCGGGTTAGATTAGTAAAGTGCAATTTTAAATTTCCCGCAAAATATCCTGCTGAAAACGTCTCGGTATGATGACGTTTGCGCGTGACGTCACGGATTGTAGCGGACATTTTGGGACAGCATTGTGGCCAGCTATTAAGTCGTCTGTTTTCATCGCAAAATTCCACAGTATACTGGACATCTGTGTTGGTGGATCTTTTGCAATTTGTTCAATGAACAATGGAGACAGCAAAGAAGAAAGCTGTAGGTGGGAAGCGGTGTATTAGCGGCCGGCTGCAGCAACACAAACACGTAGCCGGTGTTTCATTGTTTACATTCCCGAACGATGACAGTCAAGCTTTACCATTGGCCTGGGACAACAGAGACTCTTACCAGGAGGACTTTGAGTTGGATACGCGGTACCGTGAGTACGCAGCTGCGGCTTCCAAACTTTTGATCGCTTGCCCGTACGTGCGTGCCGCTATGTGCATGTCACGTACGTAACTTTGGGGAAATACAAACCCCATTTCCATATGAGTTGGGAAATTGTGTAAGATGTTAATATAAACGGAATACAATGATTTGCAAATCATTTTCAACCCATATTTAGTTGACTATGCTACAAAGACAACATATTTGATGTTCAAACTGATCAACTTTTTTTGTTTTTGCAAATAATCATTAACTTTAGAATTTGATGCCAGCAACACGTGACAAAGAAGTTGGGAAAGGTGGCAATAAATACTGATAAAGTTGGGGAATGCTCATCAAACACTTATTTGGAACATCCCACAGGTGAACAGGCTAATTGGGAACAGGTGGGTGCCATGATTGGGTATAAAAGTAGGTACATCGGCAGTGAAGTGTATATACTCACAAGAAACCGAATAGCTTTGTCTTTGACCTTTTTTTTCACTTAAAGAAAGCAAATTAACATATTATATGAGAATGTTATGTTATGATTATCTTTAACCGAATCACAGCAGTGCTCATATTAAAAAACGGCATTCCCTCTCATGTGATATTGCTTAATTAACATTAATGATGTGCACTTTAACAACTAGGCTTACAACTATACCTAATATATAAAGGGGTGGAAAAGTGACTATTACCTGCAGGGTAAACATTAGCTAACCAGAAGGCAATAACAATGTAAACAAAAAAACACCTGCTTAAAAGATCTAATACAAATGTCCCTGAGGAATGTAAGGTGGGAGTACTGTAATTACCTAACGTTACATTATTATTTTCCATAACAATTTAGCCCCCTCCACAATATTAACCCGACGTTAAAACAGAACTAGCTATTTATTGATTAGCAATTGCCGAATCATGTAACATTAGCTTAATGCTAAAAAGCCAGGTTACTATCACATTCTGTAACAGACAAATAATTTCATGTAGGCTAACGTTACCTACCTGCTACCTCTGTCTTTTTCTCGTTTCTCCTCTTCTTTTCTCTTCCCTGAGACAGTTTTGGCCGTTTTGACATCTTGTGTTGATTTTTTGACGTGGTGACTTCCAAAAAAAGTCATGATACGGGAAGGGAGGGGGCGCACCGTGCGGGGGGGAGGGGGGGCGTAATGTTGTAACAAATAATATTTCTATTAAATAGGCTTTACTTTGCATTTTAATTAACGTGGGATTATTTTTTGTATTTAGAAATAATAGTACCAACTTTTTTTTTTGTGGCACTGGCGTGGCGCCCCCTGATGGACGGCGCCCTTAGCATTTGCCTATACGGACCTATGCCACGGGCCGGCCCTGGTCCAGGATAGAAATGTAAAGAAACGTCACTAAAAGGTGGATGTTTGAAAACTACCTGAGGTCCATTTCTATTTCTGGTAGCATACTCTCACCTCCACATGTGGTTGCGTGTGTTTTATTCCATCAAAATAGTCTGTCACCTCAGCCCGTTCTGTTCGGTCAAGCCTCCAGTTCTCACAAAAATCCTCGAAAAATACACAAAAATGCCAGCTTTCCGCGAGATTTGCTACTGTAGAAGTTGTGTTCCAAAACGGAGACGTTACTTTCCCAAAAAATGTTGCGTACTTCCCATTATGGAGGCTCCACTGTAAAAGGTCTACCTCTGCCACAGATTCTTGCTTCTTACTTCAAAGAATGTTTGCAGATTCCTGTGGCAGTTGCAGCAAACAAGAAACAGCCCTGAGCAATTAGTGTACACGTAGCAAAATCATGTTTACCCCCTGAAGACATCCTGGATGGATGTTTTAATATTTCGGGAAAAGAAGCGGTAGTTATTCAAATCATTGTGTGTTGACACCGATATGCCAAAGCGGACCGCCAGTGAGAAATCTAAATTATGTACGGCATAATGTTTTAGACGATGTGAATATTTACAATCACGGCTTAAATCCATCATCATCATTCCTTGGCAGCAGCTTGTCTTTGTGGTTCATCAGCCACCCGCGGTGCTGCGCTGTAAGATAACATACCACATCTTACCAGACACAACGCTGGCAAGACTACCGTCTCAACAAGCCGGGTTGTGCACAGCCGCCCCGACCCAAAGATATACAGTATATATACTGTATATATATATATATATATATATATATATATATATATATATATATATATATATATATATATATATATATATATATATATATATATATATATATATATATATACATATATATATATATATATATATATATATATATATATATATATATATATATATATATATATATATATATATATATATATATATATATATATATACATATATATATATATACATATATATATATATATTTATATATATACTCTATATGTACTGCATATATACTGTATATATATATATATATATATATATATATATATATATATATATATATATATATATATATATATATATATATATATCAGAATCAGAATAGTTTTATTGCCATTGTTTGAGAACGGGTTCACAAACTAGGAATTTTTCTTGGTGCAAACGTGCGACATAAAACACATATAACACATATTTGTACACATATATACACATTTATATATACATATACATACATACATACATACATACATACATACATGTATATATACATATATACACATACATACATACATATGTATATACACGTATACAAATATATACATACATATATATCCATATACATATATATACATACATATATATACATCCACATACACATATATACATACACATATATATATATATATATATATATATATATATATATATATATATATATATATATATATATATATATATATATATGTAATATACACATATATACATACATATCAACATATATATATCCATATACATACACACACATATATGTATATATATATATATATATATATATATATATATATATATATATATATATATATATATATATATATATATATATATATATATACATATATATGTAATATACACATTTGTATATATGTATCTATTTATGTATATATATACACATATATACATACATATACACATATATATATATATATATATATATATATATATATATATATATATATATATATATATATATATATCCATATACATACATATACACACATATATATATACATATACATATATATATATATATATATATATATATATATATATATATATATATATATATATATACACACACATATATACATACATATATATACATATACACATATGTATGTAATATTCACATTTTTATGTATGTATCTATTTATGTATATATATATATACACATACACAAACATACAAATGTATGTATATAGATACATATACGTATATATGTATATATACACGTATGGATGTATATACAGTATGTTTAAATATGTATATATATTTATATACATACACACTTACTGTAATTGAACACAAATATAATGCTAAAATGTTCTAATATATAATATATATACAGTATATATACAAACTTGGAAATGGGACTCATAACTGTAATAAAAAACAATATAACAACTGGACAGCACAGTTATTATCAGCTCACTGTTAAATGTTAAATAAAAGCATTGATATTTCATTATTAAACAATTCACATTTTTTCCACACACAAAGAGTACTCAAAATCACCACCGTTGAGTACCCGTGTCGATTTCCAGTCACTGGTAAATGTGAAAAGTACTCACCCTGCAAGTTTTATTATGAGATTTTGCACCAATAGGAATACCATTTGTCAACTAGAACACAAAGCTAAGATGTCAATGAGTTACCTTTTTATATTTTTGAATAGCATAGCATATATGTTGACCTATATTGGATTACTCCTGAATACAAAAAAAGGAAATAATATGAAAACGGGCCCCACATCCTTCAAATAAAACCATGGTAAACATGTGTATTTTATACCATCACAGCATGGGCTGGATGCTGCAAGTAGCGACATTACCATAACTTTCACCTTTTTGACTGCTTTTTTTGAGCTGGGCAAATGAACTGATGTATGCAAGTAGTGGATCTGGAAGCAAATCCGCTACTTTGACATGTCAATGTTCCAACGTGGATAATTCAAAACTCCTTTGTTAAGAAGACAGCAATTAGCTCACAGCTTGTCTTCTTCCAGCGTTTTGAATACAGCAATGCTTCGTCCATTCAGGCATGCAACTGGACCCCTGAGCACACGACAACTTCATTAAACGGACAAAAGAAAGAATTCCAATTAAAACGGGGGCTTCGTTTGCAGATCTGCAGACTTCATCTAATGGCTGCCTTGCATACGGTCAGGCTGCTGCTTTGAAAGGAGGATGACGGACTTGGCTTGTCACTCAATAAAATGACACGCATAGTATCAGGACAATAAACTCCCAATGAGCTCTTGCTGTGAAATGTAGAGAAATAACCCTGCATTGTTTGAAGATGGCTAAAAAAAAATAGGATTTGACTTCTGTCATTGGCTCCACTGGCCAATCCTTGGTTGGTCGTTCAAGATAAATAGGTTCTGGTTTTGATGCGTAGAACAATAATCCTAGATCATTTGGAAAACGGTGTCCGCAAGACCACTAAATAAACCTTTACTTTCCTCTTTGATCGTCATAAAAATCAATATCCCGTAAATGTTGTAATTAGAGCCGGGTGTTTAATTAGCTCCGTGCAAAAAGGATGGGGTGTTAATTGGATTAAAGCAGGGGTGTCAAACTCATTTTAGATCGGGGGCCACATGGAGAAAAATCTACTCCCAAGTGGGCCGGACTGGTAAAATCACGGCACGATAACTTAAAAATAAAGACAACTTCAGATTGTTTTCTTTGTTTAAAAATAGAACAAGCACATTCTGAAAATGTACAAATCATAATGTTGTTGGGGTTTGTTTACACTTACATGTTGCGGTTAATTGTATTCTACCTTTATTAGTCGTTATTTATACTTTCTCAATAAATTATGTGATAATGTTCATCAGTCAGCTCATTGGTGTTCATTTTCAATGTATCAAGATAAAAAAAATTATACCAAAATCAAATTACAGGATGTTATTTATGTAGTTTGCTAATTTATGTAGTATGCTAATTGTGTTTTTTTTTTTTTTTACATATGTAGCATCATCCACAAAGATACAAAGAATTGCTATTGTGACATCTAGTGGACACATTTAGAACAGCAGTTTCTTTCTTTCAAAAATTTCGGCTCATTTTTATACTTAGCTAACTCATCCCGCGGGCCGGATAAAACCAGTTCACGGGCCTGATCCGGCCCGCGGGCCGTACATTTGACACCCCTGGATTAAAGGGTCTGTTTGCGACGTTTACGCGGATGCCTAGAGGGCGCTAACTTTTGTAGTAGAATTTCTGACCTTTGAACTACACCACCGTTCAAAAGTTTGGGGTCACCCAAACAATTTTTTGGAATATCCTTCATTTCTACGAACAACAATAGACTGTCGAGTTTCAGATGAAAGTTCTCTTTTTCTGGCCATTTGGAGCGTTTCATTGACCCCACAAATGTGATGCTCCAGAAACTCAATCCGCTCAAAGGAAGGTCAGTTTTGTAGCTTCTGTAACGAGCTAAACTGTTTTCAGATGTGTGAACATGATTGCACATAATCGCGGTTCAGTACATACCTTGGTTTTAAAAGGGGCACTTTTTGGGGGGGGAATTTTGCTTATCGTTCACAATCATTAAGACAAGACGATGGATGGATTAAAAAAAAAAAAAAAAAAAGAATTTTAAATATTAAATAAATTCGATCAAAAGTCTGCTTACAAAGGAGCCTATGGGAGCCGTTCAATTGTGCCTATGGAGCCCCTAAAAAACATCCAAACACCTCCATTAGGGTTTTATATTCAGTACATGATGTAAGTATACACTACCGTTCAAAAGTTTGGGGTCACCCAAACAATTTTGTGGAATATCTTTCATTTCTAAGAACGAGAATAGACTGTCGAGTTTCAGATGAAAGTTCTCTTTTTCTGGCCATTTGGAGCGTTTAATTGACCCCACAAATGTGATGCTCCAGAAACTCAATCCGCTCAAAGGAAGGTCAGTTTTGTAGCTTCTGTAACGAGCTAAACTGTTTTCAGATGTGTGAACATGATTGCACAAGGGTTTTCTAATCATCAATTAGCCTTCTGAGCCAATGAGCAAACACATGTACCATCAGAACACTGGAGTGATAGTTGCTGGAAATGGGCCTCTATACACCTATGTAGATATTGCACCAAAAAGCAGACATTTGCAGCTAGACTAGTCATTTACCACATTAGCAATGTATAGAGTGTATTTCTTTAAAGTTAAGACTAGTTTAAAGTCATCTTCATTGAAAAGTACAGTGCTTTACCTTCAAAAATAAGGACATTTCAATGTGACCCCAAACTTTTGAACGGTAATGTATATTTCGTGTCTATTAAGAATGTCTGCTCGTTTCATTTCTCTTCTGTTCTGTGCCATTGAATGGACCGGGTGGTAGGACAAAGTTGAATATGAAGTTGTGCCAACCTGTTTACAAAATGTTTTGATTGTCTAAGTATGACTAAGGGATTCGAGTTTGTTATGGAACAGACAGGTCAAAACAACAAGACCGTGGCGCACGAGGAAAACAGATTGACGCACGAAGAAACAGATAAAATGGCCAGGAGACCAGGACTCGAGAGAGATTGCTTTTGTTGTGTGTCCTCCGGAGGACGTCTGTTTGTTTGCAGGGACAAAACAATCCAACTTATGCACTTTTGACTATGAGTAAATAAACTTTTTGTACTAAATTCACTTTTGTTGCTGTTTAAGCTTCGGACAATCCACTACACTTTCCAATGTGTTTTAAGCATGATATCCGTTAGAATAATTTTATCCAAGTTATCACAAAAACTTTGTGTTTCAATGAGTTCCCAGCGAGAAGCAAAAACATGTCTTTGAACCTACCAAGAAGAAGGCGTGTGTAGGGGGGAAGCAACATGAAGGTGTGCTGTTTTCTTTCATGTATTGTAATCAACAGAAAGATATTGTTCTAACCCAAGGACTACAAAGCGGAGAGAAGGCAGGATCTGCCCAAGTTCCAGACACCGCTTTTTTGAACTCTTTTACGAACCTCTTCTTTGAAGTCTTTCACGAACCTTTCTTTGAACTGTTTTACGACCTTTTCTGTGAAGTGTTTACGACCTTTTCTTTTGAACTGTTCTGTAACCAAAGGCAACGCTGTTTACGACCCACGTCCCTTTGAAAGCAGCTGTTGCCATGTGGTTAGGGGAAGTCAAAATAAAGGAGGAGGCGTACAATCTTTCGCCAGAGCGTACTGAGACACTGTTCAAGGGTACAGTGTCCATGCGTCTCTCCTCAAATTGAGCCAAATTTAATTCTGTCTCTGTTTAATTATTTGCTTCTTGTCTTGTTTAATAGATGTCATCAGTGTTTGAACCTGACAATATCCCACACTCTTACCACATGAATACAAATCTCCTCTTAAGTCCGGGGAACTCCAGTACCCCTAAATAGACTTTACCAGGAAGGCTGAGGAGTGTGATCCATGATAGTTGCCACCAATTCTGTTCATACCTTTCATAGACAACATTTGGGAATCCGCTTTGGTGGCTGCAGGATTAGGTCCCTGCTTGCAGTGTCCTGCTGGCTTTGTGGTAAATTATACGGTGTACCATTTTCTTATATGATTGTGAACTAGCATGTATTTGTGTTTGGTCACAGAATCCTTTCGAGGATTATCCTATTCAAGAAATATGCTTCAGCTGCAGATGTCCATCACAAGCTCTCCAGAGAGTGGTGGCTCTTCCCTCCAGGACATTGGGGAACTTTAAAGGATAGCAGCAGTTGGATTTTAGGAGGAAGCGTAAAGACATTAGCAACATCTGGCAGGAAGCCCTCACAAGTAGGAGTAGAGGATAGGGGTCGGACGTCACCCGAATCAAACCGTTTAGCGGAAATAAATTGACTGGCCAAGCAACAAATTGGGCTTTGTCCAGACTGGCCGGCTCCAAGGCTAGAGTTATGAAGAGTGGGGGTCTCCGTGTAAAAGGTATTTAAGGACTGTGGTCCGAGAGGACATCAGAGGAGTAATCAGGCCCATACTCTTTCTCCTGGAAGCTGCAGCTCCAGTCTGAAACTCGCTGAAACAAATAAAGCTTTTTGTTCGACGATTCCTCGTTGGCGTCTTCTTGGCTCATCATCCATCACATGACCAACAAATATACAACAGCTTCACCAAGCTGTGATCTTCAGCTCTCACTGAATCAGTAAGCAGTTAGCAGAGTGTGACACAAAGGCACCTCCAAGTCTGAGTCTACGGTTCTCGCTGGGGAAAGGGTGGAGTGGCATCTTCAGGTTGGGGACGAGATCCTGCCCCGAGTGGCGGAGTTCAAGCACCATGGGATTTTGTTCAAGAGAGAGGGAAGAGTGGATCGTGAGATCAACTGGTGGATAGGTGTCTGAAGACGAAATTCTCCAGTCGAGCTGCGTTCCTACCCTCACCTATGGTCATTAGCTGGGGTTGTGACTGAAAGGACAAGTTCCTGGCTACAAGCAGCAGAGATTAGTTTCCTTTTCGAGAGTGGCGGGGTTCTCCCTTGGCAATAGTTTAAGAAGCTCGGTCATTTAGTTGTTGGTCCTTCACATCAACAGTCGCCAGATTAGGCAGCCTCTTGTTAGGATGCATCTTAGAAGCCTCCCGAGGAGGCGTTCAAGGAACGTCCAACCAAAAGGAGACCACAGAGACGTTGGAGAGACTCAGTCAGCCTGGGAGGGAAGTAAGGGCTTCTCTCCCTGTGACCGGACCTCGGAAAAGAAAGGAGCGAAGAAAGGAAAAATCTAAACTCAAAGGAAGGACGAAGTGAAGAAAGGTAGGAGAAAAGGAAGGTGTAAAGCAAGGAGTGAAAGAAAGAAGGAAGAAGCAAAGGAAAGAAAGAGGGAGCAAAGGAAAGACCAAAAAAAGTAAGGAGCAAAGGAAAGAGTAAAGGAAGGAAGGCGCCAAGTAAGAAAGGAGCAAAGAAAAAAGCAAAGAATCAAAGGAAGGAAGGAAGAAGCAAAGTAAGCAAGGTGCGTAGTAAGGAAGGAGCGAAGAAAAGAGCAAAGTCGCGAAGGATGGAGCAAAGTAAGGAAGGCGCTAAGTAAAAAAGGAGCAAAGAAAAGAGCAAAGAATCAAAGGAAGAAAGGAAGAAGCAAAGTAAGCAAGGTGCATAGTAAGGAAGGAGCAAAGAAAAGAGAAAAGTCGCAAAGGAAGGAAGGAGCAAAGAAAGGAGCAAAGAAGCAAAGGAAGGAGCGAAAGAATGAGCAAAGGAAGGAAGGAAGAAGCAAGGTAAGCAAGGTGCACAGGAAGGAAGGAGCGAAGAAAAGATCAAAGTTGTGAAGAAAGGAGCAAATGAAGGGAGGAAGGAGCAAAGA
Source organism: Entelurus aequoreus (assembly GCF_033978785.1). Taxonomy (NCBI): domain Eukaryota; kingdom Metazoa; phylum Chordata; class Actinopteri; order Syngnathiformes; family Syngnathidae; genus Entelurus; species Entelurus aequoreus. The sequence continues at coordinate 8,273,607 of NC_084736.1, read as the reverse complement.
AGCAAAGGAAGGAGCGAAAGAATGAGCAAAGGAAGGAAGGAAGAAGCAAAGTAAGCAAGGTGCACAGTAAGGAAGGAGCGAAGAAAAGATCAAAGTTGCGAAGAAAGGAGCAAATGAAGGAAGAAAGAGCAAAGAAGCAAAGGAAGGATGCAAAAGAATGAGCAAAAGAAGGAAGGAAGAAGCAAAGTAAGCAAGGTGCGCAGTGAGGAAGGAGCGAAGAAAAGAGCAAAGTTGCAAAGGAAGGAGCAAAGGAAGGAAGGAAGGAGCAAATAAAATAGCAAAGAAGAAAAGGAAGTAGCGAAAGAATGAGCAAAGGAAGGAAGGAAGAAGCAAAGGAAGAAAGGAAGGAGCAAAGAAGCAAAGGAAGGAGCGAAAGAATGAGCAAAGGAAGGAAGGCAGAAGCAAAGTAAGCAAGGTGCGTCGTAAGGAAGGAGCGAAGAAAAGAGCAAAGTGGCAAAAGGATGGAGCAAAGGAAGGAAAGAAGGAGCAAAGAATAGAGCAAAGAAGAAAAGGAATGAGCAAAAGAATGAGCAAAGGAAGGAAGAAGCAAAGTAAGCAAGGTGCGTCGTAAGGAAGGAGCAAAAAAAAGAGTAAAGTCGCGAAGGAAGGAAGGAGCAAAGAAAAGAGCAAAGAAGCAAAGGAAGGAGCAAAATAATGAGCAAAGGAAGGAAGGAAGAAGCAAAGTAAACATGGTGTGTTGTAAGGAAGGAGCGAAGAAAAGAGCAAAGTGGCGAAAGGATGGAGCAAAGGAAGGAAGGAAGGAGCAAAGAAAAGAGCAAAGAAGAAAAGAAATGAGCGAAATAATGAGCAAAGGAAGGAAGGAAGAAGCAAAGTAAGCAAGGTGCGTAGTAAGGAAGGAGCAAAGAAAAGAGTAAAGTCGCGAAGGAAGGAAGGAGCAAAGAAAAGAGCAAAGAAGCAATGGAAGGAGCGAAAGAATGAGCAAAGGAAGGAAGGAAGAAGCAAAGTAAGCAAGGTGCGTCGTAAGGAAGGAGCGAAGAAAAGAGCAAAGGAATGAAAGAAGGAGCAAAGGAAGAAAAAAGGAAAGGATAAAAGGAAGAAGCGAAGGAAGGAGCAAATAAAATAGCAAATAAGCAAAGGAAGGAGCGAAAGAATGGGCAATGGAAGGAAGGAAGAAGCAAAGTAAGCAGGGTGCGTAGTAAGGAAGGAGCGAAAGAATGAGCAAAGGAAGGAAAGAAGAAGCAAAGTAAGCAGGGTGCGTAGTAAGGAAGGAGCGAAAGAATGAGCAAAGGAAGGAAAGAAGAAGCAAAGTAAGCAAGGTGCATAGTAAGGAAGGAGCGAAGAAAAGAGCAATGTCGCGGAGGAAGGAAGGAGCAAAGGAAGAAAAAAGGAAAGCAAAAAAGGAAGAAACAAAGGAAGGAGCGAAAGAATGAGCAAAGAAAGGAAGGTAGAAGCAAAGTAGGAAAAGTGCGTAGTAAGGAAGGAGCGACGAAAAGAGCAAAGTCGCGAAGTGAGGAAGGAGCAAAGAAAAGAGCAAGGAAGCAAAGGAAGGAGCGAAAGAAATTAGCAAAGGAAGGAAAGAAGAAGCAAAGTAAGCAAGGTGCGTAGTAAGGAAGGAGCGAGGAAAAGAGCAAAGGAAGGAAGGAAGGAGCAAAGGAAGAAAAGAGGAAAGCAAAAAGGGAAGAAGTGAAGGAAGGAGCAATGTATGGATGGAAAATAATGAAATTAAAATAAAGCCAACAGGCTCAAGATGAGTTCAAAATAGTGAGACAGAAGATGGAGCAGCACGTGATAATTTGCCCTTTGCTTTCTAATTCTGCCTTTTTGACTTTGTAATAATGCAACATCATTTGGATTCCTGTTTTCCTTCTCTTGCGTACAAGCCAGGCTGTAGAGTGAGCGCTCTTTGTCATAATGAAACATCATTTGGATTCCTGTTTTCCTTCTCTTGCGTACAAACCAGGCTGTAGAGTGAGCGCTCTTTGTTATAATGAAACATCATTTGGATTCCTGTTTTCCTTCTCTTGCGTACAAGCCAGGCTGTAGAGTGAGTGCTCTTTGTTATAATGAAACATCATTTGGATTCCTGTTTTCCTTCTCTTGCGTACAAGCCAGGCTGTAGAGTGAGCGCTCTTTGTTATAATGAAACATCATTTGGATTCCTGTTTTCCTTCTCTTGCGTACAAGCCAGGCTGTAGACTGAGTGCTCTTTGTTATAATGAAACATCATTTGGATTCCTGTTTTCCTTCTCTTGTGTACAAGCCAGGCTGTAGAGTGAGCGCTCTTTGTCATAATGAAACATCATTTGGATTCCTGTTTTCCTTCTCTTGCGTACAAGCCAGGCTGTAGAGTGAGTGCTCTTTGTTATAAAGAAACATCATTTGGATTCCTGTTTTCCTTCTCTTGCGTACAAGCCAGGCTGTAGAGTGAGTGCTCTTTGTTATAAAGAAACATCATTTGGATTCCTGTTTTCCTTCTCTTGCGTACAAGCCAGGCTGTAGAGTGAGTGCTCTTTGTTTTAAAGAAACATCATTTGGATTCCTGTTTTCCTTCTCTTGCGTACAAGCCAGGCTGTAGAGTGAGTGCTCTTTGTTATAATGAAACATCATTTGGATTCCTGTTTTCCTTCTCTTGCGTACAAGCCAGGCTGTAGAGTGAGAGAATGATTCCATTCAAAATGGACACTATAATTGCAATGAATGCATAATTTAAACGGGCTGCCCTCCACAGTCTGCTGCTAACACAGGTCCTGGGTGTGGAACTACAAACTGTAGATAACTCCAAAAACATGCGGATCTCCTTGTCCGATAGCGCCGTAATGGAGGTCGACAACACCTACGCGACAGCCAAGCCTCGTTAATAACTATTCATGAGCAGAATAATTGCAGGGGTGAGGGGGAGATGTTTCCATGCGACCGATATAAACACTTGAGATGTGCGCTAAGAACCCACGGGTCCTGAGTGGCCTTCAAAGACTACTCCATGACAATAAAAGGTGTATTATTATTCCGGAGCCACCGGGGTTGGATTTGAAGTGTATCAAGAGACGAACCGTCACTTTTAAATGTCCAATCCGTGTTGACGTTATGCTCTAAGTATAGAACATGAACCTATGAGGTTGAGTAAGGGATTTCAGTAATATACTGAATGTAGTACTTCAGTTTCATAGGCCCTGGTTTTAGGTGAGAATCTTCACCAAAAATACACTATATTGCCAAAAGTGTTTGGCCGCCCATTCAAAATGATGAGAATCAGGTGTCCTAATCACCAGGCCCGGTGTATCAAATCAAGCACTTAGGCGTGGAGACTGTTTCTACAAACATTTGTGAAAGAATGGGCCGCTCTCAGTGATTTCCAGCTGTGATAGGATGCCACCTGTGCAAAAAAAATCCAGTCGTGACATTTCCTCGCTCTTAAATATTCCAACGTCAACTTTATTATAAGGAAAGTGAAGAGTTTGGGGAACAACAGCAACTCAGCCACCAAAGTGGTAGGCTATGTAAACTGACAGAGAGGGGATGCTTGAAGCGCATAGTGCAAAGACTTTCTGCACAGTCGGTCGCTACACAGCTCCAAACGTCATGTGACCTTCCAATGAGCCCACGTACAGTACGCAGAGAGCTTCATGGAATGGGTTTCCATGGCCGAGCAGCTGCATCTAATAATACTTGGGATTAATAATAATACCTGGGATTTATATAGCGCTTTTCTAAGTACCCAAAGTCGCTTTACATGTTAAAAACCCATCATTCATTCACACCTGGTGGTGGTAAGCTACTTTCATAGCCACAGCTGCCCTGGGGTAGACTGACGGAAGCGTGGCTGCCAATTTGCGCCTACGGCCCCTCCGACCACCACCTATCATTCATTCAACATTCATTCACCGGTGTGAGTGGCACCGGGGGCAAGGGTGAAGTGTCCTGCCCAAGGACACGACGGCATGGTAAGAGGCGGGGAGCGAACCTGCAACCCTCAGGTTTCTGACACGGGCGCTCTACCCACTACGCCATGCTGCCCCTACCCACTAAGCCAGTGGTCCCCAACCACCGGGCGGACCGCGGACCGATTGGTACCGGGCCGCACAAGAATTAAAAAAAAATATATATATATTTTTTTTTTTTTTTTTTTTTTTTTATGAAATCAACATAAAAAACACAATATATACATTATATATCAATATAGATCAATACAGCCTGCAGGGATACAGTCCGTAAGCACACATGATTGTATTTATTTATGTAAAATTTTTTTTTTTTTTTTTTTTTTTTTTTTTTTTTTTTTTTTTTTTTAAATGAAATCAACATAAAAAACACAATATATACATTATATATCAATATAGATCAATACAGCCTGCAGGGATACAGTCCGTAAGCACACATGATTGTATTTATTTATGTTAATAAAAAAAAAATTAAAAAAAATATTTTTTATTTTTTTATTTTTTTATTTTATGAAATCAACATAAAAAACACAATATGTACATTATATATCAATATAGATCAATACAGCCTGCAGGGATACAGTCCGTAAGCACACATGATTGTATTTATTTATGTAAAAAAAAAATTTAAAAAAAAAATTATATATATATATTTTTTTTTTTTTTTCATGAAATCAACATAAAAAACACAATATATACATTATATATCAATATATATCAATATAGATCAATACAGCCTGCAGGGATACAGTCCGTAAGCACACATGATTGTATTTATTTATGTAAAAAAATATATATATATATATATATATATATATTTTTTTTTTTTGGCCCCTTAGTTCCAGTGAAAGGAACTTTGAATGCTCCAGGATACCAAAACATTTTGGACAATTCCATGGGATGGCACTTCAAGTTCATATGTGAGTAAAGGCAGGTGGACAAATACTTTTGGCAATATAGTGTATATCAGCTTTAATACTCTAGACCAGGGGTCGGCAACCCAACATGTTGAAAGAGCCATATTGGACCAAAAATACAAAAAACTAATCTGTCTGGAGCCGCAAAATGTCATAAGTCTTATGTAAGTGTTATAATGAAGGCAACACATTAAGTAAGTGTCTCAGAGGGTTAGATAACTCCTAAAACTGCCAAAAGGTATAGATGTGGGTGTCCAAGTTAAAGGAAAGGACAGGCTGTCTTCTTCTAATGGATTTATAACAATCTTTGCAAGCTGGGTAACATTTGCTGTGGTCTGGAACAACATCGATCAATCAATCAATATTTATTTATATAGCCCAAAATCACGAGTGTCTCAAAGGGCTGCACAAGCCACAACGGCATCCTCGGTTCAGATCCCACATCAGGGCAAGGAAAAACTCACAACCCAGTGGGATGTCAATGTGAATGACTATGAGAAACCTTGGAGAGGACCGCATAAAACGCGTCGTTCTGTGGCAGTGTCGGAGAAAGTTCAACATGTAAACAATCTGTTGCGTCACAGTCCGCACAACTACGGTGACTTCAAGGACCGCCGAAATTAGTAGGACAAAACGGCGCTCGCCAAATGCTCTCATGCTTTCTAACAATTAGGAAGTTTTGTGTCATGTTTGTCCTCCTACAGAAACCATATTTAAAACAAAACATATATTTTCCCCCCATTTTTTGAGGCTTTAGAGCAGTGTTCCCCAACCTTTTTGTAGCTGCGGACCGGTCAACGCTTGAAAATTTGTCCCACGGACCGGTGGGGGGGGTGTATTTAAAAAAATTTTTTATTTTTTTTATTTATTTTTTTTTTACATAAATAAATACAATCATGTGTGCTTACGGACTGTATCCCTGCATACTGTATTGATCTATATTGATATATAATGTATATATTGTGTTTTTTATGTTGATTTCATTAAAAAAAAATAAAAAATAAAAAAAATAAAAAATTTTTTTTTTTTTTTTTTTTATGATTTCTTGTGCGGCCCGGTACCAATCGGTCTGGTGGTTGGGGACCACTGTTTTAGAGCCACGGGCTGCAGACCCCCGCTCTAGACCGTCTTGGTTTCAGTACAACTAAACACACATTAGTAATTCATCTGTATGCTTTTTTATTTTTTTATTATTATTATTAAGGACGTTTTGCAAAATAACCACCCTAGAGCCAAATAAAGTTCTAGCATACTAATAGTCCAATCAAAGTCAACTAAAGCCTCAGAGCCCATGATTAAAAAGTGTCCGTAAACTACAGCTGGGCTAATATTTTAACTCGGGGGCCACATTGAGAGAAAAAAATGTGTCTGGGGGGGGCCAATGTTTATGTGTGTATAAATCATATATAAACATTTAGCTATAAAAACCTGCTGTACAGTATGTGTGTTTGGCTCCCTTTTTTCCAGGAACGCCAATACCAAAAGTCACAATGTCCGATAGAGTTCTAAAAACGTGACGACAGACCACGTTAAAAAAAAAACGGGATGGAATTTTTTAGTTTTTTACTGAATGGGACACCCAAACTGTACATTAAAATAAAGACGGTGTGATTTACAATATTAACTATGAACAATAAAACACTGAATATTAAAGTTAAGTTAAAGTTAAAGCACACCATGATTGTCACACACACACACTAGGTGTGGCAAAATTATCCTCTGCATTTGACCCCTCACCCTTGATCACCCCCTGGGAGGTGAGGGGAGCAGTGAGCAGCGGCGGTGGAATCATCATTTTTGGTGATTTAACCCCCAATTCCAACCCTTGATGCTGAGTGCCAAGCAGGGAGGTAATGGCTCCCATTTTTTATAGTCTTTGGTATGACTCGGCCGGGGTTTGAACTGTGGAGAATGCATATATGTCTAAGAGTTCTTTCTTTATTCATAGCCATGTTTAGAGCAGCTAGTACTTTTCCTTTGTATATTCTGTATACCAGTTTCTCTTTGTCTACATAGGTCTGTTTAGTGTCTTAGACATTGGAATGTGAAGAAAGTACATCCCCCATTCCTTTTCTGCTTTCTTCTTTAAAGAGTAGTTTTTTTTCCGTTTGAATGTTAGAACAACTTTAAAAGCCGGTATGAATTTATTGGTCTCGGTCAGGGATCGGGAACCTTTTTGGCAGAGAGAGCCATGAAAGCCAAATATTTTAAAAATGTATTTCCGTGAGAGCCATATATTATTTTTCAACACTGAATACAACTAAATGCGTGCATTTTTAAGTAAGACTAACATTTTTAGAGTATAATAAGTCTCTTATTCATTTTAATAACATTGTTATTCTGAAGCTAACCAATAATAAATAAAATACTTCTTACCATTAATGCGACTTCTTGAACAGGTGTGGTAGAAAACAGATGGATGGTTTAAAATGCATGAGAATGTTTTATATTTTGAACGTTATTTTTAACACTGTGATTACCAGCGGGATTATTAATTACTTATCGTGTTAAGCAATGTCAGCTAAGATTGATCTGAGAGCCAGATGCAGTCATCAAAAGAGCCACATCTGGCTCAAGAGCCACAGGTTCCCTACCCCTGGTCTAGGTGGTTCTCCTGAAGCTTCAGTAAAACTTGATAATATTCCTACTCTGTCTTGATGGTCCTTCTTACTCAGCATATATGTCATCAAAAGAATTTGGGATTGACCGGTGACTTAAATTCCCTGGGAGGAAGAGCTGGTCGACGCAACAGGACTCACGACCTACCGATCTCAGGGCGGCCACTCTTAACCACTAGGCCAGTGGTCCCCAACCTTTTTGGGGACCACGCTTGAAAATTTGTCCCACGGACCGGGGGGGGGGGAGTTTTTTTTGTGTTTTTTTTGGGTTTTTTTCCATAAAGAAATACAATCATGTGTGCTTACGGACTGTATCCCTGCAATCCCTGCAGACTGTATTGATCTATATCAGGGGTCACCAACGCGGTGCCCGCGGGCACCAGGTAGCCCGTAAGGACCAGATGAGTAGCCCGCCGGCCTGTTCTAAAAACAGCTCAAATAGCAGCACTTACCAGTGAGCTGCCTCTATTTTTTAAATTGTATTTATTTACTAGCAAGCTGGTCTCGCTTTGCCCGACATTTTTAATTCTAAGAGAGACAAAACTCAAATAGAATTTGAAAATCCAAGAAAATATTTTGAAGACTTGGTCTTCACTTGTTTAAATAAATTCATAAATTTTTTTACTTTGCTTCTTATAACTTTCAGAAAGACAATTTTAGAGAAAAAATACAACCTTAAAAATGATTTTAGGATTTTTAAACACATATACCTTTTTACCTTTTAAATTCCTTCCTCTTCTTTCCTGACAATTTAAATCAATGTTCAAGTAAATGTATTTTTTTTATTGTAAAGAATAATAAATACATTTTAATTTAACTCTTCATTTTAGCTTCTGTTTTTTCGACGAAGAATATTTGTGAAATATTTCTTCAAACTTATTATGATTAAAATTCAAAAAAATTATTCTGGCAAATCTAGAAAATCTGTAGAATCAAATTTGAATCTTATTTCAAAGTCTTTTGAATTTCTTTTTTAAAAAATTGTTCTGGAAAATCTAGAATAATGATTTGTCTTTGTTAGAAATATAGCTTGGTCCAATTTGTTATATATTCTAACAAAGTGCAGATAGGATTTTAACCTATTTAATCAAAATTCGAAAATTATCTTAATCAGGAAAAATTACTAATGATGTTCCATAAATTCTTTTAAGTTTTTCTCTTCTTTTTTTCGGTTGAATTTTGAATTTTAAAGAGTCGAAATTGAAGATAAACTATGTTTCAAAATTCAATTGTCATTTTGTTCGTGTTTTCTCCTCTTTTAAACCGTTCAATTAAGTGTAAATATCATTAATTATCAATAATAACATAGAGTTAAAGGTAAATTGAGCAAATTGCCTATTTCTGGCCATTTATTCAAGTGTGTATCAAACTGGTAGCCCTTCGCATAAATCAGTACCCAAGAAGTAGCTCTTGCTTTCAAAAAGGTTGGTGACCCCTGATCTATATTGATATATAATGTATATATTGTGTTTTTATGTTGATTTAATTTAAAAAAAAAATATATATATATATATATATTTTTTTTTTTTTTTTTTTTTTTTAATTTCTTGTGCGGTCGGGTCCTAATCGGCCCGGTAGTTGGGGACCACTGCACTAGGCCACTGCGTAGAGAGTACTGAGAATAAAAGACTGAATATTAACAACGCATGAACGTCGCTACTCTTTTACTTCTCAGACCAGTTCCTCAATAGTTGTGTATCTTTTACAATCAAGCAAAACACAACAAAAATGTAAAAAAAAAAACAGGAAAATATGAATGCAAAGTGTAATAAACACCTACAATATGATATATTATCACGCGGGACGTATATTGCCCAGGTCTGCCGTAAACGCACCACACTGCTACAGTAAATCCAGCCGATCAATGGTAATATGGCATTTACTGGTGGTTTTGTACTGCTCGCGATCCACCATTTTACATTTATTGCCTCAACAATTACTACCATCTTGTATTCCTTGCTGATGTAAAGGCTGAAAGGGCGAGCAGGCATCTTGCCAGGACACACAAAACCGCACTTAAGACTGCGGAGTCACGTGCCGTAAAGCGGTCTGGTGCATGCATGTGATCGCACCTGGTCAATGTTAACAAAGTTGCGCCAGCTCACAGATGTTTGTGCATCATTCTTGGATACAACACGAGTACCAGCACTTTGATGAATAAGGTGAGAAACGCTATTGAATTCAAGACAGAACTTGTAGCAAAGCAGAAAGGTGGCTTTTTTTTTTAATTATTGAAAATTATTGGGGAAAAATATTTTTTTTTGTTTTAATATGTTTTTTGTTTGAGGACAAACATGACACAAACCTTCCCAATTGTTCTAAAAAGCCCACTGTTTAATATGTTTGTCTTCACTGTTCAAACACTGAGGACATCTATTGAACAGACAAGAAGCAAGGAATCATGCAGAGACAGAGTTCAATTTAGCTCATGAGGAGAACGCATGGAGCTGCACACTTAGTCACAGTCTCGCCCTACACTCTAAGGCAGTGGTTCTCAACCTTTTTTCAGTGATGTACCCCCCTGTGAATTTAATTCACGTACCCCCTAATCAGAGCAAAGCATTTTTGGTTGAAAAAAAGAGATAAAGAAGTAAAATACAGCACTATGTCATCAGTTTCTGATTTATTAATTGTATAACAGTGCAAAATATTGCTCATTTGTAGTGGTCTTTCTTGAACTATTTGGAAAAAAAGATAGGTTTTTATTTATATTTATAAAGGATTTTTGAATTGTTGCTATTTTTAGAATATTTAAAAAAAAATCTCACGTACCCCTTGGCATACCTTTAAGTACCCCCAGGGGTACGCGTACCCCCATTTGAGAACCACTGCTCTAAGGTACAGCTATTTATTCAGGAGTTCCCCAGTCAACATCACTGAGGCCGCCTCTAAAAGGAGTGGTCACACATATCATGCAAAGCAGCTCCGGTACGCACAATACGTGACGGAATGTGCTGGGGGCCTTGTGATTTTGCCTTGTCTCTGCTTCGCCTGCGTGCTGTCGTCCTATCTTCGTTGAGGTCCTTGAAGTCTTTGGCTGTTAGCGGGCTAAAACAAAGATAACATCTGCGGCTGAGGCCACCCCTCAGACAAGAAGTTTTGTCTTTGCACAGATAGAAAAAGTACAGCTTGAGCACAATGGCTAATAATTATAGCAACGGACTTTAAGCATAACAAAGTTGTGTGATAACTTACACATAATAATTATAACAGACTATTTGGTGAACATCCTTTTACCCTACTCATTTCGGCGGTTCTCGAACTCACTATAGTGTGGACTGTGACGCAAAATCTTCCACTCCTTCTTTGTCTCATTTTGTCCACCAAAAGTTTTATACTGTGCATGAATGCACAAAGGTGCGCTTTGTTGATGTTATTGATTTGTTGGAGTGCTAATCAGGCATATTTGGTCAGTGCATGACTGGGTTAGCTAAACATGCTTCACTACACACCGTAGCTCACCGGCGTCACAATGTAAACAAACGCCATGGGTGGATCTACACCTGACATCCACTGTAATGATACCAATTACGTGAGAGTATCTAGTCGATACTATTATTATTTATTATTATTCGTTTTTCTTTTTTTAAAAATGTATGTTTATAAACTCAGGAAATATGATCCCTGGACGCATGAGGACTTAAATTATGACCATTGTATGATCCTGTAACTACTTGGTATTGGATCGATACCTACATTTGTGGTATCATCCAAAACTAACAGAAGAATAAGTGTGTTAGAATAATTGTATCTAAGTTATCACAAAACTTTGTGTTTCAATGTGGTCCCGGCGAGCAGACAAAAGCTGTCTTTGATCCTACCAAACAAAAGGCTTGTGAAACTCCACAGTGTAGGATGGGAAGCAACATGAAGGTGTTCTGTTTCTTTCATGTATTGTAATCAACAGAGAGATATTGTTTTGACCCAAGAACTACAAAGTGGAGAGAAAGCAGGATCTGCCCAAGTTCCAGGCGATCTTTTCTTTGAACTCTTTTACGACCTTTTCTTTGTACTGTTCTGTAATCAAAGGTGATGGCTGTTTACGACCCCCGTCCCTTAGAAACAGCTGTTGCCACGTAATCAGGGAAAGTCCAAATAAAAGAGGAGGCGTACAATCTTTCGCCAGAGCGTGTTGAGACAAAGGAAGGAGCGAAACAATGACCAAAGGAAGGAAGGAAGGAAGAAGCAAAGTAAGCAAGGTGCGTATTAAGGAAGGAGCGAAGAAAAGAGCAAAATTGCGAAGGAAGGAAGGAAGGAGCAAAGAAAAGAGCAAAGAAGCAAAGGAAGGAGCGAAAGAATGAGCAAAGGAAGGAAGGAAGAAGCAAAGTAAGCAAGGTGCGTAGTAAGGAAGGAGCGAAGAAAAGAGCAAAGTCGCGAAGGAAAGAAGGAGCAAAGAAAAGAACAAAGAAGCAAAGGAAGGAGCAAAAGAATGAGCAAAGGAAGGAAGGAAGAAGCAAAGGAAGCAAGGTGCGTCGTAAGGAAAGAGCGAAGAAAAGATCAAAGTCGCGAAGGAAGGAGCAATGTGAGGAAGGCGAACTACAAAGCGGAGAGAAAGCAGGATCTGCCCAAGTTCCAGGCGACCATTTCTTTGAACTGTTTTTTGACCATTTCTTTGAACTGTTCTGTAATCAAAGGCGATGGCTGTTTACGACCCCCGTCCCTTAGAAACAGCTGTCCAAAAGTCCAAATAAAAGAGGAGGCATACAATCTTTCGCCAGAGCGTGTTGAGACACTGTGCAAAGGTACAGTGTCCAGGCGTCTCTCCTCAATTGAGCCAAATGTAATTCTGTCTCTGTTCAATTCTTTGCTTCTTGTCTTGTTTAATAGATGCCATCAGTGTTTGAACCTGACAAAGTGATTGTTACATTTTAACAGAAGTGTAGATAGAACATGTTGAAAGTAAGCAGATATTAACAGTAAATGAACAAGTAGATAAATAATAATTTTTTTACCACTTGTACTTCATAACATTAACAAAATAATAGGTGTATAAATGACACAATATGTTACTGCATAAGTCAGCAGACTAATTAGGAGCCTTTGTTTGTTTATTTACCTAATAAAAGAAAAGTTGTCCCGTATGTTCACTATTTTATTTAAGGACAAACTTGCAATAAGAAACATATGTTTAATGTACCATAAGATTTTTTGTTAAAATAAAGCCAATAATGCCATTTTTTGTGGTCCCCTTTATTTAGAAAAGTATCGAAATACATGTTGGTACCAGTACCAAAATATTGGTATCGGGACAACCCTACATGCAAGTGAATGCATCTTCAATGCGCACCAAACCTGTAATTTTATCTTGACAATATAAACAAAATGTATTTATCCTAACACATCTTTTGCAGTCACATCCGGTTAAAAAAAAACAAACCTGGATTTGAGGCTTTCCATTTATGTCACTATGCCTCACTTTAACCCTCATCCTGCAAGCGTGCATCTAAAAGAACAATTTGTGCAACACAAGAGACGGAGGCATTTATTCACAGACATGAGTCCTTTTGAGACGAAATAATAACCCGAATTACCCCCACAAGAAAAATGTAGCAGAGTGGCATGACAGCGAAGTAATGGCTGGAGCGGGCGTGAATATTTTAATTGCAACACCCACATGCTGGAAGAAAGGCAGGTAAGTATACCTTGCCATTGTGTCACGCGTCCAATACTAGGAGTGGCATCATTTCCAAATGTGTCTGATGGAGCGCCGTATTTGGCAGCTGCTGCAATCGGCAACGTGCGCTCAGACGACGAGGCGGAGGCCTAACTTAGCCTTGACAAAATACTTGAAACACAACATTAGTCAACAAAAATAACAAGGCTTACATAGGCAGGGTGCCAGGCGCCCTTCATGTTGGAGATTTATTGAAAATATAGGACTGTAATATTGAATTTATTAAAGTTAAAGTGTGGTGTGGTGAAATTACTCTCTGCATTTGACCCATCCCCTTGTTCCACCCCCCTGGGAGGCGAGGGGAGCAGTGAGCAGCAGCGGTGGCCACGCTCGGCAATCATTTTGTTGATTCAACCCCCAATTCCAACCCTTGATGCCGAGTGCCTCCCATTTTTATAGTAGAATGGCATCCAGTGTTTGTTTTTTTATCATCAAAACAATCAATAGTATTTCTACTAGAAGAACTTAGGTTGGAAATTCTGATGGCCTCGAGTGGCGAATAGAAACCAATTATTTGCTATTCAGTATAGTTGCCATCTTGTATCTGTTTTCTCACATTTGCTTTACAACAATTTTTCCCCTTAATGTTTTATTACAGCGACAGTGGCAATGAAACTATTTTCCCATTAAAGTTTTATTAAGGCTAGAGTGGCGAATAGAAAATATTGTTTACTCTTTGAAATTAAATACATCTGCTGTCTTGTACCTGTTCGCTTACATTTGAAATAAAAACAATATTTCCCCTTAATGTTTTAATGCGGCTGGAGCAGCGAATAGAAACATGATTATTTACTCTTTGAATTTAAGTAAATCTGCTGTCTTGTATCTGTTCTCTTACATATCCAATGAAACTATTTTTTCCCCTTAATGTTTTTTACGGCTAGAGCGGCAAATAGAAAATATTGTTTACTCTTTGAACTTAAATACATCTGCTGTCTTGTACCTGTTCGCTTACATTTGCAATAAAAACAATATTTCCCCTTAATATTTTAATGCGGCTTGAGCAGTGAACAGAAACATGATTATTTACTCTTTGAATTTAAGTAAATCTGCTGTCTTGTATCTGTTGTCTTACATATCCAATGAAACTATTGATCTTATCCAAAACTTGTTGGCAAATAAAACAATAGAAAAGAGAGTAGAGGCAGAACTGAGTCCGATTACTAAATTTACAATTGGAATTTGGAATAATATCTCAAAAAAATACAAATTAGAGGATGAAAGAAAGATACTAGGATGGTTGACACGTGATCCCAATTTCAAGCCTGGGTTCGAAGATCATGGGTTTAAACAGTGGGAACGAAAAGGCTTGACGGCAATGTGCACACTGTTGGAAGATGGGCAGATGAGGAGTTTCGAAGACCTACGGGCGACATATGATCTAGACAAACATGAGTTCTTCCGGTATTTACAGATAAGGGACTACTATATTAAAAAAATTAAAAGGGCATCAATGAACCCGCTAATTAGAATAATGGTACAAGCTTATAATAATAAAAAATGTAGAGTGATCTCAGCTGTTTACCAGGGATTGATGACAAGCAAGGGGACTTCAACCATGTACATTAAAGAGAAATGGGAAAGAGGATTTGGGGAGCAGATCACTGAAAAGGACTGGTATAATATTTGTAAAACGCAGTGCACGGCCACGAGTTCTAGGGTATGGAGGGAGTTTTGCTGGAAAAACATGACTAGATACTTTATAACTCCAAAAATAAGCGGAAGAGTCGCAGCAAAGAAACAACCATGTTGGAGGCTATGTGGAAATATGGACGCTGACCACGAACATGTGTTCTGGAACTGTCCCAATATTGAAAAATATTGGTATGACGTGTGGTCAGTGATAAAAGAAGTACTACAATATGACATTCCAAAAACAAGTATGATACTATACTTGGGAAACTTGACGCAGGAATATATGCAATTCGATGATTTCTATTTAGTCAAGGTTTTGTTAGCAGCCAGCAAAAAGGCAATTACAAGACTGTGGCGTAGTAGCAGCTCACCGACCTGTGAACAGTGGCTGTGCATTGTGGAAGAACTATATGTAATGGAAAGATTTACACATAGACTCAGAATACAGGAGGAACTATTTCTTGAGAAATGGACAAAATGGACTGAATACAAAACTCAGGAAAATGACACCACAAATGCTTGATATGGAATATAAATTGACTATGTATATATTGTAAGATGTTGACCCTGTTGATATATGTATGCATGTGACAGAATAAAAATTTAAGTTTAAAAAAAAAGAAACTATTGTTTCCCCTTAATGTTTTATTACGGCTAGAGCGGCGAATAGAAACAATCATTTACTCTTTGAACTTAAATACATCTGTTGTCTTGTGTCTGTTCGCTTACATTTGCAATAAAAACAATATTTTCCCTTAATGTTTTATTGCGGCTGGAGCAGCGAATAGAAACATGATTATTTACTCTTTGAACTTAAGTAAATCTGCTGTCTTGTATCTGTTCTCTTACATATGCAATGAAACTATTTTTCCCCTTAATGTTTTATTACGGCTAGAGTGGCGAATAGAAACAATCATTTATTTTTTTAACTTAAATACATCTGCTGTCTTGTATCTGTCCGCTTACATTTGCAATAAAAACAATATTTCCCCTTAATGTTTTAATGCGGCTCGAGCAGCGAACAGAAACATGAGTATTTACTCTTTGAACTTAAGTAAATCCGCTGTCTTGTATCTGTTCTCTTACATATCCAATGAAACTATTTTCCCCTTAATGTTTTATTACGGCTAGAGTGGCGAATAGAAACAATCATTTACTCTTTGAACTTAAATACATCTGTTGTCTTGTATCTGTTCGCTTACATTTGCAATAAAAACAATATTTCCCCCTAATGTTTTAACGCGGCAAGGGCATCGAATAGAAACATGATTATTTACTCTTTGAACTTAAGCAAATCTGCTGTCTTGTATATGTTGTCTTACATATCCAATGAAACTATTTTTCCCCTTAATGTTTTATTACGGCTAGAGTGGCAAATAGAAACAATCATTTATTTTTTTAACTTAAATACATCTGCTGTCTTGTATATGTTCACTTATATTTGCAATAAAAACAATATTTCCCCTTAATATTTTAATGCGGCTCGAGCAGTGAACAGAAACATGATTATTTACTCTTTGAACTTAAGTAAATCTGCTGTCTTGTATCTGTTCTCTTACATATCCAATGAAACTATTTTCCCCTTAATGTTTTATTACGGCTAGAGTGGCGAATAGAAACAATCATTTACTCTTTGAACTTAAATACATCTGCTGTCTTGTATCTGTTTGTTAATATATGCAATACAAACAATATTTCCCCTAATGTTTTAATGCGGCTGGAGCAGCGAATAGAAACTTGATTATTTACTCTTTGAACTTAAGTAAATCTGCTGTCTTGCATCGGTTCTCCTACATATCCAATAAAACAATGTTTCCCCTTAATGTTTTAATGCGGGTAGAGTGGTGAATAGAAACATGATCATTTGCTCTTTGAACTTAACCAAAAGTATATCTGCTGTCATGTATTGGTTTTATGACATTTGCAGACAAAAAAAAAACACCCTCGGAAGCCTGGTAATAATATTTATCAATATAGAACAATACATTTTCTTACTAAATGTATTCTTTCTTTATGTTTTGGGAGAAAAAAAAGACATGTACTTCATGTAATCAGAAATTGTGTTAACTTAAATATTGTCTTATTATGCAAAAATACATTAGATAGATAGATAGATAGATAGATAGATAGATAAATAGTACTTTATTGATTCCTTCAGGAACATTCAAACCATTTTTTAAATATGAATAAATAATAATAATAATGATTTCAAAGTAACTAATCCATCAAAAAGTAGCAATAGATTTCATGGTAAAATTGTGAAACGTACTGTGGTTTTTACAGCATTTTTCTCTAAATGAAAAAAACAGTCCTTTTTTTTTTTTTTACTGTAATAAACTGTGGCGTCGTTTTGGCATTTACAGTAATACACCGAAAAATCTACAGTTGTTGATTTGCGGTACAAAACAAACAAAAAAAAAAAACTGGCAGCTCAGGTGCCAAAATTTTACTGTATAATTGCTTTTTTTTAATTTACAGTAAAAAACAAATGTAAATTTTACAGTACATTTTTTTTTACCATAAAAACAGCAGTACTGTTTTTCCATTTCCAGTAATACACATTACATTTTGAGGTGAAATTATGTTAGAATAATTATGTATATATTATCACACAACTCTTATGTTTAAGGGCCGTTGCTATAGTTATTATCAATTGTGCCGAAGTTGTATTTTTCTATCTGTGCAAAGCAAGTCGTCTCGTATCAGTGTTGTGTCCAGACTCGGCCTGCTGACTGCCAAGGCCGAACATCGAGTACCGGGACGCAGACAAAGCAGAGACGGGGGCGATATCACGAGTCTCAACACATTTGCATTTCATTAATAGTCATATGTTGTGTCTAACTGGAGCTGCTGAGATTAACCCCTTCCTTCAGCGGCAGCTTCAGTGATGTAACCAGGGACCTCCCAAATAAATGTGGGGGCGGCATAGCTCGGTTGGTAGAGGGGCCGTGCCAGCAACTTGAGGGTTCCAGGTTCGATCCCCGCTTCTGCCATCCTAGTCATTGCCGTTGTGTGCTTGGGCAAGACACTTCACCCACCTGCTCCCAGTGCCACCCACACTGGTTTAAATGTAACTTAGATATTGGGTTTCTCTATGTAAAGCGCTTTGAGTCACTAGAGAAAAGCGCTATATAAATATAATTCACACATAAATAGAGGAAGTTAGAGCGTAGTTTGGATCTGTAACTAGAGTACAGCCCAAAAAAACGTCTCTCCTCAAATGAGCAAAATGTAACTCTGTCTTTGCATGATTCCTTGCTTCTTGTCTGTTTAATAAATGTCATCAGTGTTTGAACCTGACAATTTTTTTCACATTTCAGTTTTTCAAAAATATACTAAAAAAATGCATTAAAAAAAAATGGGTAATAATAGTATTCACTTTTAGAAGCGGCCCTCCGGGGCCAAACATAACTGCTACGTGGCCCTCAGTGAAAACGACTTTGACACCTCTGATGGAGGACAACAAGACGGTGCCATTTTGTATTTCCTGGTGCACAGGAGCATTTCTATTGAGACACAGGTGGAAAAAAGAGGAACATTTATATCAAAACATATTCAATACATATAATTGAGAAAATAAGTTAAATCTAGATTAGAAAAATCATACAACCTTGAATGATTGTTTTGTTTTTGTCTGCAAATGTCATAAAACCGATACATGACAGCAGATATACTTTTGGTTAAGTTCAAAGAGCAAATGATCATGTTTCTATTCACCGCTCTACCCGCAATAAAACATTAAGGGGAAATATTGTTTTATTAGACATGTAGGAGAATAGATGCAAGACAGCAGATTTACTTAAGTTCAAATAGTAAATAATCATGTTTCTATTCACCACTCTACCCGCAGTAAAACAATAAGGGGAAATATTGTTTTATTAGACATGTAGGGGAACAGATGCAAGACAGCAGATTTATTTAAGTTCAAATAGTAAATAATCATGTTTCTATTCGCTGCTCGAGCCGCATAAAACATCAATGGGAAATATAGTTTTTATTGCAAATGTAAGCGAACAGATGCAAAACAGCAGATTTACTTAAGTTCAAATAGTAAATAATCATGTTTCTATTCGCTGCTCTAGCTATATTAAAACATTAAGGGGAAATATTGTTTTTATTTTGCCAAAATATGTTTGTTTGTCTGAAAGTTTACTTTTTGATTCACAGGGAACAGCGCGAGACCAAAAGACATGTTTGTGTTCTGGTAAGAGGGGATAGAAGCTCGATTGCAAATGAAATAGTGAAGGGAAAACAGCATTTTTATCAATCTTAATGCCCAGCAGAGTGTGAAGCGGAGGAACTTTTTCCACCTCAACCGTATTGATAAAATTGTCTGGTGCAGCAGCCCTCTGTCCCCCACCAGAGCAACAAAGGTCACGGCGACATGCGGCTGTTATTCTTAATAACCACTGACTTCTGTGCAAAATGTTATAAAGAGCTTAACTGTGCAGTTGAGCACGACTGCAAACATGCAAAACCATGCATGTCATTTGGCTAAAAACAGATCTTTAAAATGCTCTGCATTGGAATAGAATAGAATAGAATGGACTTTATTGTCATTATATTTGCATATAACGAGATTAAGGACTCCAACTTAAAGGCCTACTGAAATGAATTTTTTTTATTTAAACGGGTATAGCAGATCCATTCTATGTGTCATACTTGATCATTTCGCGATATTGCCATATTTTTGCTGAAAGGATTTAGTAGAGAAAATCGACGATAAAGTTCGCAACTTTTGCTCGCTGATAAAAAAAACCTTGCCCCTAGTGGAAGTAGCGTGACGTCACAAGCGGTAGTGCTGCTCACAATTCCCCGTTGTTTACAATGGAGCGAGAGATATTAGGAACGAGAAAGTGACGATTACCCCATTAATTTGAGCGAGGATGAAAGATTCGTGGATGAGGAACGTTAGAGTGAAGGACTAGAATGCAGTTCAAGAGATATCTTTTTTCGCTCTGACCGTAACTTAGGTACAAGCTGGCTCATTGGAATCCACACTCTCTCCTTTTTCTATTGTGGATCACGGATTTGTATTTTAAACCACCTCGGATACTATATCCTCTTGAAAATGAGAGTCGAGAAGGCGAAATGGACATTAACAGTGACTTTTATCTCCACGGCAATACATCGACGAAGCTCTTTAGCATGAGCTAACGTGATAGCATCTGTCTCAAATGCAGATAGAAACAAAATAAATAAATCCCTGACTGGAAGGATAGATAGAAAATCAACAATTCTATTAAACCGTGGACATGTAAATGCTTTCCAGGCTGGCGAAGGTTAACAATGCTGTGCTAACGACGCCATTGAAGCTAACTTAGCAACCGGACCACACAGAGCTATGCTAAAAACATTAGCTCTCCACCTACGCCAGCCAGCCCTCATCTGCTCATCAACACCCGTGCTCACCTGCGTTCCAGCGATCGACGGAAGGACGAAGGACTTCACCCGATGCGTTTGGCGGCCCGGAGACGTAGGAAGTCAAGGTGAGGTCGCCGGCTAGCGCGTCTGCTCTCCAAAAAAGTCCTCCTGGTTGTGTTGCTGTAGTCCGCTGCTAATACACCGATCCCACCTACAACTGTCTTCTTTGCAGCCTTCATTGTTCATTAAACAAATTGCAAAAGATGTCCAGAATACTGTGGAATTATGAAATGAAAACAGCGCTTTTTGTATAGGATTCTACGGGGTACCATAACTTCCGTTAAACTGACTTTGTCACGCGCATACGTCATCATACCGCGACGTTTCAGCCGGATATTTCCCGGGAAATTTTAAATGTCACTTTATAAGTTAACCCGGCCGTATTGGCATGTGTTGCAATGTTAAGATTTCATCATTGATATATAAACTATCAGACTGCGTGGTCGGTAGTAGTGGCTTTCAGTAGGCCTTTAAGGACTCCAACTTAAGGTGCGGTAGTGTGAACAAATATGGGGTAAAAATAAATTAAATTACACAACAGGTAAAAAAGAAAAAACTAACAATTGAAATAAACAGACTACTATCCAATAAAAAATAATAGGCAATCCTGTACAATATACAAAACACTATACAAAATACTGTACAATATACAGAACAAGACAAGAGTACCGGAGTAATAAATAACAATCAGTGTCGGACGTATTGCACTCGAAGGGTAATATTGCACAGTAGGGTATTAGGGTAGGATATTGTATAGGTGTTAAGAATTCTCCATGTTTATCTACGTTTTCAGATACTTTATTTTGAAGCATTTCATGACAGCGTCACTTCCGCTTCCTTCCTGTAGGGGTCACTTCCGCTTCCCTTTTGACGTGTGTTAATGTGTGCTGACTTGTTTTCTCTGCTACGTTTAATCGGTGCTCTAGTCTTTGACGATGTGAGTATGTTGATTATTATATAAGACTAATTTAGTTGATGAATAGACATCACTGTGTTTGTGTAACATTTAGGGGTGTTTTAATAATATTATTGATGCTGTGTTGTCAGAATGCTACGAGCTAACATCTCCCTGTTAAGGATAGCATTGCTGCTGCTAATGTGGCTAGCTCATATGCCATTGTGGAAATGCAATATATTATGTCTCTAGTATTTTACTTTGAGCATATATATAGGCATATATATATATATTGTTGTTTAGTTAAATTACATAAATGTTGATGGGTGTTTGCTTGTGGTTTACATATATTAACTAACTACCTAAATGAACCTACACCAATATGCACCATTAAAGTTGGAGGAGTCCAAATGATGACTGTGTGTTCTCTGACCGGAACCCCAACGTGGTCAATATCCGAAAAAAACAGTCGCAGAGTTTAATACTCAACAATAGGGATGAATTATTATTATAAGTTAGAGTTCAAGATGGTGACAGCTGTGGGAAAGAAGCTGTCTCGGAGTCTGTTTGTTCTGGCTCTGATGCACCTATAGCGTCTGCCCGATGGTAGCAACTTGAACAGGTGGAAGCCAGGGTGTGTGCTGTCCTTGGTGATGCTTTTTGCTCTGTTGAGGCAGCGGGAGTTGTGTAAATCCTTCAGGGAGGGAAGGGGGCAGCCGATGATTTTTTGTGCAGACTTTTTGACCCTCTGAATCGCCTGTTTGTCTGCTTCAGTGCAGCTGGCGTACCGCACTGTTATGCAGTACGTCAGCAGGCTCTCGACGACAGCCTCTCCAGTCTGTTCTTCCTCAGCACCCTCGGGAAGTGGAGTCTTCGCTGGGCCTTCCGGATGACCGCAGTTGTATTTTGGGTCCAGGAGAGGTCAGCGGATATGAGGGTGCCGAGGAACTTGACAGGATAGGACTTTATTGTCATTGCACAAGTACAACGAAACTACGTTTTCAGCACAAACCCGTTCGAGATTAGACAAACAAACAGTGTACAGGGTTACAGAACAGGAACGCTGATGGGTCGCCAAAGGCGCCAAGAAAAAGGTAAAACGCGGGGTAAGAAGATGAGTAAAAAAAATACAATCTAGACTGGGCTCCTAAGGGGGCCTAGTTTGGAGCGGGAAAAAACCTCCATGCCATGCACACATAAACATGTTACATTTAATTACGACAACTCGCAACAGAGGGGCGGGGAGTTGGGGCCCTGGAGGTCGACTGCTGCTATGAAGCGCTGCCAGCCGTCCATCACCCCGAGGGGGAAACAAGCCGTGGTGAAGGCGTGGGGTGGGGGAGGGGTGTGTATGTGCCCATTGTCTTGGGTGTGATGATGTAATGTTCATAGACTGAGGCCGATCTGCATGCAAGCAAAAGTTCGACTCCAGGTGTCCGTTGAGGAGGGAGGGAGGTCAAAAGCGTCCATCATTGAGGGTTGTACGGTATACCGGTATTAGTATAGTACCGCTATACTAATTAATCATATTCGGTACTATACCGCCTCTGAAAAGTACCGGTCCACCACTCCCCAGCCCCTCCGTCGTCGTCACGTCGTGACATTGCTGCAGAGGTGCATGTTCGGCCGCGCGCACACACGGAGTACTTACAAACCCCGTTTCCATATGAGTTGGGAAATTGTGTTAGATGTAAATATAAACGGAATACAATGATTTGCAAAGACAAGATATTTGATGTTCAAACTCATAAACTTTTTTTTTTTTGCAAATAATAATTAACTTAGAATTTCATAGCTGCAACACGTGCCAAAGTAGTTGGGAAAGGGCATGTTCACCACTGTGTTACACGGCCTTTCCTTTTAACAACACTCAGTAAAGGTTTGGGAACTGAGGAGACACATTTTTGAAGCTTCTCAGGTGGAATTCTTTCCCATTCTTGCTTGATGTACAGCTTAAGTTGTTCAACAGTCCGGGGGTCTCCCTTCTGATATTTTAGCCTTCATTATGTGCCACACATTTTCAATGGGAGACAGGTCTGGACTACAGGCAGGCCAGTCTAGTACCCGCACTCTTTTACTATGAAGCCATGTTGATGTAACACGTGGCTTGGCACTGTCTTGCTGAAATAAGCAGGGGCGTCCATGGTAACGTTGCTTGGATTGCGACATATGTTGCTCCAAAACCTGTATGTACCTTTCAGCATTAATGGTGCCTTCACAGATGTGTAAGTTACCCATGTCTTGGGCACTAATACACCCCCATACCATCACACATGCTGGCTTTTCAACTTTGCGCCTATAACAATCCGGATGGTTCTTTTCCTCTTTGGTCCGGAGGACACGACGTCCACAGTTTCCAAAAACAATTTGAAATGTGGACTCGTCAGACCACAGAACACGTTTCCACTTCGTATCAGTCCATCTTAGATGAGCTCAGGCCCAGCGAAGCCGACGGCGTTTCTGGGTGTTGTTGATAAACGGTTTTCGCCTTGCATAGGAGAGTTTTAACTTGCACTTACAGATGTAGCGACCAACTGTAGTTACTGACAGTGGGTTTCTGAAGTGTTCTTGAGCCCATGTGGTGATATCCTTTACACACTGATGTCGCTTGTTGATGCAGTACAGCCTGAGGGATGGAAGGTCACGGGCTTAGCTGCTTACGTGCAGTGATTTCTCCAGATTCTCTGAACCCTTTGATGATATTACGCACCGTAGATGGTGAAATCCCTAAATTCCTTGCAATAGCTGGTTGAGAAAGGTTTTTCTTAAACTGTTCAACAATTTGCTCACGCATTTGTTGACAAAGTGGTGACCCTCGCCTTATCGTTGTTTGTGAATGACTGAGCATTTCATGGAATCTACTTTAATACCCAATCATGGCACCCACCTGTTCCCAATTTGCCTGCTCACCTGTGGGATGTTCCAAATAAGTGTTTGATGAGCATTCCTCAACTTTCTCAGTCTTTTTTGCCACCTTTCCCAACTTCTTTGTCACGTGTCGCTGGCATCAAATTCTAAAGTTAGTGATTATTTGCAACAAAAAAAAATGTTTGTCAGTTTGAACATCAAATATGTTGTCTTTGTAGCATATTCAACTGAATATGGGTTGAAAATGATTTGCAAATTATTGTATTCCGTTTATATTTACATCTAACACCATTTCCCAACTCATATGGAAACGGGGTTTGTATGATCACTATTTTATTTAAGGACAAACTTGCAATAAGAAACATATGTTTAATGTACCCTAAGATTTTTTTGTTAAAAAATAAAGCCAATAATGCGATTTTTTGTGGTCCCCTTTATTTACAAAAGTATAGAAAAGTATTGAAATACATTTTGGTACCGGTACCAAAATATTGGTATCAGGACAACACTACCCTGCATTATAAATGCAGTACAGTCTCCATGTTTGAGTATTTCCATCAGACGTTGAATGTACAGTTCGGTTTAATTGCCCGGGATAAATTAATTAAAAATGCAACTTAATGGGCTTTCATTTCCATCTCAGTGTCTCTCCCATGTGGCGACGTACTCCTGCATACGTGCATATGACTCACTCGGCCATTACTTGCCGCTTAATTGGAAAGTCATATTTTCCTCAAGTCCTTCAAATTATTGCCAAATGGCTTATCATGTGGAAATGAGATTATTCTATTATTTTTTTAATTTATTTTTTTAATAATATGATCATTCCAACAAAATCACCACCGAGCCTAATTAAGATGGCATTTGCATTTGTGGGCTTTCCGTAAAGGAAGAGATGAATATACACTATATTGCCAAAAGTATTTGGCCACCCATCCAAATGATGAGAATCAGGTGTCCTAATCACTTGGTTGGGTCACCAACCTTTTTGAAACCTAGAGCTACTTCTTGGGTACTGATTAATGCGAAGGGCTACCAGTTTGATACAATTTGCTCAATTTACCTTTAACTCTATGTTATTATTAATAATTAATGATATTTACACTTCATTGAACGGTTTAAAAGAGGAGAAAACACGAAAAAAAAATGACAATTAAATTTTGAAACATAGTTTATCTTCAATTTCAACTCTTCAAAATTCAAAATTCAACCGAAAAAAAGAAGAGAAAAACTAGCTAATTCGAATCTTTTGGAAAAACTTCATAAAAGAATTTATGGAACATCATTAGTAATTTTTCCTGATTAAGATTAATTTTACAATTTGGATGACATGTTTTAAATAGGTTAAAATCCAATCTGCACTTTGTTAGAATATATAACAAATTGGACCAAGCTATATTTCTAACAAAGACAAATCATTATTTCTTCTAGATTTTCCAGAACAAAAATTTTAAAAGAAATTCAAAAGACTTTGAAATCTGATTTAAATTTGATTCTACAGATTTTCTAGATTTGCCAGAATAATTTTTTTGAATTTTAATCATAATAAGTTTGAAGAAATATTTCCCAAATATTCTTCGTCGAAAAAACAGAAGCTAAAATGAAGAATTAAATTAAAATGTATTTATTATTCTTTACAATAAAAAAAATAAATTTACTTGAACATTGATTTAAATTGTCAGGAAAGAAGAGGAAGGAATTTAAAAGGTAAAAAGGTATATGTGTTTAAAAATCCTAAAATCATTTTTAAGGTTGTATTTTTTCTCTAAAATTGTCTTTCTGAAAGTTATAAGAAGCAAAGTAAAAAAATTAATGAATTTATTTAAACAAGTGAAGACCAAGTCTTTCAAATATTTTCTTGGATTTTCAAATTCTATTTGAGTTTTGTCTCTCTTAGAATTAAAAATGTCGGGCAAAGCGAGACCAGCTTGCTAGTAAATAAATAACATTTAAAAAATAGAGGCAGCTCTCTGGTAAGTGCTGCTTTTTGAGCTATTTTTAGAACAGGCCAGCGGGCTACTCATCTGGTCCTTACGGGCTACCTGGTGCCCGCGGGCACCGCGTTGGTGACCCCTGGTGTAGAGAATCAAGCACTTAGGCATGGAGACTGTTTCTATAAACATTTGTGAAAGAATGGGCCACTTTCAGTGATTTCCAGCGTGGAACTGTCATAGTCATGCAACAAATCCAGTCGTGAAATTTCCTCACTCCTAAATATTCCAAACTCAAAGGCTTTGTTATAAGAAAATGGAAGAGTTTGGGAACAACAGCAACTCAGCCACAAAGTGGTAAGAGGGTGAAATTTGGTGGAGGACGAATTATGGTGTGTGTGACCCCTTAGTTCCAGTGAAAGGAACGTTGAATGCTTTAGGATACTAAAACATTTTGGACAATTCCATGCTCCCAACCTTGTGGGAACAGTTTGGAGCATGACTGTGCACCAGTGCACAAAGCAAGGTCCTTAAATACATGGATGACAGAGTCTGGTGTGGATGAACTTGACTGGCCTGCACAGAGTCCTGACCTGAACCCGATAGAACACCTTTTGGGATGAATTAGAACGGAGACTCAGAGCCAGGCCTTCTCGAATTTGGTGGACGCATTATGGTGTGGGGTTGTTTTCCAGGAGTTGGGCTCCGCCCCTTAGTTCCAGTGAAAGGAACTTTAATACCAAAACATTTTGGACAAATGCATACTCCCAACCTTGTGGGAACAGTCTGTAGCGGGCCCCTTCCTCTTCCAACATGACTGTGCACCAGTGCACACAGCAAGGTCCGTAAATACATTGATGACAGAGTCTGGTGTGGATGAACTTGACTGGCCTGCACAGAGTCCTGACCTGAACCCGATAGAACACCTTTTGGGATGAATTAGAACGGAGACTGAGAGCCAGGCCTTCTCGACCAACATCAGTGTGTGACCTCACCAATGCGCTTTTGGAAGAACGGTGGAAAATTCCTAGAAACACATTCCGCAACCTTGTGGACAGCCTTCTGTGGAGAATGCATATATGTTGAAGAGTTCTTTTCTTTATTCATAGTCATGTTTAAAGCAGCTAGTGTTTTTCCATGTGTACCGCAAGTAAACTGTGTGCTTTACCTTGAAGGTCGAAGGATTGTGGGAGTTGGAGTACTCCTTTTTATCTTTATCTGTATTAGAACAATGAGGCTGTATTCCTTTATGGAGAGGGTGGGGGCTTTCTTCGTATGCAAGAAGTTGTCTCTTCCGTTTGAATGTTAGACCAATTCGAGAAGCCGGTATGAATGTATTGGTGTGAGCTGGTCTCCTGAAGCTTCAGTAAAACTTGATAATATTCCTATTCTGTCTTGATGGTCCTTCTTACTCTGCATATATGTCATCTGAAAGAACTTGACCAGTGACTTTAATTCTCTGAGAGGGAATACTGGTCAGACGCAACACTTCCCAGAAGAGTTGAAGCTGTAATAGCTGCAAAAGGTGGACCCACATCATATTGAACACTATGGGTTAGGAATGGGATGGCACTTCAAGTTCATATGTGAGCATACTTGCCAACCCTCCCGTTTTTAGCGGGAGAATCCCGGTATTCAGCGCCTCTCCCGACAACCTCCCGGCAGAGATTTTCTCCCGACAAACTCCCGGTATTCAGCCGGAGCTGGAGGCCACGCCCCCTCCAGCTCAATGCGGACCTTGGCGGACATGGCGACGCCGTCGACGAGCAAGATGAAGAAATACGCTCGCAAGTTCCAAAACGAATGGAAACAAGAATTTCAGTTCATCCAGGACAGTTCGAAGGGGAAGGTGTATGTTGCCTGTACATTTTGTAAAACAGACTTCTCCATTGAACCCAGTGGCCGAAATGATATACTCATCATGAACTGAGAAGTTAAACAGGGACAATGCTGCCATCTAGTGGATAGCCACCAGAACACTGAAATTCAAGTATTTATTTTATTTATAATGTATAATAAAATATATATATATATATGAAATACTTGAGTTGGTGAATTCTAGCTGTAAATAACCACGCCCCCGCCCCCAACCACACCCCCCTCCCACCCCCGACCAAGCCCCCTCCCACCCCCTACCCCCCACCTCCCGATATTGGAGGTCTCAAGGTTGGCAAGTATGTATGTGAGTCAAGGCAGGTGGCTAAATACTTTTGGCAATGTAGCGCATGTGCGTGTGTGTCAGGGTAGTGACACGTTTGTTGAACGGAACAAGATGGAAGGGCGGCCGACCTCTAAAGATGATTGTCTGGGATGAATGGGAGCGCCCGTGCATGTTGATGGAGCAGATAAAAGCTAGATGTGAACAGATGATCCATTTTACTTTTCATTATTTGTTGATTATTCCAACACCTCCTCGCCCGCCCCCCCACGCCCACCTTTTTTTTTTGTGCTATTCAGATTAATATTATGCAGAAATTACTGTAGGCTTTATGTTAATTTGGCCGGCGCCTCGTGGCACCAAGGATGAATGATGATTCATTCACAGGTTAATTCATATTCCTGTGGCCGGCAGCTGCAGACAGAAGTCATTCGAGAGGGAGGGAAACATTGATATGACGGCCACGTCGGATGCTGTGTACTCTATGCCACATTATAGCCGCGCTCATCAATTTTAAAGGGGAACTGCTCTTTTAATGGAATTTTGCCTATCATTCACAATCATTATGTACAAACCCCACAACCAGTGAAGTTGGCACGTTGTGTAAATGGTAAATAAAAACTAAATACAATGATTTGATAATCCTTTTCAACCTATATTCCATTGAATGGACTGCAAAGACAAGATACTTAAAGGCCTACTGAAAGCCACTACTAGCGACCACGCAGTCTGATAGTTTATATATCAATGAGGAAATCTTAACATTGCGACACATGCCGATACGGCCGGGTTAACTTATAAAGTGACATTTGAAATTTCCCGGGAAACATCCGCTTGAAAACGTCGCGGTATGATGACGTATGCGCGTGACGCCACGAGGGCAAGGGAAGTGTTTGGACCCAATTCAAATACCTCTGTTTTCTTCGACAAAATTCCAAAGTATTCTGGACATCTGTGTTGGTGAATCTTTTGCAATTTGTTTAATGGACAATGGAGGCTGCAAATAAGAAAGTTGTAGGTGAGATCGGTGTATTAGCGGCTGGCTGTAGCAACACCAACACCAGGAGGTTATGTTGTGTTTGAGCAGGATAGCAGACGCACTACGGTGAGTACAGCTTTGGCTTCCAAACATTTGATCGTTTGCCCGTACGTGCGTGTCGATATGTGCATGTCACGTACGTAACTTTGGGGAAATATATGTTTCTTGCCGACTCTGATGGCGGCCGGGGTGTCGTCAAAAGCGTACAACGCCCGCCGCCGCCGCCGCCGCATCGAAGTTAGCTTCTATTTTTTTAGCTTCGCCAAGCTGAAAATTATTAATCGTGTATTTACATGTTCATGGTTTAATAGTATTGTTGATCTTCTGTCTATCCATCCAGTCAGGGTTTTTTTTTATTTAGTTTCTATCTGCATTTGAGACTGATGCTATCACGTTAGCTCCGTAGCTAAGTTAGCTTCTATTTTTTTAGCTTCGCCAAGCTGAAAATTATTAACCGTGTATTTACATGTTCATGGTTTAATAGTATTGTTGATCTTCTGTCTATCCTTCCAGTCAGGGTTTTTTTTTAATTTTGTTTATATCTGCATTTGAGCCTGCTATCACGTTAGCTCTGTAGCTAAGTTAGCTTCTATTTTTTTAGCTTCGCCAAGCTGAAAATTATTAACCGTGTATTTACATGTTCATGGTTTAATAGTATTGTTGATCTTCTGTCTATCCTTTCAGTCAGGGTTTTTTTTTATTTAGTTTCTATCTGCATTTGAGACTGATGCTATCACGTTAGCTCCGTAGCTAAGTTAGCTTCTATTTTTTTAGCTTCGCCAAGCTGAAAATTATTAACCGTGTATTTACATGTTCATGGTTTAATAGTATTGTTGATCTTCTGTCTATCCTTCCAGTCAGGGTTTTTTTTATTTAGTTTCTATCTGCATTTGAGACTGATGCTCTCACGTTAGCTCCGTAGCTAAGTTAGCTTCTATTTTATTAGCTTCGCCAAGCTGAAAATTATTAATCGTGTATTTACATGTTCATGGTTTAATAGTATTGTTGATCTTCTGTCTATCCATCCAGTCAGGGTTTTTTTTTAATTTAGTTTCTATCTGCATTTGAGACTGATGCTATCACGTTAGCTCCGTAGCTAAGTTAGCTTCTATTTTTTTAGCTTCGCCAAGCTGAAAATTATTAATCGTGTATTTACATGTTCATGGTTTAATAGTATTGTTGATCTTCTGTCTATCCATCCAGTCAGGGTTTTTTTTTATTTAGTTTCTATCTGCATTTGAGACTGATGCTATCACGTTAGCTCCGTAGCTAAGTTAGCTTCTATTTTTTTAGCTTCGCCAAGCTGAAAATTATTAACCGTGTATTTACATGTTCATGGTTTAATAGTATTGTTGATCTTCTGTCTATCCTTCCAGTCAGGGTTTTTTTTATTTAGTTTCTATCTGCATTTGAGACTGATGCTCTCACGTTAGCTCCGTAGCTAAGTTAGCTTCTATTTTATTAGCTTCGCCAAGCTGAAAATTATTAATCGTGTATTTACATGTTCATGGTTTAATAGTATTGTTGATCTTCTGTCTATCCATCCAGTCAGGTTTTTTTTTTATTTAGTTTCTATCTGCATTTGAGACTGATGCTATCACGTTAGCTCCGTAGCTAAGTTAGCTTCTATTTTTTTAGCTTCGCCAAGCTGAAAATTATTAACCGTGTATTTACATGTTCATGGTTTAATAGTATTGTTGATCTTCTGTCTATCCTTCCAGTCAGGGTTTTTTAAAAATTTTGTTTATATCTGCATTTGAGCCTGCTATCACGTTAGCTCCGTAGCTAAGTTAGCTTCTATTTTTTTAGCTTCGCCAAGCTGAAAATTATTAACCGTGTATTTACATGTTCATGGTTTAATAGTATTGTTGATCTTCTGTCTATCCATCCAGTCAGGGTTTTTTTTTATTTAGTTTCTATCTGCATTTGAGACTGATGCTATCACGTTAGCTCCGTAGCTAAGTTAGCTTCTATTTTTTTAGCTTCGCCAAGCTGAAAATTATTAACCGTGTATTTACATGTTCATGGTTTAATAGTATTGTTGATCTTCTGTCTATCCTTCCAGTCAGGGTTTTTTTTAAATTTTGTTTATATCTGCATTTGAGCCTGCTATCACGTTAGCTCTGTAGCTAAGTTAGCTTCTATTGTTTTAGCTTCGCCAAGCTGAAAATTATTAATCGTGTATTTACATGTTCATGGTTTAATAGTATTGTTGATCTTCTGTCTATCCATCCAGTCAGGGTTTTTTTTAAATTTTGTTTATATCTGCATTTGAGCCTGCTATCACGTTAGCTCTGTAGCTAAGTTAGCTTCTATTTTTTTAGCTTCGCCAAGCTGAAAATTATTAACCGTGTATTTACATGTTCATGGTTTAATAGTATTGTTGATCTTCTGTCTATCCTTTCAGTCAGGGTTTTTTTTTATTTTGTTTATATCTGCATTTGAGCCTGCTATCACGTTAGCTCTGTAGCTAAGTTAGCTCCTATTTTTTTTAGCTTCGCCAAGCTGAAAATTATTAATCGTGTATTTACATGTTCATGGTTTAATAGTATTGTTGATCTTCTGTCTATCCTTCCAGTCAGGGTTTTTTTTTATTTAGTTTCTATCTGCATTTGAGACTGATGCTATCACGTTAGCTCCGTAGCTAAGTTAGCTTCTATTTTTTTAGCTTCGCCAAGCTGAAAATTATTAACCGTGTATTTACATGTTCATGGTTTAATAGTATTGTTGATCTTCTGTCTATCCTTCCAGTCAGGGTTTTTTTTTTATTTTGTTTATATCTGCATTTGAGCCTGCTATCACGTTAGCTCTGTAGCTAAGTTAGCTTCTATTTTTTTAGCTTCGCAAAGCTGAAAATTATTAATCGTGTATTTACATGTTCATGGTTTAATAGTATTGTTGATCTTCTGTCTATCCATCCAGTCAGGGTTTTTTTTAAATTTAGTTTCTATCTGCATTTGAGACTGATGCTATCACGTTAGCTCCGTAGCTAAGTTAGCGTCTATTTTTTTAGCTTCGCCAAGATGAAAATTATTAACCGTGTATTTACATGTTCATGGTTTAATAGTATTGTTGATCTTCTGTCTATCCATCCAGTCAGGGTTTTTTTTAATTTAGTTTCTATCTGCATTTGAGACTGATGCTATCACGTTAGCTCCGTAGCTAAGTTAGCTTCTATTTTTTTAGCTTCGCCAAGCTGAAAATTATTAACCGTGTATTTACATGTTCATGGTTTAATAGTATTGTTGATCTTCTGTCTATCCTTCCAGTCAGGGTTTTTTTTAAATTTTGTTTCTATCTGCATTTGAGCCTGCTATCACGTTAGCTCTGTAGCTAAGTTAGCTTCTATTTTTTTAGCTTCGCAAAGCTGAAAATTATTAACCGTGTATTTACATGTTCAGTCACTGTGAATGTCCATTTCGCGTTCTCGACTCTCATTTTCAAGAGGATATAGTATCTGAGGTGGTTTAAAATACAAATCCGTGATCCACAATAGAAAAAGGAGAGAGTGTGGAATCCAATGAGCCAGCTTGTACCTAAGTTACGGTCAGAGCGAAAAAAGATACGTCCTGCACTGCACTCTAGTCCTTCACTCTAAAGTTCTTCATCCACAAATCTTTCATCTTCGCCAAATTAATGGGGTAATCGTCGCTTTCTCGGTCCGAATGTCTCTCGCTCCATTGTAAACAAAGCGGAATTGTGAGGAATCCTTTGTCTTGTGACGTCACGCTACTTCCGGTAGGGGCAAGGGTTGTTTTTATCAGATACCAAAAGCTGCGAACTTTATCGTCGTTGTTCTATACTAAATCCTTTCAGCAAAAATATGGCAATATCGCGAAATGATCAAGTATGACACATAGAATGGATCTGCTATTCCCGTTTAAATAAATAAAAATTCATTTCAGTAGGCCTTTAACGTTCAAACTGGAACTTCACCATCTACGGTCCGTAATATCATCAAAAGGTTCACAGAATCCGGAGAAATCACTGCACGTAAGCGATGATGTCACGGTACTGCATCAAAAAGCGACATCAGCGTGTAAAGGATATCACCACATGGGCTCAGGAACACTTCAGAAAATCCCTGTCAGTAACTACAGTTTGTCGCTACATCTGTAAGTGCAAGTTAAAACTCTACCATGCAAAGCGAAAGCCATTTATCAACAACACCCAGAAACGCCGCCGGCTTCGCTGGGCCAGAGCTCACCCAAGATGGACTGATGCAAAGTGGAAAAGTGTTCTGTGGTCTGACGAGTCCACATTTCATTATGTTTTTTGGAAACTGTGGACATCGTGTCCTCCGGAACAAAAAGGAAAAGAACCATTCGGATTGTTCTAGGCCAGGCCTGGGCAATTATTTTGACTCGGGGGCCACATTTAGAGAAAAAAATGTGTCTGGGGGCCGGTATATCTATTTTAAGAACACTAGTACAAAACCTCACAATAATGTCTGATTGAATGTTAAAAACGTTATGACAGACCGCCTTAAAAAACATAATGGAATTTAAATGTTTTCTATGAACGATAAAACACTGAATATTGACAAAATATGAATGTGTCACCCCCTTTCGATCGACATATTTTACAATCAAGTGAAACGCAACAAAAATGCAACAAACAGTGAAATATGAACGCGGAGGGTACAAAATAAACCCACCTACAATCTGATATATGTGATACATCACTAAGCTTTAGAACTTTGTTGTGAAAATCTCCTTCCACGTCTGTGGAAACGCTTCCCGCCCACACTGCTCGGTGCCTCGTCCTAGCTGCTGTGACATAGATTACCACAGTAACTAATTAGACGACCATAGTAACTAATTAGATTACCATAGTAACTAATTAGGTTACCATAGTAACTTGTATATCATCCATAAGCGCAGATTCCAACCATTGAAATACCGTATTTTCCGCACTATAAGGCGCACCTTCAATGAATGGCCTATTTTAAAACTTTGTTCATATATAAGGCGCTTTGAATAGACGCTACAATAGAGGCTGGGGTTACGTTATGCATCCCGTAGTTGCGAGACCCGTTGTGGCGCAATATTGGCCCATATATAAGGTGCACCGGACTATAAGGCGCGCTGTCAGCTTTTGAGAAAATTGGAGGTTTTTAGGTGCGCCTTACAGTGCGGAAAATACGGTACTTTTTATCGTTGAAGACTTACAGTCATTAGAAAACATCACTGCACATCATAATGGCAGCTACACTTTCCATCTTAAAGATATAAAACAATTATTTGGGAATGTACGGCGGGCCAGATTGGAAAGCTTCACGGGCCGCATGTGGCCCCCGGGCCTTAATTTGCCCAGGTCTGTTCTAGGCGCAAAGTTGAAAAGCCAGCATGTGTGATGGTATGGGGGTGTATTAGTGCCCAAGACATGGGTAACTTACACATCTGTGAAGGCGCCATTAATGCTGAAAGGTACATACAGGTTTTGGAGCAACATATGTTGCCATCCGAGCAACGTTACCATGGACGCCCCTGCTTATTTCAGCAAGACAATGCCAAGCCACGTGTTACAACAGCGTGGCTTTGTAGTAAAAGAGTGCGGGTACTAAACTGGCCTGCCTGTAGTCCAGACCTGTCTCCCATTGAAAATGTGTGGCGCATTATGAAGCCTAAAATAGCACAACGGAGACCCCCGGACTGTTGAACAACTTAAGCTGTACATCAGGGGTGCTCATTACGTCGATCGCGATCTACCGGTCGATCACGGAGGGTGTGTCAGTCGATCCCCAGCCAGGCATTAAAAAAATAGTCCTAAAAATGAGCGATCATAAATCTTCACTATGACGTCACTATTATTAAGAAAAAATTACCGACAGGATGACGGCGAGAAACACTTTTTATTTCAACAGACTCTGTCGTCAAAACTCCAAACTGCACAGTTCCTGCCTTCACAATAAAAGCTCTGCTTCATCCTGCCTGCGCTAAGAGTCTCAGAAAGCTAGCAAGCTACGGAGTTTGCCGCCAATGTACTTCTTGTAAAGTGTGCACTGTATACAAAGGAGTACAGAAGCTGGACAAATAAGATGCCAAAAACCAACCACTTTCATGTGGTATTGGACAGAAAGGATGACTATTTTTCTCCTCCATTTGAAAATGCGAACGTTATCATCACTACTGTCTGATTCCTATCAAAGCAAGTCATCAGAATCAGGTAATACACCAACTTATATTCTTGTCTTCAGGAAAGAAAGGAATCTATATGTGTTAAACATGCTTGCATTATCTTTAAACACCTTTAACTTGTTAACAATATGTGTTAAACATGCTTGCATGATCTTTAAACACCTTTAACTTGTTAACAATATTAACTATATGTATTAAACCAGGGGTAACCAACGCGGTGCCCGCGGGCACCAGGTAGCCCGTAAGGACCAGATGAGTAGCCCGCCGGCCTGTTCTAAAAATAGCTCAAATAGCAGCACTTACCAGTGAGTTGCCTCTATTTTTAAAATTTTATTTATTTACTAGCAAGCTGGTCTCGCTTTGCCCGACATTTTTAATTCTAAGAGAGACAAAACTCAAATAGAATTTGAAAATCCAAGAAAATATTTTAAAGACGTGGTCTTCACTTGTTTAAATAAATGCATTATTTTTTTTACTTTGCCTCTTATAACTTTCAGAAAGACAATTTTAGAGAAAAAATACAACCTTAAAAATTATTTTAGGATTTTTAAACACATATACCTTTTTACCTTTTAAATTCGTTCCTCTTCTTTCCTGACAATTTAAATCAATGTTCAAGTAAATTTATTTTTTTTATTGTGAAGAATAATAAATACATTTTAATTTAATTCTTCATTTTAGCTTCTGTTTTTTCGACGAAGAATATTTGTGAAATATTTCTTCAAACTTATTATGATTAAAATTCAAAAAAATTATTCTGGCAAATCTAGAAAATCTGTAGAATCAAATTTAAATCTTATTTCAAAGTCTTTTGAATTTCTTTTAAAATTTTTGTTCTGGAAAATCTAGAAGAAATAATGATTTGTCTTTGTTAGAAATA
Source organism: Entelurus aequoreus (assembly GCF_033978785.1). Classification (NCBI taxonomy): domain Eukaryota; kingdom Metazoa; phylum Chordata; class Actinopteri; order Syngnathiformes; family Syngnathidae; genus Entelurus; species Entelurus aequoreus. The sequence continues at coordinate 8,237,529 of NC_084736.1, read as the reverse complement.
TAGCTTGGTCCAATTTGTTATATATTCTAACAAAGTGTAGATTGGATTTTAACCTATTTAAAACATGTCATCAAAATTCTAAAATGAATCTTAATCAGGAAAAATTACTAATGATGTTCCATAAATTCTTTTTTTAAAGTTTTTCTCTTGTTTTTTTCGGTTGAATTTTGAATTTTAAAGAGTCGAAATTGAAGATAAACTATGTTTCAAAATTTAATTGTAATTTTTTTCGTGTTTTCTCCTCTTTTAAACCGTTCAATTAAGTGTAAATATCATTAATTATTAATAATAACATAGAGTTAAAGGTAAATTGAGCAAATTGGCTATTTCTGGCAATTTATTTAAGTGTGTATCAAACTGGTAGCCCTCCGCATTAATCACTACCCAAGAAGTAGCTCTTGCTTTCAAAAAGGTTGGTGACCCCTGTATTAAACATTCTTGTATTATCATTAAACACCTTTAATTTATTAAAAAATATTAACTATATGTGTTAAACATGCTTGCATTATCATTAAACACCTTTAACTTGTTAACAAACACATATATTTCATAAATAAGTAAATATAAATGATATATATGAATGAGGTAGATCCCCGCGACTTGATCAATTGAAAAGTAGCTCGCCTGGAGAAAAAGTGTGAGCACCCCTGCTGTACATCAAGCAAGAATGGGAAAGAATTCCACCTGAAAAGCTTCAAAAATGGGTATGTCATGATTGGTAGTGTCGGAAAAGTAAACGCTGTGATGCTTCTGTGAAGTCAAATTCTTTGTCGTATGTTTAAAATGCCCAAAAACTCGTAAATATTACATGTTATAATGTATACTTACGGTGTGTACATAAAACATAAATGGAGGTTTTGGAGGTGTCCTGGAGCGCTGTATAGGCGGAAAAAAGAGACTCCAATTGGCTCCATTGTTAGCTGACTTTTGCTAGCGTTTATTTACGAGTTAGAATGCGTAAAAAACATAAGTCTTTTTGTCTCTACGACGGTCAGTTCTTCCTGAAAGCTGTCTGGAATTCCACACTCACCTTATGCCAAATCGTTCTAATTTGTCATTACGATTTTATGATTTATGGTATGAAAATTGTCAGGTTCAAACACTGATGACATCTATTAAACAAGACAAGAAGCAAGGAATTAAACAGAGACAGAATTACATTTGGCTCAATTGAGGAGAGACGTCTGGACTGTACTCTTTGGACAGTCTCACCACGCTCTGGTGAAATATTGTACGCCTCCTCTTTTATTTGGACTTTCCCTGATTACATGGCAACAGCTGTTTCTAAGGGACGGGGGTCGTATTATTATTATTATTATTGTTGTGTTTGCTGTTGTTGTTTTTGTCTCTGTGTCTAATCCCCCTCTTGTCCCCACAATTGTCTTACTTTTTTTCTCTTTCTATCCCCTCCTGCTGCGGCCCGGCTGCACCAAATGATAATATAAATACATTTAATAAAGTCAAATACAAATAAGGCAACAAGAGAAGTATCCTACACTTCTCTTTTGTAAAGTAAATCTGAACAGCCGATACGGGCATCTACATCAACTATATCAGTGGTCTGTCTACGTGGATCGATTGGTACCGGGATGCACAAGAAATAAAAAATATTTTTTTTTTTTTTTTTTTTTAAATTAAATCAACATAAAAAACACAAGATACACTTACAATCAGTGCAGTACAGTCCATAAGCACACATGATTGTATTTTTTTATGACAAAAAATATAAAATAATAAAATACCACCCCGGTCCGTGGGACAAATTTTCAAGCGTTGTTGACCGGTCCGCAGTTACAAAAAGGTTGGGGACCACTGAACTATATGATTTGCCTGAGAAGCTGGACAGGACAAAAAATAAATAAAAGAAAAGAAAAATATTTTAAAAAAGAAAGAAAAAAAAAAAGGGACGGGGGTCGTAAACTGCCATCGCCTTTGATTAAAACAGTTCAAAGAAGCGTTGCCTGGAGAGGAGTCTGGTCCTGCTTCCTCTCCGCTTTGTAGTTCTCGGGTCAAGACAATGTCTTTCTGTTGATTACAATACATCAAAGAAACTGGACACCTTCATGTTACTCCCCATCCTACACAGTGGAGTTTTACAAGCCTTCTTTTTGGCAGGATCAAAGACAGCTTTTGTCCTCTCGCCAGGCGAGCTGAACTCAATGTAACACAAAGTTTTGTGACAACAATTATACTGACAATAATAAAGATACAATTTATTGCATGAGTCATGTTTCACCTTTTTTTTATATCAGTGCCATCTTTGTTGATAGTTTCTCTGTATTCATATTGGCCAGCTGACAGTCATGTATACATTTGTCTAATCCGCTGTTAAATAATTGTCTATAAGGTCTAAAGGTTGCAAATGTTTTCCCTGCTGGAGCGTCAAGCGTCACACTGCTCCTTCCCGCCTATTAGTCATGCAAGCCAGTGCGAGTGCATCACTCCCTCTCCATGACAAGAGTTGGAGATTTCTACATGGCCGCCGGTGCTAATTACTAGCATGAGCAGAGCCGGCAAATGTCTTTCCACAAAGCAAATAGCGACAAAAAAAAAGAAAAAGAAAAGTAAGAGCGTAGGACAAACACCGTGGGCCAACTAAGAGGTTCAGTGGAGCTCAGTCTCCAGGCATATGCTTCTCATAAAGGTTTACATATTACTGAGCCAGGGCTGCAGCACCCTGCAAGAGGCCCTCATTGCTGCCTCAACACTGCCACCTATGGGTGATAGCTGTGAAGCACTGCATGTTCCTCAAAAGCAACACAAACTGGAATCACATCATTTAAAGGCCTACTGAAAGCCACTACTAGCGACCACGCAGTCTGATAGTTTATACATCAATGATGAAATCTTAACATTGCAACACATGCCAATACGGCCGGGTTAACTTATAAAGTGACATTTTAAACTTCCCAGGAAACTTCCGCTTGAAAACGTCGCGGTATGATGACGTATGCGCGTGACGTCACGAGGGCAAGGGAAGTGTTTGGACCCAATTCAAATAGCTCTGTTTTCTTCGACAAAATTCCACAGTATTCTGGACATCTGTGTTGGTGAATCTTTTGCAATTTGTTTAATTGACATTGGAGGCTGCAAATAAGAAAGTTGTAGGTGCGATCGGTGGAGCGGCGGACTACAGCAACACCAACACCAGGAGGTTGTGTTGTGTTTTGAGCAGGATAGCAGACGCACTACAGTGAGTAAGCCCGCCGCCGCATCTAAGTTAGCTTCTGTTTTTTTAGCTTCGTCAAGCTGAATATTATTAATCGTGTATTTACATGTTCATGGTTTAATAGTATTTTTGATCTTCTGTCTATCCATCCAGTCAGGTTTTTTTAATTTAGTTTCTATCTGCATTTGAGACTGCTATGCTATCACGTTGGCTACGTAGCTAGGTTAGCTTCTATTTTTTTAGCTTCGAAAAGCTGAATATTATTAATCGTGTATTTACACGTTCATGGTTTAATAGTATTTTTGATCTTCTGTCTATCCATCCAGTCAGGGTTTTTTTTTATTTAGTTTCTATCTGCATTTGAGACTGATGCTATCACGTTGGCTACGTACTAGGTTAGCTTCTATTTTTTTAGCTTCGAAAAGCTGAATATTATTAATCGTGTATTTACATGTTCATGGTTTAATAGTATTTTTGATCTTCTGTCTATCCATCCAGTCAGGGTTTTTTTAAATTTAGTTTCTATCTGCATTTGAGACTGATGCTATCACGTTGGCTACGTTGCTAGGTTAGCTTCTATTTTTTTAGCTTCAAAAAGCTGAATATTATTAATCGTGTATTTACATGTTCATGGTTTAATAGTATTTTTGATCTACTGTCTATCCATCCAGTCAGGGTTTTTTTTAAATTTAGTTTCTATCTGCATTTGAGACTGCTATGCTATCACGTTGGCTACGTTGCTAGGTTAGCTTCTATTTTTTTAGCTTCGCAAAGCTGAATATTATTAATCGTGTATTTACATGTTCATGGTTTAATAGTATTTTTGATCTACTGTCTATCCAGCCAGTCAGGTTTTTTTTTAATTTAGTTTCTATCTGCATTTGAGACTGATGCTATCACGTTGGCTACATAGCTAGGTTAGCTTCTATTTTTTTAGCTTCAAAAAGCTGAATATTATTAATCGTGTATTTACATGTTCATGGTTTAATAGTATTTTTGATCTTCTGTCTATCCATCCAGTCAGGGTTTTTTTTAATTTAGTTTCTATCTGCATTTGAGACTGATGCTATCACGTTGGCTACGTAGCTAGGTTAGCTTCTATTTTTTTAGCTTCGAAAAGCTGAATATTATTAATTGTGTATTTACACATTCATGGTTTAATAGTATTTTTGATCTTCTGTCTATCCATCCAGTCAGGGTTTTTTTAAATTTAGTTTCTATCTGCATTTGAGACTGATGCTATCACGTTGGCTACGTAGCTAGGTTAGCTTCTATTTTTTTTAGCTTCGAAAAGCTGAATATTATTAATCTTGTATTTACATGTTCATGGTTTAATAGTATTTTTGATCTTCTGTCTATCCATCCAGTCAGGGTTTTTTTTTAATTTAGTTTCTATCTGCATTTGAGACTGCTATGCTATCACGTTGGCTACGTAGCTAGGTTAGCTTCTATTTTTTTTAGCTTCGAAAAGCTGAATATTATTAATCGTGTATTTACATGTTCATGGTTTAATAGTATTTTTGATCTTCTGTCTATCCATCCAGTCAGGGTTTTTTTAAAATGTAGTTTCTATCTGCATTTGAGACTGCTATGCTATCACGTTGGCTACGTAGCTAGGTTAGCTTCTATTTTTTTAGCTTCGAAAAGCTGAATATTATTAATCGTGTATTTACATGTTCATGGTTTAATAGTATTTTTGATCTTCTGTCTATCCATCCAGTCAGGGTTTTTTTAAATTTAGTTTCTATCTGCATTTGAGACTGCTATGCTATCACGTTGGCTACGTTGCTAGGTTAGCTTCTATTTTTTTAGCTTCGCAAAGCTGAATATTATTAATCGTGTATTTACATGTTCAGTCACTGTGAATGTCCATTTCGCGTTCTCGACTCTCATTTTCAAGAGGATATAGTATCCGAGGTGGTTTAAAATACAAATCCGTGATCCACAATATAAAAAGGAGAGTGTGGAATCCAATGAGCCAGCTTGTACCTAAGTTACGGTCAGAGCGAAAAAAGATACGTCCATCACTGCCTCTGAAGTCCTTCACTGTAACGTTCCTCATCTACGAATCTTTCATCCTCGCTCAAATTAATGGGGTAATCGTCACTTTCTCAGTCCGAATCTCTCTCGCTCCATTGTAAACAACGGGGAATTGTGAGGAATACTAGCTCCTGTGACGTCACGCTACTTCCGGTACAGGCAAGGCTTTTTTTTATCAGCGAGCAAAAGTTGCGAACTTTATCATCGATTTTCTCTACTAAATCCTTTCAGCAAAAATATGGCAATATCGCAAAATGATCAAGTATGACACATAGAATGGATCTGCTATTCCCGTTTAAATAAAAAAAAATCATTTCAGTTTCAAAAGCTTGGAAACAATATGCATCAAGTACTTTAAATGTATTTGTACATGTAATGCATGAAATTGCATATATTTTTATTCAATATTATGTAATGTAACAAATTGCATTTTTTAAATACAAATAGATGCTTAAATGTATGTAATAATAATGGTTTTCTCATTAATAATGTAATATTTTGTTAAATTTGTATGAGTTTAGGTTGGAAAGTAGCTATAACCTGTATAGCTCGGTTGGTAGAGTGGCCGTGCCAGCAACTTGAGGGTTCCAGGTTCGATCCCAGCTTCTGCCATCCTAGTCACTGCCGTCACTGCTCCCAGTGCCACCCACACTGGTTTAAATGTAACTTAGATATTGGGTTTCACTATGTAAAGCGCTTTGAGTCACTAGAGAAAAAGCGCTATATAAATATAATTCACAATAATAACAAAAAAAGTTTGTAATGTATGATGGCATAATAATGTAACAAATATTATACCATCATACATTACAAACTTTTTTTGTTAGAATAAAAATAAATATCGGATTGACTTATGATTTCTAAGCAACGTATCCATTAAATTGTACATTGTTTAAAAATAACTATAAAAAATAACTACATATTTGAACACCGGAATTTTAACCTAAAAGAAAACAGTAGTAAAATGTTTATATTTAAAAACGCAGCAACCATAGATTTTACAATAATCTTTCACCGGAATTTCACCATAAAATATGGTGGTACCGGTTTTTTCCATTTACAGTAATATGCTGTAAAAAAAAAAAAAAACACGGTAAATTCTACAATAAAATTCTGACTGAGCTGCCAGTCTACATTTTTATTGAATTTAATTTTTTTTTTTACAAAGTACGTCCAAAATTGAATGAACAAATGCATAAGCAAATGTGTGACAATATCATCCTTATCTATTAATATTCATTTATTACTCACTATTAAATGCGGCCCTCTGAGAGTAGCCATAACTGCGACGTGGCCCCTCAATGACAAATGACTTTGACACCCCTGGATCACGGTGATCAGCTGTCAACATTTTTACCTCAATCAAACATGGCGGAAATGTCTGATAGACCAGTGTTTTTCAACCTTTTTTGAGCCTAGGCACATTTTTTTGCGTTGTAAAAATGCGGAGGCACACCACCGGCAGAAATCATTAAAAAACGAAACTCAGTTGACAGTAAAAAGTCGCAATTGTTGGATATGACTTTAAAGCATAACCAAGCATGCATCAATATAGCTCTTGTCTCAAAGTAAGTGTACTGTCACCACCTGTCACATCACGCCCTGACTTATTTGGACTTTTTTGCTGTTTTCCTGTGTGTAGTGTTTTAGTTCTTGTCTTGCGCTCCTATTTTGGTGTCTTTTTCTCTTTTTTTGTTATTTTCCTGTAGCAGTTTCATGTCTTCCTTTGAGCGATATTTCCCGCATCTGCTTTGTTTTAGCAATCAAGAATATTTCAGTTGTTTTTATCCTTCTTTGTGGGGACATTGTTGATTGCCATGTCATGTTTGGATGTACATTGTCTTTGCTCCACAGTAAGTCTTTGCTGTCGTCCAGCATTCTGTTTTTGTTTACTTTGTAGCCAGTTCAGTTTTAGTTTCGTTCTGCATAGCCTTCCCTAAGCTTCAATGCCTTTTCTTAGGGGCACTCACCTTTTGTTTATTTTTGGTTTAAGCATTAGACACCTTTTTACCTGCACACTGCCTCCCGCTGTTTCCCACATCTACAAAGCAATTAGCTACCGGCTGCCACCTACTGATATGGAAGAGTATTACACGGTTACTCTGCCGAGCTCTAGACAGCACCGACACTTAAAAACAACACATCATTTGCAGACTATAATTACTGGTTTGCAAAAAATATTTTTAACCCAAATAGGTGAAATTAGCCTTGCCCCTACCGGAAGTAGCGTGACGACACAGGAGGAAGGACTGCTCACATCTGCACATTGTTTACAACAGCAGCGGCGAGAGAGATTCGGACCGAGAAAGCGACGATTACCCCATTAATTTGAGCGAGGATGAAAGATTTGTGGATGAGGAACGCTAGAGTGAAGGACTAGAGTGCAGTGCAGGACGCATTTTTTTTCGCTCTGACCGTAACTTAGGTACAAGCTGGCTCATTGGATTCCACACTTTCTCCTTTTTCTATTGTGGATCACGGATTTGTATTTCAAACCACCTCGGATACTATATCCTCTTGAAAATGAGAGTCGAGAACGCGAAATGGACATTCACAGTGACTTTTATCTCCACGACAATACATCGGTAAAGCACTTTAGCTACTGAGCTAACGTGATAGCTTCGGGCTTTACTGCATATAGAAACAAAACAAATAAGTCCCTGACTGGAAGGATAGACAGAAGATCAACAATACTACCAAACTCTGGACATGTAACTACACGGTTAATGCTTTCCAGCTTGGCGAAGCTGTTGCCAACGACGCCATTGAAGCTAACTTAGCTACGGAACCTCGACAGAGCTATGCTAAAAACATTAGCTCTGCACCTACGCCAGCTCTCATCTGCGTTCCAGCGATCGACGGTACGACGAAGGACTTCAGCCGGTCCCCGGAGACGGAGGAAGTCAAGGTGAGGTCGTTCGGCTAGCGCGTTTGCTATCCTCAAAGTCCTCCTGGTTGTGTTGCTGTAGCCCGCCGCTAATACACCGATCCCACCTACAACTTTCTTCTTTACAGTCTCCATTGTTCATTAAACAAATTGCAAAAGATTCACCAACACAGATGTCCAGAATACTGTGGAATTATGAGATGAAAACAGAGATTTTTGTATTGTATTCAATGGGCTCCGAATACTTCCGCTTCAACCGTTGACGTCACGCGCATACGTCATCATATCGAAACGTTTTCAGCCAGAAGTTTGCCGGGAAATTTAAAATTGCACTTTATAAGTTAACCCGGCCGTATTGGCATGTGTTGCAATGTTAAGATTTCATCATTGATATATAAACTATCAGACTGCGTGGTCGCTAGTAGTGGCTTTCAGTGGGCCTTTAAAGTGCAGCCCAGAAGGGTAAAATAAAGAAATATGACTAACACATAGATCTTAGTGACAGACTTTAGTTTCACTGACTGCTGCAGATCCCCAGTAATCCTGCCCTGAAGGCGGACTTGCAGGCAGGCACAAAATGTATTTGTGGAACTACATGGGTGTGGAACACGGTTACACTGAGGGCCACATCGCAGTTACGGCTGCCCTAAGAGGGCCGCATGTAACCCTATATAATTTATGAATATAAATGTATAAGAATTCACCTCATGATATTATAAAATTAATTGCTGTGCATTTGATTATTATATTTGTATGACATACACTGTTAAAAAAAAGGATTTTACAGGAAAATTATTTTTACATTTTTACTAATTTAGTGGCTTTTACAGCATATTACTATAAATGGAAAAATGGTACTATAGTTTGTTTTTTTACTGTAAAATCTATTGTCATTTCTTTAGTGTACAATTTGATGAATAACTTGCTTTGATATAACTCAATCAGATATATGTATTTTGTTTTAATTTTAAAAAGTTTGAAATTAAGGATTGTATTGCAGGGGTCACCAACGCGGTGCCCGCGGGCACCAGGTAGCCCGTAAGGACCAGATGAGTCGCCCGCTGACCTGTTCTAAAAATAGCTCAAATAGCAGCACTTACCAGTGAGCTGCCTCTATTTTTTGAATTGTATTTATTTATCAGCAAGCTGGTCTCACTTTGCCCGACATTTTGAATTCTAAGAGAGACAAAACTCAAATAGAATTTGAAAATCCAAGAAAATATTTTAAAAAGACTTGGTCTTCACTTGTTTAAATAAATTCATTATTTTTTTTACTTTGCTTCTTATAACTTTCAGAAAGACAATTTTAGAGAAAAAATACAACCTTAAAAATGATTTTAGGATTTTTAAACACATATACCTTTTTACCTTTTAAATTCCTTCCTCTTCTTTCCTGACAATTTAAATCAATGTTCAAGTAAATTTATGTTTTTTATTGTAAATAATAATAAATACATTTTAATTTAATTCTTCATTTTAGCTTCGGGTTTTTCGCCAAAAAATATTTGTGAAATATTTCTTCAAACTTATTATGATTAAAATTCAAAAAAATTATTCTGGCAAATCTAGAAAATCTGTAGAATCAAATTTAAATCTTATTTCAAAGTCTTTTGAATTTCTTTTAAAATTTTTGTTCTGGAAAATCTAGAAGAAATAATGATTTGTCTTTGTTAGAAATATAGCTTGGTCCAATTTGTTATATATTCTAACAAAGTGCAGATTTGATTTTAACCTATTTAAAACATGTCATCAAAATTCTAAAATTAATCTTAATCAGGAAAAATTACTAACGATGTTCCATAAATTATTTTTTGAAATTTTTCAAAAAGAATCGAATTAGCTAGTTTTTCTCTTCTTTTTTTTCGGTTGAATTTTGAATTTTAAAGAGTGGAAATTGAAGATAAACTATGTTTCAAAATTTAATTGTCATTTTTTTTCATGTTTTGTCCTCTTTTAAACCTTTCAATTAAGTGTAAATATCATTAATTATTAATAATAACATGGAGTTAAAGGTAAATTGAGCAAATTGGCTATTTCTGGCAATTTATTTAAGTGTGTATCAAACTGGTAGCCCTTCGCATTAATCACTACCCAAGAAGTAGCTCTTGGTTTCAAAAAGGTTGGTGACCCCTGTAGTATTGTATTTGTTGCATTACATGCAATACAGTTTAAAATATACTAGATAGCATACAATACATGTATTTCTGTCTGTCACAATGAAAAGGTTACATTTAGTAAATAATAAAATGCTTTATTGACTCATATTATTTCAGGGGTTTATGGAGTGTGACACCTGTGAACTACTGTATTAACCCCGACTGGGAGAAAACACCCACTAATTTAATCAGAAAAGGCATTTTTAACCTCCTGTCCTGAGTTTTTATTTTCAAACAGTGGTGGAAACAAACTGGCAGTGGTATTAAAATCCTCTATCCCTTAACTTTACTGTACTTCCTGGCGAGGAAATACCTCTCCGCAGAGTCCTTCCGGCTTGCGTTTGGCTTTAAACTCTGTACGCTACCAAACGCAAGCGAGAGTTTATCCTGGAGTCCACCGGCCAGGGACCCGTCCCAGTACTTGCACAGGAGAGAACCTCCAGGCCGCAGGATCTTCTCGGCCAAGTCCAGGAGAGAAAAGCACAGCGTGACGACTCTCTCGTGGTCCAGGTCCCGGAAGCCGCTGGCGTTGGGGGCCATGTCACTGAGGAGGAGATGAGCCTGGCCCCCGGGGAGCAGGCGGGAGAGCTTGGCGTGCGTGGCGGGGTCGGTGACGTCGTGGCTGGACAGGAAGTGGGCGCCATCCAGAGCGTGCATGTTTTGGAGGTCAATGCCGAGGACCGTACCACAGGGTAACTTTGAATCTTCAGTTGAAACAGAATTATTTTAAATACATGTAATATTGTTGTATTTAGCTCAATAATTTAATTATGTTGCATTTGTAGTCATATATGCTTAAAAGTAATATATTGTACATTAATGTAATAAGACAATAAGTTAGACTGACCATATGTCCTCTTTTCACCGGACATGTCCTCTTTTGCGGCGGAGTTTCTTAAATGCCTCAAATGTCCGGCATTTTGAGTTAGGGTTGCGTGTATTTTCAATGTACGTTCAGGGTTAAGAAGGGGTTAAAAACAAAACAAATTGTGCGCGCAGCAGCATTGGTGAGGGAGGGGCAGAGACAGAGCGAGAGAGTTATGATAAACGCGCATGCGTCGCCAGGCTCTGCTTTTTATCCATAGATTTATCACATTTAATTTTTTATTATCTATAGCAGGGGTGTCAAAAGTGTGCCCCGGAGGCCATTTGCGGCCCACAGCTAATGTTTTAAAGGCCCACGGCACATTCTAAAAATACTATTAAAATAAACAAAAACATAACAAAAGTGAACATAAAAAAGCTTAAAGGTTAAATGTAGTTTAGAAAAAGTTGCAATGTTGACTAATAAAACAAAGCTGTTTTTTTTCCTCTTTCAAACTGTCATTGCTCAAAATCAATGTTATTATGAATTATTGACCTATCCAAGGTTCCCATTACTTCACATCAAATATTCCACTTTCAAAAATATTTTTGGTGGAAGATTTTGCATATTTTGTGTGTTTGCCATTACAAACATAGTTTTGTTTGACAAAAAAGGGCGGAAAACCAACACAAACCAAAAAAAAAACATTAAAAAAATTAAAACATTTTGAAATGAGGGATAGATCTGAAGTTGATGTAGACTCCAGAGATTTAAGCGTTAAATATAAAATGTATGTATGCCCTGGCACACCATTATCATTTCATGAGCCAAGCAAAACACTTTTTACACTTTTATACTGAAATAAATACACCTACAACTAATTAAATAAAAACAGAGAAAAAACTACCAGCAGTGGTAAAGTTTAGATCAGGGGTCCCCAAACTACGAATCCGGCCCCCCAGCATCCAAGATCCGGCCCACGGGAAGTCCCAAGTTGAAAAAAAAGTGGTTATTTTTTTTAAGTGTTTCCTTTCTAATCCATTTTCTACCGCTTGTTACTCTCTGTGTCTCCTAGCCGCTCAGGCAAATCATATTGTCTAAAAATTCATTTTCCCATCGATAACGTGACAATGTTAAATGTCAAAACGGATTAAAAAGACAATGTATATATGTGTATGTGTATGTATATATATATAAATATATATATATATATTAGGGCTGCAACAACTAATCGATTAAATCGATTAAAATCGATTATTAAAATAGTTGCCGATTAATTTAGTCATCGATTCGTTGGATCTATGTTATGCGCATGCGCAGAGGTTGTTTTTAAAAAAAAAAAAATATTTTTTTTAAATAAACCTTTATTTATGAACTGCAACATGTACAAACAGCTAAGAAACAATAATCAAAATAAGTATGGTGCCAGTATGCTGTTTTTTTTTCAATAAAATACTGTATAGGATAGAAATGTAGTTTGTCTCTTTTATCCGATTATTAATCGATTAATCGAAGTAATAATCGACAGATTGATCGATTATCAAATTAATCGTTAGTTGCAGCCCTAATATATATATATATATATATATATATATATATATATATATATATATATATATATATATATATATATATATATATACAGCCCGGCCCCCGGCCAAATTTTTTTAACCCAATGCGGCCCACGAGTCAAAAAGTTTGGGGACCCCTGGTTTAGATCCATGAAGGAAAGAAGAAAGTGAATGAATGTTTATAACTGAATACATTTACATATGTATACACATTTGTTTTCTTTTTTTTTTTTATGAATTAAGTAACATTTATGACAACCTTTTTCCAAAACACAATATAGAATGTGAGATATAACAGGATAATGCATACGTTTATCTTTTTTTTTTCAAAACGTTTACAAAAAAGTGGGACCCCAAAAATGTACTGTGGGACCCCATTTTTCTGACTTGATGGGGTCCCTGGGACCCCATTTTGAAAATTCCTAGCACCAACACTGCTGTCTACAGAGGAGAAAAAATGCTTTATTTAAATAAATATATTATTTATAAAGCAAGTTCGAGTATCGTTGGCAAA